>NW_015660890.1:3550395-3618045 GCF_001515625.1 Sinocyclocheilus rhinocerous
AAAAAAAATATATATATATATATATATATATAAACTTACAAGAAAAAACTTATGGAAATTAGAAATGGTGCCTTGGCAACTAACTGAATGTTATAAAGTAAATAAATAAATAAATAAAACGTTGAAATAAAAATCTAAAACTATACAGACATATTTAAAAAAACGATATTGTAAAAAAATAATTCAAATTATAATCAAAACTGAAAATCTAAAATTAAACCAATTCAAAACAATAAATACTCATAATAGTATAATATTAAAATAATAATATTAAATTTTTATTAAATAATAAATAATATTAAAATAATACGTTCTATAGGCAGCATAACTCTGAGTTGATATTTCTCCAATAATCCCTTTCTGATCTCTTTACTACTATCATTTACTTTCTTTACCAGCTGCTCATGACAGGAGTTAAAATATTGCATATAACTTTGCACAAACAAGGTTAGTAAATGATTACCTCATATCAGTCTCATGTTATACACAGAGTGTTTGAATATTACGGCTATTTAGGTTATCTCCAACTTTTTGTTTATTTTATGTATGATTAAACATATATATTTTTTTGTATTAAATGTCAAATCAATGTATTTGTTCATTGTAATGAATCAAATGCATTGTCTGTAGTAATAGATAACATGCCAAAGATGCTGTTGATAAAACTGAACTTGCTCTGTGTATCTCTCCGGCACTAGCAGCAGCTCGATTCCCAGGAACGCACATACTGAACACACACAATACATCTGCCAAATGGAAATGAAAACATGTCTTTATATTCATTTAAATATTTCACTCATAAACAACAATCTGTGAAAAATCAACGGCGCACACGGAATACTAAAGTTCTGCTTTCATAATAAGAGAAGTGATTCTGACAGTGATGGGAAGAGAATAGCTGTGTTTCCGCCTGAGTAAGTCTCCTGTGCTCTCAGACCCGTCAAACCTCCACGCTGCGGACCCAACACATTACCATGAAGACTGCAGACATCCACTGCAACCTAACAAGGTCTGGGGGCAAGTTATTCCTGGCAGTTTCTCAAAAACTAACCTCATTAAAAGAGACAAAACACCTGTTCCTCTCGGACAGGGCTGGAATAAAGCCATAAGGAGCCCTGGAAGAAAACGGCATCAGCTCCACAGCTGTAGAGCTTCATAACTGACTTGGGTTCTGCTGTTATTAGTACTGGAGCATCTGAGAGGAGAGCAGGGCTTCAGGATAATGGGGTGAAACAATAGCCATCGGCTGCAGGAGGGTTTGACTGAGACACTGTAATAACAGACGTCATGCTGCTCCTCCACAATTAGCAGCCAGATATGGCAGATCAATCTCTCCGGCGCGGACGAATCGTGACAAAACGGCAGCGATTCATCTGACGAGAAGACACGAGGACAGAAATCTGTCACAGAACAAAGGACATTTTTGAAAAGAGTCTGAATCCCACGAAACCTGTCAGGAACGTCATTTTAGTCACATTTTATCATTATTTCTAGTTAAAATGTGGTAAAAGAGATTCCTAACTTTTAATTTTAAATTATTTTTTATTTATTGTTTTTTAGTTAGTTTAATAAACCAGTTTTTAAAATAATTTATTTTTTTATTATTATTGATTTTTATTTTCACTGTAAAAAATGTCATAATCAGTAAGTCGTGACAACTTATTGATTTTACAATACTTTAATCAAAAGAAGTTGAGCAATTTCTTTATTCATTTTATATTATATGAGATTAAACGTAATTTTTTAAAGGCAGTTTAATATAATTTAAGTTGAAATGACTTAACCAAGTTGATTATACTTAAAAATGTAAGGCAGGAACTGAACTTAAGCTTTTAACTTAAAATAGGTGGAAATTTTGACTTTACATAGGTTATTTTTATTTCAAGTAACTGCCAAAAGTTGTTTAAATGCATAATTTCTGATCAATTCTAATCATTTTCATAAGATAGAGTTCAAAAACTCTAAAATATTTGTCAAAATGATTATAAATTAAAATATTTGCGATTAATTCATCAAAGGTGTGGGAAGGTGTCTTAAATAAAATGATTTTATTTGCAATATCAAATATGTTTATATTTTTGCTATTAATTTCATTAATTCATTAGGTGTTTAAATAATGTTTGGCAGTTACTTGAAATAAAAATAGCCTATGTAAAGTTTTTACCAATTGATTTTTATTGAACATATATCAAAGGAAAATGTCATATTACTCATATTTTACCATGCACAAGATAAGAAATATTTGATATTTTGAATAATTAAAATGAAGCTTAAATAATAATAAAAAAAAAAAACTCTTGGCTCAACCAATTGTGAGAGTTTGGGGCGGGACTATCTGTTTGTTCGGCCAATGGCAGATGGGGAAGTGTTGGGAAATTCTAATTTTTTAATTCCAGTAACTAATTTGTAATTGTGAAATTTACTAGCAATTTCAGAGTGAAAATTGTTTATACACCAATTTTCCTTCAGTTTAATGACACAGAAGTGAACAGTTTTATAAATAAAAGATAAAAAGATAATTGCATTATTTTTTACTGTAATGCAAATTAAAATCACTATTAAGAATGAGAATAAACAAACAGAAAAGTAAGACAATGCACATATTAAAATAATGAGAATTTGAAAGGAAAATGTGCGTAATGGCCAATGTCACAATGCAAAACATCTTAACACTCCTAAAATATGCCTTACTTTTTATGCAAAATCTCTGTTTTGATCTTGTTTTGGGGCCAGTTGCGACCCAGACATGTTATTTTGTTTGTTTGGGTTTTTTGTTTGTTTTTTTGTAGTAAGTCGTGACAACTTATTGATTTTACAATACTTTAATCAAAAGAAGTTGAGCAATTTCTTTATTCATTTTATATTATATGAGATTAAACGTAATTTTTTAAAGGCAGTTTAATATAATTTAAGTTGAAATGACTTAACCAAGTTGATTATACTTAAAAATGTAAGGCAGGAACTGAACTTAAGCTTTTAACTTAAAATAGGTGGAAATTTTGACTTTACATAGGTTATTTTTATTTCAAGTAACTGCCAAAAGTTGTTTAAATGCATAATTTCTGATCAATTCTAATCATTTTCATAAGATAGAGTTCAAAAACTCGAAAATATTTGTCAAAATGATTATAAATTAAAATATTTGCGATTAATTCATCAAAGGTGTGGGAAGGTGTCTTAAATAAAATGATTTTATTTGCAATATCAAATATGTTTATATTTTTGCTATTAATTTCATTAATTCATTAGGTGTTTAAATAATGTTTGGCAGTTACTTGAAATAAAAATAGCCTATGTAAAGTTTTTACCAATTGATTTTTATTGAACATATATCAAAGGAAAATGTCATATTACTCATATTTTACCATGCACAAGATAAGAAATATTTGATATTTTGAATAATTAAAATGAAGCTTAAATAATAATAAAAAAAAAAAACTCTTGGCTCAACCAATTGTGAGAGTTTGGGGCGGGACTATCTGTTTGTTCGGCCAATGGCAGATGGGGAAGTGTTGGGAAATTCTAATTTTTTAATTCCAGTAACTAATTTGTAATTGTGAAATTTACTAGCAATTTCAGAGTGAAAATTGTTTATACACCAATTTTCCTTCAGTTTAATGACACAGAAATGAACAGTTTTATAAATAAAAGATAAAAAGATAATTGCATTATTTTTTACTGTAATGCAAATTAAAATCACTATTAAGAATGAGAATAAACAAACAGAAAAGTAAGACAATGCACATATTAAAATAATGAGAATTTGAAAGGAAAATGTGCGTAATGGCCAATGTCACAATGCAAAACATCTTAACGCTCCTAAAATATGCCTTACTTTTTATGCAAAATCTCTGTTTTGATCTTGTTTTAGGGCCAGTTGCGATCCAGACATGTTATTTTGTTTGTTTGGGTTTTTTGTTTGTTTTTTTGAGATCTTTCAATTTAGTCCGCCATGTTTGGAGTAAGATCTCATCTGGGCCTGTTCAGTGTGAAGCCTGACAGCTCATACTTTTATGTGGATAAACAATTCCTCAGACACTGTGAGCCGCTGGCCTTGAATAATGCAGGGGGAAAAGAGTGTGACAGCTTAGAAAAACATTGGAAATCTTTGTTGGAGACTTTAGTCGAGCAAAACACACTATTTGTATTCAGAATGATCTTTCTGAACGCACAAAAGCCGGTTTATGATTAGCACACGTTACAAAAGAAATGCACGCAACCACACTGGCACTTTCATATATCAGTTTGCTGTTCTTCTAGCAAACGTGATGTGTTTATTAAAGAGACATTTCGTTTCGGTTATATAAAAACATTTAGAAACCGTTAACTAGAAGGAGCATCGTGTGGGTGTTGACAGGTATAAGACACATACAGATGCTCTACAGAGTTCAAGAACGATTCACAAGAATCACCTTCATCAAGAGAAAGGTCACGGCACGCAACACACAGCCATTTAGAAGTTCTCGGGAACCACGCACGCGCCGTATACGATCGCCAGCGCCACCACGGTGCAGTTCATTTGGCTTTCCAGTCGGATTTGCTTCTTGTTGCCTCTGGCGCAGCCGCGTTCGGCGCGACGGATTCGCCTTGCAGTGGCCACCGAGCTGCCGATGGTGAAGAGCGTCGGCAGGCAGAAGTAGCAGCCGAAGCACCACCAGAGACGCGCGCCTTCGTAGGTCAGGCCCAGGACGTACAGCGTGTCGGGGAGGGACGTGGAGATGCGTATCAGGCAGCGTTCGGATGCCGGCTCGTCCACCGCGCCGTCACCGTTTTCCGACACCAGCTGGCGGATCAGGAGCTCGGGGAGGGCGAGGAGCAAGGCGCCGATCCAGATGACGGCCAGCTTGGCGGCAGTGGAGGTGCAGTTCTCGATCATCTCGTAGTACATCTGCACGTTGGTCGCGGCGCGGAAACGGTCGATGCAGAGCGCGCAGAGGGTGAAGGTGGTCACGCCGAGAGACGCCACCTGGAAAAATACAAACACAAACACTGCTTGGGTATAAAAGGGATGGCAAAAGTGCTTCACTACCAAAAATTTTTTTTAAAAATTTAATTAAAAATATGAAAATATGATTTTCAAGCCTGCATAAGTCATGGAAATTCATGAAATCTAAAGTAATGCAAAATTCAGAAAAAAACATTAATTTTTATATAATAGAATTTTTACAATTTATATTATATCATATTTCTAGTTATGCACAACTTTTTCCAAATAATTACTGGAAATATCATCAAAAAATTCATTCGTCAAAAGGTTTGGGAACCCTGTATTTTCGGCTTCTGCCTGAAATAAGATGTTTTAATAAGAATATTAAATGTATTTAATTTTTTGATATGAATTTCATTAATTTATTACATATTTAAATAACTTCTGGCAGCTACTGAAAATAACCCATGTGAAGTCTACTTTTACCATTTTTTGTAAAAAACAACAACATGAAAGTAAAAAATAAGAAAAACATTAAACAATTATCGCAATTTTTTGTTGAAAAAATATGAAACTAAATAATATATAAATAATAAATAAAAATATCTAATCAATTAAAGAATAAACTCCATAAAAATTATGGAAGAAAATGTAAAAAAAAAAAATTAATGTAAAAAAAAAAATTGTTTACCAATGGACTTTTGTCAAAAATCTAAGCAGTATTTTACATTCAATTTGTAATTAAATGTGTTAATAATCAAAAATGCAATGAATATAAAAGACTACTTTTATTTGAAAAAAAAAAAAAAATTACAAAATGTACATTTTGGAATTTAATTAGAAAAATAATGGAAAAAGGTTTACCAATTTATTATTTTTTGACAAAAACAGAAGTAGTATTTTAAATTCTATGGATTATGTTGCAATGGATTTCACACACACACACCAATCTACAGGAGGTAGCATAATCTTTAGTATTTAGTAACCAAGTAGCTAACCAATAGCTAAAGTAGAAACCAAATCTTTAGTATTTGGTTTTCTGTATAAGAAATGGCATTGAAAATCATGACGTTTCTCTGGTAATTTTATCAGCTGTCAAAATGTTGGTATCATGACAACCCTGTTTGTGATATCTCTGAGAGCTGCGTTATTTGTCAGTAGGTGTCTAGTGTAAATGGTGTAAGGCCAGTGGCGTAAACAATCCGCTTGAAAGGAAAGTCTGAATTATATCTGGCATCTCGCTGAACCCAATCCTACAGCTGAAAACCCTCTCCTAATAATCATTCAGCACATAGCAGCAGGTTCGCCGAACGAGAAACAAACAGCTCTCGTTTTTACAGACTTTATCTGCTGCGTTATTGTGATAGACAGTCAACCTCCTGCAGGCCCGGCAATTAATTCAGCCTGAACAGAGCAGGCCCCAAAACTCTCCCAACGCACCCTTCCCCCTGCGAAACGGGACATTTTGTGTGACTATTGCCACAATAAATTGGGTGAAATTAAAGAGTATTTACAGAGGCGACACAAAAGAAACAACTGCAATGAATGGGAGACAACTGGAGAGCTTCTTGGGCGCGTTCGAGCCGCTGTGTCCCAGCGGATGATACAAACCCAAATGAAAGAGCCAACTAAGTGTTTGTCTTCATTATCATAATTACAGAGCAATCAGGCACATCAGCATCAAGGAGGAGACAATTAGCGGAACGACGCTCGTGCGGTTGTGCATCGCCGGCTAAATGAAAACTAGTCCGCCTCTTTCATCTCCAAAAGCAGATCGCTGAGATCCTTCATCATTTTGACAAAAGCAGAGTGTTCAGAATCCATTATGGATCATTGTGTCCATTAAAACACTGTAATGGTGCTATATTACTTCCATAGGTGTGAAATGCATCCATCCTGCCCCATTAGACGCTCGGCACGTTGAATGATCGTCGGTTTACTGCGTGGGTTTGTAGGATGGGAATATTCTCGCAGGACGAGCAGGTCGGGAAAGTGATGCTCCCAGACTGCAAACAGGGTTTCCCTGTGCGTTTTACGGACCCGTAAAGTTTCAGAAAGACTGGCATTAAACTAGTTTTGGTCCTCTCTCCGTAAACCTTGCGAGAGCATTAGGAGGTTTCACGAAATGGCATTAGTTTGTAAGTTTGATTAATTTCTGTGAATCAGTTCATCAACTGTCTGATTCAATGAATCAATTCAAAACTTGTTCACAACATAAAAAAAAGAAAAAAAAAAGAAACGGAAACAACAACAACACAAAATTAAATACCTAGATTTAACGTTTAACTTGACAAACTTATTTTCAGTAGATTGTTTACTGTATTTTGCTTCTTGCATTAAAAAATGAATCTAGAATGGCTTTTTGGTTGGTTTCTGACAGAAAAAAAGGATATGTATATTTTCTGAAGAAAATATGAGCAAATAATATATATATATATATATATATATATATGAAGAGTTCAGATGCAAAAGCCTCCAAGTTCTGTATGAAATTTTGTTCTTAAATGAGCATTTTTTTCAGGTTCCTATGTTTAGGTTCAGTAATTTCACTTTAATGGCAATGAATAGGTTCTTTTCATTGCCATTAAAGTGAAATAACTGAACATAAACATAGGAGCCTGAAAAAAATGCTCATTTTAGAAGGTGGAAAAATATCGGCTTTTTACAGGCTTTTTCCTCAGCAAAATCTGACAAAATCAAGTTATAAACACTATAAATATTCTTTAAGATTACAAATAAATAAATAAAATACATATATATTGAGAAATATATTAAATATCTTCAAAAGGTGGAAAAATATTGGCTTTTTACAGGCTTTATCCTTAAAAAAAAAGGAGTCTGACAAGGTGTAATCAAGCAAATTAATGTGTAAACACAAGATATATATACAGTATATATATATATATATATATACAGGTGCATCTCAATAAATTAGAATGTCGTGGAAAAGTTCATTTATTTCAGTAATTCAACTCAAATTGTGAAACTCGTGTATTAAATAAATTCAATGCACACAGACTGAGGTAGTTTAAGTCTTTGGTTCTTTTAATTGTGATGATTTTGGCTCACATTTAACAAAAACCCACCAACTCACTATCTAATTTATTGAGATGCACCTGTATATATATATAAATGAAGAATTATCACAAATGTTGACAGGTAGAAACCTCCTGAATGACAAAGAAAGACAAAGGGAGAACAAGACTGCAAGCAAATGTACATGGAGTCAAGACCACAGGCTGTGATTCATGTGATCATGTGGTTTGAAGCTCACTTTCTGCCTTCCTTTCACAGTAATCAAATCTAAGGTCTCTCTGGTCTCCACACACCTCACACTCTGGCAAACAGTCCAGACCACGACTCTCTCTCTCTCTCTCGGTCTGATCTGACATTCACGTGCGTTTGGAGGCATTTTCTAGCTTACAGGTTTCCTAGCAGCAGGTGATGATGGCGTTGGCTGCAATGGTCTTTACTAACGGCTCATTAATTCTCTGATTAAGAGGCTCTCCAGAACGATGGAGGTGCTGGTTATTAATCTGGTTTAACGACTGCTTTTAGACAGGGTGACTGCAGGCCATTGTTGGGCTACCGGCCAGCAGGGACGGCAATAATTCTTACTTATTGACAAATGAGATGCACTGAGGCATGAGTGAGCTAGAAGCAAAAGCTATTACAGGAATATTGTTATATATGATGACCACAGAATGAAACAAATACATATTCAGCTACATAAATTCAGAGCATTAGAAGGGGAGTTAACAGCCTGGATCAAAAACACAAACACAAAGTGGATTAATAATAGAAGAGAAAGCCAACAAAAACCTGTAACGAATCCAAACAATAATATTAAATAAAATGAAATGCCTTTGACCCTACAAGCGGTTTGAATAAAATAAAATAAAATAAAATAAAAAAACACCCACAACCCTACAAAGGACAAGCGATTTGAAGAATGAATGGAAACTAAATCAAATCAAATCATATCCCTTTAGTCTCGCCCTTGTGATCCTGTTCGCCAATCGTTGACCTACGCTAGCCCTAGGACTATTCTTGTGTCTTGCCCGCCATATACCTGTTTGCCACCGTTCAACCCTGCCTGTGTTTCTGACCTCCTCTCATGTTAATAAAGCTTGCATATGGATCCGCACGTCTCACGTCTTGTCAGCCCCGTTACAGAATACTCGGCCACACAAGGATCCAGCAGCTGTTCAAGTGGACATTGGCCAGGTATGGACACGGCAAGAATTTTATTAGCCCTTAAACAGGGCCCACGATCATTGGAGAACCATATTCGAGAGTTTTTAGCCATCGCTCACTATTCTGATTTACCAGACTGTTTATTGATAGAGTTTTTCTGCGATGGCATAAATCAGCCTCTTCGGTCTAAACTTAGACGCGAGGGTCCACGTTCATCACTCGCTCAGTTAATGGATTATGCCTTGTTGACTGTTGGATCTTTGTTTACTGTGGGTGTCGCGGAGGAAGAACGCGACACAGTGTCTGTGACTGAAGTGGCGGCTGTACCAGAGCACGCTCACAAAATGGCGGCGACAGCGGAGCCTGATCGCAAAATGGCGGACACAACAGCGCCCCGTTATGTCACAGCCGATCTTCATGAATCAAGTCAAGTCATAACTGATCTTCATGAGTTAAGTTTAGTCACAGCTGATTTTCATGAGTCAAGTCTAGTCACAACTGATCGTCATGAGTCAAGTCAAGTCACAATTGATCGTCATGAGTCAAGTCAAGTCACAATTGATCGTCATGAGTCAAGTCAAGTCACAATTGATCGTCATGAGTCAAGTCAAGTCACAATTGATCGTCATGAGTCAAGTCAAGTCACAATTGATCGTCATGAGTCAAGTCAAGTCACAATTGATCGTCATGAGTCAAGTCAAGTCACAATTGATCGTCATGAGTCAAGTCAAGTCACAATTGATCGTCATGAGTCAAGTCAAGTCACAATTGATCGTCATGAGTCAAGTCAAGTCACAATTGATCGTCATGAGTCAAGTCAAGTCACAATTGATCGTCATGAGTCAAGTCAAGTCACAATTGATCGTCATGAGTCAAGTCAAGTCACAATTGATCGTCATGAGTCAAGTCAAGTCACAATTGATCGTCATGAGTCAAGTCAAGTCACAATTGATCGTCATGAGTCAAGTCAAGTCACAATTGATCGTCATGAGTCAAGTCAAGTCACAATTGATCGTCATGAGTCAAGTCAAGTCACAATTGATCGTCATGAGTCAAGTCAAGTCACAATTGATCGTCATGAGTCAAGTCAAGTCACAATTGATCGTCATGAGTCAAGTCAAGTCACAATTGATCGTCATGAGTCAAGTCAAGTCACAATTGATCGTCATGAGTCAAGTCAAGTCACAATTGATCGTCATGAGTCAAGTCAAGTCACAATTGATCGTCATGAGTCAAGTCAAGTCACAATTGATCGTCATGAGTCAAGTCAAGTCACAATTGATCGTCATGAGTCAAGTCAAGTCACAATTGATCGTCATGAGTCAAGTCAAGTCACAATTGATCGTCATGAGTCAAGTCAAGTCACAATTGATCGTCATGAGTCAAGTCAAGTCACAATTGATCGTCATGAGTCAAGTCAAGTCACAATTGATCGTCATGAGTCAAGTCAAGTCACAATTGATCGTCATGAGTCAAGTCAAGTCACAATTGATCGTCATGAGTCAAGTCAAGTCACAATTGATCGTCATGAGTCAAGTCAAGTCACAATTGATCGTCATGAGTCAAGTCAAGTCACAATTGATCGTCATGAGTCAAGTCAAGTCACAATTGATCGTCATGAGTCAAGTCAAGTCACAATTGATCGTCATGAGTCAAGTCAAGTCACAATTGATCGTCATGAGTCAAGTCAAGTCACAATTGATCGTCATGAGTCAAGTCAAGTCACAATTGATCGTCATGAGTCAAGTCAAGTCACAATTGATCGTCATGAGTCAAGTCAAGTCACAATTGATCGTCATGAGTCAAGTCAAGTCACAATTGATCGTCATGAGTCAAGTCTAGTCACAGCTGATTTTCATGAGTCTAGTCAAGTCACAACAGATCTTCCTGAGTCGAGTCTAGTCACAGTTGATCGTCATGAGTCAGGTCAAGTTACAGTTCATAATCTTGAGTCTAGTCAAGTCACAACAGATCTTCATGAGTCAGGTCTAATCACAGTTGATCTCTCTGAGTCAAGTCTGGTCACAGTTGATCATCATTGCATATGGATCCGCACGTCTCACGTCTTGTCAGCCCCGTCTTGCCAGCAACTATGATGCTAAGGTTGCTATTCAGTTCCTAAAATGTTCTGAATGTTTTAATATGTTGCTTTGACAATGGTAGGAAGCCGAAAGCCGACAGCTGTCAGATACGCCTCTGCAGCATGTTTGCTCAAACAAAACAAGGCCTTCCTGCAAATCTGTGTGTTGTGACTGATGCAATCTCCAAAAACCTAAAGGCCAGTCAAAACACAAGTCAAGTTAAAACACTGGCACCGACACGCCGCACTCAGATTCGCTTGACCTACCACAGCAAGAAATTTCAGACCTTTGATAAAACAAACCCAATGATCAGACAAGTTCAACTGGCGTTCGCTGAACTTGCCTGCAGTGGAGCAAAACTCAACAATATACTTCTCCACCCTTGAGCAGCAGTTCTCTGCAGGAGACAACCAGTGAAGGGACGTCAAATGTGAAAAGTGTCAGGTCTGAACAAAAGCAGCAACAAGACCCTCTCCCAGAATGCAGACTCCCAGTTCACATGAACTATCACGCACCAGCATGCATGTGTGTGTGTGAGTAATGGAGCCGGAGGCGTTTTCTCCCTGTGGAGCACTTTGCCCTCAGGACTGGTTTTACTCGCCACTTAGCTTGCATGCAGTCGCTGGTGATCAGCATTCATAGTTGCGCTGCAGCCGGAGGGACGAGCACATGCACACATTCACAGTGGCTCATTTTCATTCAGCTTCACCATTGTCAGGCCGAGCCTCCTGGCCCTCTCTGCCTGTCCCATACAATCACAGCAGGCACGCTGTGTGCCACCAGGATGCCGCATTTGCACGGCTCTCCCTCCAAAACCCAGTCTTAATACCCCCTCACTCCCTTCACACTCACAAAAGCAATCACAGTCTACTTCTCTAAGGCAAACGGATGGGTGAATCTCACCAAAGTCTCTTCAAGGAAAGTCGGTTCAGTTGGTGGCCATCTTGGCAACGCCCCTGGGCAGCTATTCTCTGTGTATACAAGCACAGCTCATATCTGCTTGAATGGAGGAAGGCTGAAGTCTAGACTCTCAGAAATAAAAGGTACAAAAGCTGCCACTGGGCCCGTACCCTTTGAAAAAGGTACTATGTACCATTAGGATACCAATATGTATCTTTAAGGTACTTACATGCACATTTTAGGGGTTAATAAGGTACAAAGGTGCACCTTTTTAAAAGGCACCATCCCAGCGACAGCTTTTGTACCTTTTTGTCTGAGATTGTATGAAACTGTCAAGTTTGCAGTATAGCAAGGGCAGCAATACTTGCAACACATTTGGTATTATAAATTGTGCAAAGACTGATGCCATATTGTGCTTTACAATTTCATTTGTTGTTCTACAAGTGGTCTGAGTGATACTTCACCCTAAATTCAAAAGAAAGAAAGAAACATTTTGTAAATTAAGTAAATGAAGCCTGTTTTAAGGAACATTGAAGGGAGAGTTAAAAATATGAACACAAAATAAGATATTTTGAAGAATATGGGGTAACCAAACATTTGATGGTATTATTTGATAGTATTTTTTCCATACTATGGAAGTGAATGGGTACCGTTTGGTTACCCACATTCTTCAAAATATCTTCTTTTGTGCTCAACAGAAGAAACTTACACTCATGTTGTTCAGGTTAATCATGAAAATTTTAATTTTTGGGTGAACTATCCCTTTAAGATGTTTTGCATTATTATTGTTTGCATGACAATTCAGCACATATTATATAAGAAAATCTTCTCATTACTGTACTGCCTTTACATTAAATCAATGCATTAAATTAATGCATTTATAAGTGAATAAATACATGAAAAATGCATTACTGTACAAATGACTGTAATACAGTAACAAAATATCGAATATGAATAAATAAAAATAGGAATTACAAAAAAAAAATCTGGACAAAAATATTATATAGTAGAATAGAATATCTTCTCCCCTATTTGATTTTAGGGTGAAATATGATCTGAATATGTTTTTGTGAGGTTCACCAGGGCAGGTTTCCAGCCATAAAATAAGTCCACAATCATTTGACACTAAAGAAGCGTGGTGTTTGGATGCTGTAAAGTGAGCTCTGCTGAAACTGGGTGTGGTGAGGAGATCAGGATGGCAGCGGGCTGCTGCAGATTTCACGTCAAATAAGCACTTATGGTTGCACCATACAGTATGTGACGGGAGTGGGGCAGAGGTCAGAGCAGACTGTCAGTGCAGGTGTCCTGAGGGCAGGGTGGATGATCTTTTGCATGCAGAGAGCACTGACGTCTCTCGAAACGAGACCGAATTACCCACGATGCCATGGTTTCAATACCTCACCCTCAAGAAACGCAAACCTTAACACTGCTAAACTTACTTGTGCATGAAAAACTAGATCATTGCAATGTAAAAGAACACAAAAGATGATAACTTAAAGAAGGTTGGGATCCAAACAACACTGGTTTTCATTGTAAATAAAAAAACAACAACAACATTTAGGCCTAAGGCCCCATTTACACTAGTGCGTTTTCGTTTTAAAACGGCGTTTTAGAATTAAAACGATCCTCGTGTACACTGGCGTTTCCGCTGAGTTTCAGAAACCATCTCCGTCTACACTACACAACCGAAAACGCATGTCACATGACCATTCATGCAGGTACAACCATAGATAGGTTCGCTATTATTTAGATGGCGGACGTGTCTACGTGCTTGGAGCGGTCGAATGGGGATTCTACCCATACACATCTATGGGTACAACAATGAGCATGATGTTATTGTTTACACGGTCGTCAAGGATACGCAGAGAGAATGTGGGCAACCACGCCATCGTTTTCAAAATCTCCGTTTTGGTCCGTTTACACTGAAACGCAATCCCGGAGTTTTCGAACTAAAACGGGGTTTGCAGCGTTTTTCAAAATTCTCACACCCTGCCAAATTACCGTATGCACCCCCTAGTATTGGTAGATTTAGGAGTAGGTGTGGGGGAGGGGTTAGGATTAGGGGAGGGGTTGGGATTAGGCAATCAGGTAGTGACTTCAACGAGGGGGTGCATAATCTGGCAGGGGTGCAGAATTCGGCACAACACCGGAGTAGTATAAACGATAGGCTTAACCGACCGAAAAGTTATGCGTTTTAAAACGAAAACGCACTAGTGTAAACGGGGCCTAAATGTATGATTTTTTAACTTGAAAAAAAAGAAGGAATTTTCACCACAATAAACAGATTCACACTGATTCCAAGCAATTTGCATAAATGCATTTTGAAAATATGATTATTTAAATCAAATCAAATAGATGCAAATTGTTAATAATAAACCAAACCATGATTTTTTGAGTGCAGAAATCTAACTGGTGTCATTTATGTATGACTGATATTAAGTTTATTGGTTGTATGTTAAAGCTGTAATCCAAATTTTGATATGAGATTTGAATATAAGATTTGGACATTTAAATCTTAAATTTGGGCCTAACCATTTTTTTTAGACAATCCACTGGGACATTTTTCAATATCTCCTCCTCTGTCCCACAAAAGAAAGAAATTCAAATTTGGGCGACAATACGAGGGCGACGAATTGACAGAATTTTCATTTTTTGGTGAAAGAGTGCCAAAATGTAAAGTTGTTAATGGATTACTCTATTTAAGCTCAAATGCCATTATTAAAAGCAATGATCTGTACCCATCCCACATACTATGCAAATGAACATTTTAAACCTGTTATGAATGAACATGGAATCCATTACCTCAATATACGGTACGACTTTACAGGTGAACTGGCCCAGCAGCCAGGTCTTTGTGAGTTCGTGAAACACCACGAGTGGCAGGCAAAACAAGAGCAGTGCAAAGTCCCAAATGGCCAGGTTAGCCAGAAGAGCGTTTGAGATGCTCCTCATGTAGTAGTTATGGCACACCACACACATTATTGCTATGTTCCCCGTTATTCCCACAGCGAAAATGAGGACGGAAACGATGGTGATTGCGTACGCCCCATATGTCTCGCTAGTGACGGGGTAGAAAGGATTGGGGAAGAATTCGCTCTCCTCATCCTCGGCGTACGGAGGGGTCATCGGCGTGGCGTCCCATGGGTCGTCTATCTGTTTGGTGTGGAACTCGGCATATCTGGTGAGATCGAATGGGAAATCTGTGGAGGTGAGAGCTAGAGGCTTGGGCATCGGCTCCCACATGGATAAAGAGGATGTCAGGGCGTTATAATAAGTTTCGACCGGTGTCAATGGGGCAGCGCTTTTATTCTGGCCCCTTTTCAAGCTCTTAAACGCTTTCTTGTGGTGTTCCTTTGTGCCTCTTTTGCGTCTGTGGTTTCTTTCTCGCTTGCTTGTTGAATACGGCTTAGAGTTATTGTGTCCACCTACTGTTCCCATGGTAGCAGGCATCTCGCCGTTCAACTTTTTCCTTTTATGTCGCTGAGAGCGCTTATGTAGATTTGTGGCACTCTCCGTGACCGTGTGTGTTCTGTTCAACAAGAGATGTCTGTATCCATACCGCTTACCTCCGCTCTCCAAATGCAGCCAGAGATGTGACGACAAGTTACTGTTTTCTTCTGAAGTCTGCTTGATGTTAAAGGCAGGTGTACCTGCGGCTCGATGCCTCACAGGGTGTGTGGCACTGGGTTTGGCATCACGAAGGCTCCTAAGAGTGACTGGTTCTTTGGTGTGTGCATTACGGTTTTCTCCGTGCAACAAAACATGTGGGCAACCTGCAATGAAAAAGATCGTTCTTAAAAGCAGCAGCATCTGCATCTTCACCGAGTCAGTGTGCTGAAGATGTTAGAAAAACACTCTCGTGTGGTGCATCGCAAAGAACACACGCTGTTTTCCCAGATTCACATTGTTAGAAGGAAAAGTTCACACGCGAACGATCAGTAAAGGCTAATTAGATCCATGCAAATGACTTTTCCTGTTACATCCACTCCGGCGTTGTGCGGCAAATAAAACCACCTCCTCTAGATTCTTTGCGTTCCTCGTCTTAAAGTGCCAGAAAGACGAGATTGCCTCCAAACGACATCATTTGCGTTTCTGTTTGTGCATCCCAGCCAGCTGCAGGAGTCGGTCGCATCTCGTGTTCTGTTGGGCGCGGCAACCTGGACTCGTCCTGCGCCTCTGCTGTGCGTGGAGAAGCGGAGTCCGGTGGCTGCTGCTGCTGCTGTGAGTGAGGAGCGGATGAAGAAAATGGACGGATTCTCTCCGAGCGGATAACCTTATTCTGTCAAGCCGGATACATCAGCATCAGCCCCTTGGACCACCGCAGCTGGAGGCGACCCCGCCCCGCCCGTGCGTAGTAGCTACATTCATTACCATGCGTAATTACGCATGTCAACAGAGTCATAATCCGATCAGTTTTGAGAGTAACACGGGCTTATACGAGTTCAATTACAGCTGTGTGTCACAGTAACATGCAGGAAAAGTGCAACTGCAAAATAATTCACAATGCACCGTGATTACGAGACACAAGCTACGATAATAAATCAGCGGGAAATATTACATTTATAATATGTGATTACATAAATGTAATATGAAAACATAATTATAAATATAATTTCGTTATATTTGCAGATTATGGTACATGCACACAACAAAAATCCTTGAAAATAAATGTATCAATTATTAAAATTAATTACGAGACAAGCTACTATAATAAACAACCGTTAATACTAGTTATCATGTACATAGTTTATACGTAATATTTGCAGATTCTGTACATGAATTGTACATGCAAACTAACAATTCTTGTAAATAAATGTATAAAACAAGTGATTATTAAAATATTAACTACGAGTCACTCCATTTTCATAGTCTATATATTTGCATATTCTACACATGCATAGTACATGCAACAATAACAATCCTTGTAAATAAATGTATAAAACAAGTGATCATTAATATATTCATTACGAGTCACTCCTTTTTCTATACGAGTCTATACATTATATTTGCAGATTCTACACATGCTGTGAACATGCAAACAGTAATAACAATATAAAACGTGAATCATGATATTTACAGTTTGCACTGTACATACATGCATATTATACACACCATATATAGTAAAAATAACTAAAAAAATCTTCTTTTTTTTTATAAATTTGAGTGCCGGTGACACTTGTTGTGATCTTTGTAATGTAGTGCAATGACAATCAGATATCTTTGTGTGCAACTAAAAAGTCCAAATGCTTTTTGGGGGCACTGCATCTGTTACTTTCAGTTCTGAAAGCTCTTTAATGCATTGGTATGTCAAACAGGTTTCTCTGCCTGTGGCAATGTCACAACAGAGCAAAGTACTCTGAGCGGAAGGGCAAGAGCTGGCTTGCTTAAGGTTTGTTTCCTGCTGGACAGAAACTTGGGCTTAGAGGCCTACATTCGCAAACAGCCAACAGCCTTTCATTGCCTTGCAGAACATAAATGATTATGTGGAAACGCTGCTTAATTTAGCATCAGACATGCTTTAGTTTCTTTGTTCTGCCAGGTCCAAAGTTTCAGCTCTAAGTCCTGCTGGTCAATGAAAGCCTGGCTGAATATTGAAGTGTAAAACAGGGAGGCCAGGTGCAGAACACAAGCTACTGGAGTTGGCACAGCCTTGGCGAGTACTGATACTCTGTTGCCAAATCTAAGCATGGGGTTCAAAACGCTAAATAACAGAGTGAGCCGCAAGGTCAGATACTTGACAAAAACCGAAAGCTGACTGAAATGTTTTTGCGAATGGAATGAATGGAATCAACGAAATGATTTGTGCAACATGATGAACAAGATGTTCGAGATGTTTTTATTTGTGAATAGTGTTTCTTCACACTTGATCTCTTAAAATATTGAATAAACCATTTTCTCCATTTATTTACCCCCTCTTCTTTTAATACCTTAATGAAACAGCTGCAACAATTTTTTTTCTTAATCAGAAATGCTAGAAAAAAGACTTTCAAAAAAATACACGTTATGCAAAGCAAAACTGCATTGTAAAAATGTTATTAAAAAAAATCTTGAATATAAACATGTTAGGCCACATCCAAATGCAACATTTTTTAAATGTTGTTTCAAGCATACATTTTCACCAAATTTAGATGAAAACTAAACACAAAATATGCTTGCTTTCAAGATACTTAAAAAAAAAAAAAAAAGCTCTTATATGTTATGCAATATTGTGTTTGGACTGCATGTTTGGATTATTATGAGAAAACAAGACAAATAGATGATTTTGAATGATTTTTGGTTATACCGTATATGTTAAGAATGCTTGTTTTTACGAGGGTGATTTAACTATCCAAATCTAAGGATATTACAGACTCAAAAAGCATTATAAACACAGATGTTCATATCACTAAGCAACTGGGTGGGTAATTTGAGTGGGATAGATATTGCGGCAATCCAATGCGCCACCTGGCGGTGTAAAACGGCATTGCATAAACACAAAAAAAAAAAATGCAGTGTGAGAACAAACAAGACACATGCTCACCCTAAAAACACACTTATAGAGTGCAAGACAGGTGTACTGCATGTCTAGTATAGTGGGAACCTACTTAATGCAGTATAAAGGGTACTGATGTGTGACTCTCCGAGGGAATGAAGCTCGAATAACCCAGCGACAGTGCATTACTGTGATCAGTCACCTGCTGTCCACATGAGCACCAGATGATGAATGACTCATATCTCCGAACAAGCACCAGCAATATCTCACTGCTACTGTACATGCACAATATCACAGATAAGAGTTGGCATCAATCAATCAATCAATCAATCATGCAGGCACAGTTTATCTGAAAATGAAGCTCCGTCATCATTTACACTCATGTCGCTCTAAACCTTTATGACTTTTTCTTTCTTTGGAACACAGAAGTCTAGCAAACCATCCAGGTTTCTGTTTTTCCATATGGTGAAAAACGAATCGTTTTTGGATGAAATAATTTCCTCAGCAAGGCCTCATTGTCATAACAGCATCACAATACTAATAGCCTAAACCCGATGCCACATGACCACTCATACTGGGTTGGTAGAGGTCGGAGTAAAAGCCATTCAATTCTCCACACAATAGGACAGAAACATCGTATCACTTAGAAAAGTGGCGTGATGACAGCAGTTAGTGGTGAGTGCAGCGGGGAGCGAATGGAAGAGGACTGTCAGTAATGGCCTCTCGGATTGCTCTGGATGACTCAGACACACTCAGATCCTCCTTTCCGCGAATGCACCGACTGAACCGAGCGACAAATGTGTCTCTGAAAGCAAAACAATATTAAAACAATAATGCAATCTTTAAATACCAAAAAAGAAATCATAATAAAATAACATTTAATGAAAAAAAAAATGGTAGTATAAAAGTGCTGTCAAAATGCTAGGGTATTGTGGGTGTTTTAAAGCATTGCTAAGCAGTTTATAAGGTATCCTGGGTGCGTTTTAGCTCTAAGTCAGGGGTGTCAAACTCAATTCCTGGAGGGCCGGAGCCCTGCAGAGTTTTGTTCCAACCCTGCTCCAACACACATACCATCTAGTTTTCAAATAGGCCTGAAGGACTTGATTAGTTAGATCAGGTGTGTTTAATTAGGGTTGAATCTAAACTCTGCAGGGCTCCGGCCCTCCAGGAATTGAGTTTGACACCCCTGCTCTAAGTAGTTGCTAGGGTGCTCTAGATGGTTGCTTACTAGGTCAAGTAAAACCCACGAGTGCCTACGATATTTTGATCTCTAGTCCCTCCAGTGTAAGTCTATGGGATCCAACAGGCTATAATTGTCTATCTGATCAGACACTGCTAAAAATAAAGGCTCTTTATTGGCATTGATGGTTCCATGAAGAACCTTTAACACACATGGAACCCTTCCATTAAACAAAAGGTTCTTTTAGGAACCAAAAATGGTTCTTCTATCTATGGCATTGGAGCACTTTTTGGAAGCTTAAAGTGTATAAAGAATCTTTGTGTGCAATGGAAAGGTTCCATGGAAGATGAAAGCTCTTCTTTGAACATCAAAAGAAACTTTATTTTAAAAGTGAAAGGTTCTTCATGTCAGAAAAATGTTCTTTAGATTTTTTAATTGTTCTTCACAATAATAATAATAATAAAAAAAATAAAAATAAATTGATGGCATCACGGAAACCCCTTTTTGAAACCTTTATGTTCAATAGTGTGGTGTTTTTTTGGAGGGTATGAAAGGAATTGTATAGTATGCAATAACTACTAACTAGTAAAATAGTGACATTCAGATGAGCTTTGAAAATGCTTTATATAGCAGACTAATAACAGACCTGTTAGACTGCAGAAAAATACATCTGAGGTTTATGTCACAGTGCAGCAGTGGCAAAAACTCAGTCAACGTGTGCTGGTGAAAATGTACGTGGGGATCTATCTGTCAGAGACTAACCCTTCAGTGCAAACCCTTCGCTTTCTGACATGCACACACTTCTGTGTTTAACCCAGCTGTCTGTTCTCCACTGCTTCCTCTAGGGCAATTCCTTTCGCATCTGACACACTCGCACATACTGACAACTGACAAAAGGAAAGAGAAACATACTTCCTTTTATTGAAATACACACACAACCTCGTTCCAAAAGCCATTTGGAGTGCAGCCGAGAACTCGGTACCGGATGACAGGAAAAAAGAGCTATTGTTCTTCATTCAAACGCTGATTGTAAAACAAATCTGAAATCTCCTCTAAGCAACCACAACTCATGCTAAGCATCCCACAACCTGCATCAGGTTTTCCAGTATGGATTCACCACCATTCACTTCTTTGGAAAAGAGCAACGAGAACATTCTTCCTAATGTCCCATTTTGTCTTACGAGGAAGAAAGTAAGTCATGCCGGTCTGTAATGAAGAAGTAAGTGATGACTGAATTTCACATATAATGAGGCTGGTACTATATAAACGTATAGGCTGCCAATATGCTTTTACATGAAGACAAATACTGGTTCTGAAAGGAATAATTACCAATCCTTGTGACGATCTTTGCTGTCGCTCTAAATGTGCATGACACAACAGGCTAAGACAGGCTGAAAGGATTGAAGATGTGAGAGTCAGAGACAGACAGATGGAGAAAGATATATCTCTGCACAGAGACATTTCAATAAATTACTGCACCCTTTCATCAACTACAGCCAAAACTCACAGTCTGCAACCCGTGTGCTAAAGTATAGTAGTCACAGGTGGACAAGCCTCCGAGTCCAACTTTTTTACAGCTCTGACAGAGGTTATGCCACATGACTCACGTAAAACCAGACTTGCTTATGGTCTTGTAATAGAGCTGCTTCAGTGCACTGTAAAAGAAAATCATTTACAGTAAAACAGAAGTGCAGACATGCCAGAACCACCATGGAAGACATGATAACTTAATGTTTATCGAAAGTGGCCTTTTCTGCAACTTCAGAAAGAAACCGTAATCAGTTAGCACACATTACTCTGAAAATGCAATACATATTAACTCGACAATATGAAGTGCAATATAAAACACACACATGCACATAAACCAATAGCAAAAACAAGAAGAAACACACACACACACACACACACACACACACACACACAACACAAACAATATTTTAATATTTAAATTTTTCAAATACTATACTTTTCATATATGAAAGGGAAAGCTACTGTATCATTTTTACAGCCCCTTCCTCAAGAGAACATGTATTTTTTAACTTGGCCACATGATGGAGCTCATTGGTCAATCTTCAAGTTTCAAACCTGAAGAGATTTGACACTTTCTTACAAGACTGCAATTTTGTCATCTAATCTTATCATCTTGGCTGACTGTAGGACCCTTATAAAAGGAGAAAAAAAAAACAGCATTACACTTACATAGTCTCTATTACAGGGCTAAAATCGCAGACTGAAGCCGAGCCAGGGAGCGAGAGTGTGTTGGCAGCCGTACAGGAAGCCTGCTATCATCAGGTTTGCAGGCTCGACTCAGACAGCGCTGAAGAATGATACACACACTGATACCGAGATGAGCCTAGAGGACGACTGGAGCCACTTTAGTCTCCCTCACAGACCAAAACATATCAGTGTTTTCAGCTGCCGTAGATCGTTTCATCCTTTTGTATTATTTTGACTTATGGTTTCGACACTAACCCCCAGACCAAACATTGATCAGCATTCATTTTCCAAACTGGAATAAATTGGAACCCCCAGTCCTCCTGAATGAAGGTATAAGGTGTCCTGGGTGCTTTGGTGGTTGCTAGGTGGTTACTTATGACCAGGTCAAACCCTGAAAAAAAAAAACTGTCTGATATTCTGGTCTCTTAAAATGTTATTATCCAAAGGCAGTTGAAGTATCATTCATGTCAGTAGCACAAACAGTGTGGGACGAGTTATGCATCGAAATGGAATAATAATGGGATTAATCAAATCCCTTACCATAAGTACAAGAAATATAGTGATGCTTGTCTTAGCAGCATCAAACCACGATGACAAAGTAGATAGGAAGAAAGACCAAGTGGGATCAAAACAAGATATTTACTGAGGATTATTGAACAGTCCTATACTAATGAGACTGCAACAAACTACCGAAATATTCTCTCTCCAAGGAATAATTCATATCCATACGCTCTTCAGAAGCAGCAAACAGCGAACAATTCATCATCACTGAAGGAAAAATTCATCATGTTTGATAGAAAAATAATAATAAGAAAACAAAAACAATTCTAAATGAAAACAGTGGCGTATTACAATAGCCTATATGAAATCCAGACACCAGGCGAATGGTTATATAAATCATAACTCTTTTTGCAGTAAGCCTCCCTGTCATATTTCATAAAAGTGGTGCTAGCGACAAAAACACGTCTTTGCCACCTTAGTACGGTTCATTCTGATTCAGTGTGGGGCGAAACTGCTGATTGGAGTGAAAAAGAAAGTCAGAGAGAGAGGAAGTCGCAGAGAATAAGGAAGAGGGGAGATTCACAGTGACACCTGTATCAACTTCAGCAGGGGGTGATGTCAGTAAAGTTTGGCTTTAACTTTCTCAACAACTAATTTTAATGGCCAATTAAACAAATTAAGTTTCCCAGGGCCACGGCACGTATGACCCTTGAGATAGAGACCATCAAACACGACGTGACGGCAGCTTTTGCACCGCTGCTCCAAACGAAAGTGTGAGATCAAAAACTCCCTCATTAAAATGTCTCCTGTCGCCACACCTCTAAGACAACGGATTAGGATCCTGATCCAGTGCAAGACAAAAGCATGACATAAATATTTAAGCATATTCTTAAGGCTCTGTTTGGATTTATTTTACCCCTAAAGGTCTCATCTGAACCAAAATGCTGCTGCTTTTAACAAATGAGTCTGGCTGAAGTTTTGTGTGTTCATGCTTCATATACTGTATACTGACTACGTAAACGCTTTATAATTATACAAGAAAATGCATTGTACTTACCCATGCAATACCAGCTCCACAATGCTGGGATGGTTGCCAAGGAGTTGCTAGGGGGTTGCTGACTGGTCCAAGTCAAAAAAGAAATCCAGCTTCAAGTCTCTGTTCTTGTCTGGAGATATGGTTCTGTAGATATCTTCTTAAAATAAAATCTCAAGACGTTTATAAGCACAATTATAAAGTTAAACATAGAACTAAATATAAGCAATATCATGCCTTCCAAAGTGCCACTAACTACAGGATTTGATCAACTGGATAACTTGTAATGTTAGGCCTATGTGCCAATCAGCCACAAAGCCCTTCCGGCGGGGCTTCTCAGTGAGGATTATGGGATACGGATTGGACGGGCAATGACCCAAAGCCCTGCTGAGCCCGCAGTGCGTCTGTCCAATTCAACCTCTGATCCAGAGCTCAGACAGAAGATTGCTTCGTGTAATTCAATATCTCTCTGATAGATTGAATTATGTAATCTAACGTCCCCAAAACATTATAATTCTGACAAATGGTTCCGGACTCCAAACATTTGATCAGCACATTTTCGAGTGTTTGTAAATAACAGAGTTATGGCTTTGTTATCTTTGGCCCGAAAAAAAAAGAGCCATTTGTCACGCCCATCACTGTGGTGGTGTCTTGACTTTTATTACAAGTAGGGTTTTTTTTCGAGGAAAGGCTCATGACTCAAGCTGTCAGGAGATGGCACTGTGGCCCAGTGACAGATGCGCAGTCATTACAAGTGTGCGAGAGAATGCAATTACAACCACTGGGGGAAACAATTAAGTGGTAGAGGTAGAGCTCTCTACACCGCTGAAGTCTGGGAGAGAGCCCACTTCTGTGCTTCTCAGCTTTAGTGCCCGCAGGCGATGGTGAGGAAGAGGCAGGGACAGAGAGAAAGAGAAAGAGAGAGACCCTCTGGCAGCGCTGCTGTGCTAGCCACTAATAGGCTGCAGCATGCTTCAGTGGGATGGTATTTGATGGCAGCTAGTGTGAGGGAATGTGCATGTGTGTATAAAACTGTAGATCGACAACAATATAAACAAGATTTTCCTTAAGAGAATCTGAGCAGAGAAAGTCACTGTTACAATACTAGAGGACATTTCTATCCATTGGTGTCTTGGCATGTTCCTATACAGTTGCTAGGGTGTTTATTGATTGTTGCACTGTAGTTGTTACGGTGTTCTTGGTGGGTGCTAGAGCATAGCATTTCTTAAGGCCAATTCACACCACACCGACGGTCACCAGATTATAGTAGCCTACATCAATTCTCAATTCCAACAAACACCAAATCAAGATAATCAATCGGTGATAATAAGTGGCAACCAACAAATCCGTTTCTACAAATTTGTCTGTTGCCGCTTGTCTGCGTCTGTCGGTGCAGTGTGAATTGGCCTTTAGGTGTTCTAAGTGTTTTAATTTGTTGCTATGTTGTTGCCAAGGTGTTCTGAGTGGTTGGTAACTTGTTACTTGGTGGTTACCTGGATATTGCTAAACAGTTGCTAGAGTGTTCAAAATATTTTTAACTCATTGTGGTTGCTATGGTGTTCTTGGTAGTTGCTAGGGCATAGCATTTCTTAGGTATTCTAAGTGTTTTAACTTGTTGCTGTGCAGTTGTAAAGGTGTTCCTATTCAGTTGCAAAGGTGTTCTGAGTGGTTGTTAACTTGTTACTTGCCTGGATAATGCTAAACGGTTGCTAAAGCGTTCAAAGTATTTTTAATTTGAGATTGCTATGGTGTTCTTGGTAGTTGCTAGGGCATAGATGTTCTAAGGTGTTCTAAGTGTTTTCATTTGTTGCTATGTGGTCCCAAGGTGTTCTGAGTGGTTACTTGCCTGGATAATGCTAAACGGTTGCTAGAGAGTGTTCAAAATATTTTTAACTTGTTATGGTTGCTATGATGTTATTGGCAGTTGCTAGGGCATAGGTGTTCTTAGGCGTTCTAAGTGTTTGAGCTTGTTGCTGTGCGGTTGTCAAGGTGTTCCTATACAGTTGCAAAAGTGTTCTGAGTGACTGTTAACTTGTGGTTGGCTAGATTTTGCTAAGTGTTGTGGTGTTTCTGGTAGTTCATTGTTTGTAAGATATTCTAAGAGTCTTAAGTTTGTTGCTATGTGGTTGGTATGTTGTTCTTAATATTTGCTAGGGAATTGCTATGTGGTTTCTAAGGAGTACACAAATTTTTTTTTTAAATTGTTGCTATGTGGTTGCCATGGTGTTCTGAGTGGTTGCTAACTTGTTACTTGGTGGTTGCCTGGATATTGCTAAACAGTTGCTAGAGTATTCAAAATATTTTTAACTGTTGTGGTTGCTATGGTGTTCTTGGTAGTTGCTAGGGCATAGCATTTCTTAGGTGTTCTAAATATTTGACCTTGTTGCTGTGCGGTTGTCAAGTTGTTCCTATACAGTTTCAAAGGTGTTCTGAGTGACTAAGTGCTATGGTGTTTTTGGTTAGTTACTAGGGCATTGCTATATAGTTTGTAAGATATTTTAAGTTTGTTGCTATGTGGTTGGTATGTTGTTCTTAATATTTGCCAGGAAATTGCTACAGTATGTGGTTTCTAAGGAGTTTTAAGTGTTTTAAATTGTCACTATGTGGTTGCAAAGGTGTTCATATACTTGATGTTTTTAGGGAGGTGTCCTAGGAGGTTGTCAAGGTACTGATACGTGGTTGCTAGTATGGTGTTCATCGTGGTTTGATGTTTGAAGTCTTTTAGCTAGCTGCTATGTTTTTGGTAGTTGTTTGGGAATTGCTATGTTGTTTCTAAGAGGCTCCAAGTGTTTTTCGCTTGTTGCTATGCAGCTGCTATGGTGTTCTGTTGCCTGGGCATTGCTTTGAGGTTGCTAAGGTGTTTTTAGCTCATTGTAAAAGCGTCCTTATACAGTTGCAAAGATGTTCAGGTTGATTAACATATTACCATGCAGTTGTTAGGATGTCCTGAGTGGTATCACGGTATCACTATGTGGTTGCTAGGGTGTTCTTAGTAGTTTTGTATTGGTTGTTAGGTTGTTCAGGATGGCTTGCTTCAAAAACACTGTGAGACACATAAATGTAATACTTGAGGTTAGTGATTTTAACAAGCCCTGAACCCAAAGTAAAAGCAACAGAGACAGTGATGCTTAACTTACAAGCAAACGTCCAAATGTGTATACGCGACGTGCAAGCATATGAGAGCGTGTGACAGCGAGAGAATGATAAAGACTCATGTTGTGGGTGTGTGTGGGCTGAAGTCGCCACACTGAGCGAGTCTGTCTGGTTCTTAGTGTGTACGGCTAACAGTGCAGTATGACAGAGACTGCAGTGGTGTGTGTGCCGCTTTACAGCATCATTAATCTCGTATTGTGAAACCCGCTGCACTTTACTGCGTGCACACACTGCTACTCACAAATTCATCAACCGTTTCATAACTTATACTATTCTGTCGATCAGCAGTAAACAGGGTTTGTTTCTTGAGCTAGTTGTAACATGGCAAGATTCCAACGGGGAAAAAGAAGGTAAAAGAAGACACAGTCTCAATCAATCTAGTTAGCATCAGTGGTTTCCAGTTACCTGTGGTCAGGAGTTCACATGTGTGGTTTACTAAAGACAGCCAGGTCAATTTGTCCTGACCTTCTCTTTGATCTGTTTCTATCCTCGAGACACTTTCCAAACCATCACACTTTGTGCAAAGCCCCAAGGTTGACTTGTAAGAAAGTCTTTCAGCATCTGTTTCAGCTGAGGAGAGAAAAAAACAAACAAACAGCAGACCTACGCATTAGATCAACGCAGGGTGTTTGCACAGGATGAGAAAAATGAGCAGAAACGATGGCCAATAAGTGCAGCCCACAGCATGATTAAACACTGCAGTTACTTCTGCCATATCCCTGCAATTCCTGTTTATAGTTGTTTGTAAAAAGTCGCTCTGAAAAGGGAACATTATAGCTCGCAGGCACCGAGCGCCACTGTAACAAATCTATTTGTGTTCATTGCATTGAGTTCAATTCATTGTGCATTTATGACACTGTTAATAAAGAGAATAGGGTTGGAATAATGCGGCAAATATGCAGCAATGCGTGTATACGTGTACACTCTAAAAATGCTGGGTTAAATATGGACAAACCCAGCGATTGGGTTGTTTTCAACCTAAATGTTTAACCCAACCTTCTGGGCAGCAACCCAACCGCTGGGTCAAAACAACCCCAGCACTGGGTTGTATTTAACCCATAACCAATTTTTTAGAGTGTATGAGCGTGCAAATTAATTATATATTTATACTCATACTGAATAATACATACATATATACCTGGTCATATTTCACTCTAAAATAAATAAATACAGATATAAATAAGGTTCCACTTCATATTAGGTGGCCTTAACTATGTACTTACATCAAAAATAAGTGCAATGTACTTATTGTGTTCATGTTATATTGCAAAACACTTTTGCTGCTATTGAGATTGAATACGGGTAACACTTTATTTTAAGGTGTCCTTGTTACACGGTACATGTACTTACTATTATAATAACAATTAATTATGCATAATTACATGCAAGTAACCCTAATCCTAACCATATAGTAAGTACATGTAGTTAATTAATATTACTCAGTACTTAAATGTATAATTACACTGTAACAAGGACACCTTAAAATAAAGTGTAACCGGGATAGGTTTGGTGGTATGGGTAGGTTTAAAGGTGGGTTAAGGTGTAAGGGATGGGTCAACAGTGTATTTATAAATGTAATTACAGAAATTAACTACAGATGTAATTTCATGCAGGCATTTTTAAAAATATAACAATTTAAAACATATACAATACAATGTAAAAACATGTATGTACACAATAACTGCATTTTATCAAATGATTTATTTAAATGTAAGTACACAGTAGTTATGGCCACTTAATGTAAAGTGGGCCATAAGTAATTATAATTTAAATAAATTATAACTTAAAAAGTAATTAAGACAATTAGGCACATTTCCCCCCAAAATCTCATGCAAAATATTATCCATTTCTTGTAATTCTTTATTTTTTAAAATTCTGGTTATATGTTGAAATGTGACCTGGACATGTTTTCATGAGACTCCCCTACACGTGGCCCAGTGCATTAACCAAGAGTGACTCAGTCTCAACTCTTTCCCATCATCTCCTTGTAACAGAGACCGACACCAAACACTTGTGCTCACCTGCAATCATCTTACCCAGCGCACGCACAAAAACACTCAGTCCTTCACACACAGGCGCTGAAGCACCACCGCTCCGGAACTGATGTGACCAACTGTGCATTATGGGATATCGAAGGGGGAGGAAAATGATCGGGCCAAAGTGCGACACAAGTCCATACTTATCTCTGCAGTGTTCTTCACTCCAAACTACAAAAACAACAGAAATTAATGAAAAGCAGGCGGGTGCTATTGACTGAAGGAATGGGTAGAGCAGGGGTCGGCAACCTTTTCGGCATGACGTGCCATTTTTAATTTTTCTGGTTAACCACTGTGCCATGCTGGTCGTAATTCAATATCTCCTTGATTGAATTATGCCGTCTGATTACTAATGCTCTCCAAAACCACATATTCATAATTGTGACAAATGGTTCATCGGACTAAACTTTTCATCAGCACATTTTTGAGTGTTTGTTAATAACAGAGTTATGGCTTTATCATTTTTTTTGTTGAGAAAATGGCCATTTTTATGATCATTTTGGTGGTGTCATTTCTTTTTATAAGATGACAGCTTGTTTGTTTTATGTATAACATAAAATGTGTTAATCATTTCAACAAAAATACTGAGGAAAATGTTAAAGTAGGGTTTCTTGATTTTATCAACAATAAATATGTGCATCATGACACTAATTAAGCAATATTCTGATGACATAGTTTGTCTAATATAAACTTTTTTAATATTATCTCTTCAACTAAAGTTTGTTGGCAATTTAGCCATGCATAGCAAAATTGACTGAAATTAATATGACACTGAAATACTGAGTACATTTAAAGACATACTACTACTACAAATAAATAAATAAATATGAAAAAAATTAATTTACACTCTGTAGCCTGCATTTTTATGTGAATTTGGCATGTTGATGTGACAAATCCAGGAAGAACATTTTGTTTACCTCAAAACATGACCTAGAAAACATTTTTAGGCATCATAGGCATTTCAGATGCAAATCTTGTTCCAAAAGCTAGGCAGTATAATTACGCTGCCTTGTGGGCCGATTCTAAAGTTACGTTACTTACATGTTTTGCAGAGAAGTCAATCACAGAATGCACAGGGGGGAAAAAAAAACAATATGGTCAAAAAAGTTGAGAAGAATTCTGATTATACAGGAATTCTTTCTCACTGTGCAAAAAGAACAAAGTACTAAGTTAGTACCAGTAAGAAATGCCCTTGGAAAAAATAAACA
Source organism: Sinocyclocheilus rhinocerous (assembly GCF_001515625.1). Classification (NCBI taxonomy): domain Eukaryota; kingdom Metazoa; phylum Chordata; class Actinopteri; order Cypriniformes; family Cyprinidae; genus Sinocyclocheilus; species Sinocyclocheilus rhinocerous. The sequence continues at coordinate 3,580,301 of NW_015660890.1, forward strand.
TGGTGAGACCTTTCAATCTGTGAAGTGTAAATTGCAAGGCAGATCTGAATAGCATCTAATATGAATCCAATTTGGTTTGTGTGTTTTATGGCATGATGAAATATGCATGTGCATTTATAAAACAACATACCTGCACTGCCACGGTATTCCATCTCATGTGGGTGCTAGAAAGGTTGTAAGACAATGATGAATGACCTGCCACTTCCAGAGTGACACAGTGAACTCTGGAAAAAGGGTCAGAGGACACAGATTCACAGGTATCTTTGCTTTCATAAACCTGGTCATCCTTTCTTATCCAGCATAAACTGTATCACAGTTTAGAAATCAAACCTGCCAGCCATTGTGACAGTGTGCGGCTCTTCCTCGGAGAACATCAAATCATCTCATGCATGAGGGCATGGGGATTCTCCAAACTGCTCTGGAAGTACAAAATTTCTCTTCAAATATTTACAGAGCTGAGAGAAAAGGGGGGAGATATCATGGATATTTGCGAGCTAGACAGCTGGAGGAAAGCACTGAAGTATAAGACAATTTCTAAACAAGTCATCTCAGACTCTCTTTGGGGATGCACTCAACTCCCCGTGTCAGCTAGAAATATGAAGAACATCGCCAGCCTCCTGGCCTCAATAAGATGGAGAAAGTGGAGTGGAAAAGAAAAAAAAAAGAAAACTGTTAGATACATCTGCTGCTGCCGTCGCTTTCACTGGCTACATCCTGTGAAACACTAGAGAAAAAGATAAACAATAACAACACACGGAGAACAAAACTCTACCACTGTTCTTCATGCCAACTTCTTTCCAGTTGTGGGAAATAGAAGTATCTAAAAAAGGGGAAAACTACCATCATTTTCCATTTTCTAAAAACCTAGAGAATCTCCTTCCACTTTAAAAAAAACTTTCGTGGAATGGAAAAGTTCCATGGATGCTAAAGGTTCTGCATGGAACCACCAATGCCAATAAAGAACCTTTTTTCCCCACTTTAAAGGGATAACAGTTGTGGGAAATAGAAGTATCTAAAAAAGGGGAAAACTACCATCATTTTCCATTTTCTAAAAAGAAATCTCCTTCCACTTTAAAAAAAACTTTCGTGGAATGGAAAAGTTCCATGGATGCTAAAGGTTCTGCATGGAACCACCAATGCCAATAAAGAACCTTTTTTCCCCACTTTAAAGGGATAGTACACTCAAAAATGAAAATTACCCCATGATTTTTTCGCTCTCAAGCCATCCCTAGTTGTAATTGACTTTTTTCTTTCAGACGAATACAATCAAGAGTTACATAAAAAAAACGTCCTCGCTCTTCCATTTTGAAGTAAAAAAAAGTGCATCCATCCATCATAATGGCTCCGGGGGGTTAATAAAGGCCTTCTGAAGCAAAGCGATGCATTTGTGTAAGAAAATTATCCATATTTATACCTTTATAAACCGCAATCTGTAGCTTCCGCTAACTGTCATAAGCGCATTCACTAGAGAGTGGTTTTCCAGCGGATGACGTAGGACGTAGGCATAGCGTAAGCTCTGGTGCGAATCCCGTGAGAACCAAGTTTTGTTTACAGCAAAGCAAAACCAGTCTCCTCTTGGTTTATATCGAAATCCTCTGACATTTTACTTTACGAATCCTCTTTTTGTACGTCTAACTCATGACCGGCGTTTGGTTTTGCTCTCTCCTCTGCACTTCTGCGTCACTCCTCACCGGAGTTTACACTACAGCTACGTCCTACAGCATCCGCTGGAACACCACTCTCTCGTGAATGCACACGACAGTTAGAGATTATGCTTCCGAAAGTTTTAAAAATGGTGATTTTTCTTACACAAACACATCACGTCACTTCAGAAAGCCTTTATTAACCCCCTGGAGCTGTGTGGAGCATTTTTTATAATGCATGGATGCCTTTTTTTGGGCTTCAAAATCTCTAGGCCCATTCACTGCCAATATAAAGCTTGGAAGAGCCAGGACATTTGTGACCCTGGAGCACAAAACCAGTCTTAAGTCGCTGGGGTATATTTGTAGCAATAGCCAAAACTACATTGTATGGGTCAAAATTATCGATTTTTCTTTTATGCCAAAAATCATTAGGATATTAAGTAAAGATCATGTTCCATGAAGATATTTTGTAAATTTCCTACTGTAAATATATTAAAACTTAATTTTTGATTAGTAACATGCATTGCTAAGAACTTCATTTGGACAACTTTAAAGGTGATTTTCTCAATATTTTGATTTTTTTGCACCCTCAGATTCTAGATTTTCAAATAGTTGTATCTCGGCCAAATGCTGTCCTATCCTAACAAACCATACACCAATGGAAAGCTTATTTATTCAGCTTTCAGATGATGTATAAATCTCAATTTCGAAAAATTGACCCTTATGACTGGGTTTGTGGTCCAGGGTCACATTTTTGAACTCTGTTTGTATTCATCTGAAAGAAGAAAGTCATATACTCCTAGGATTGCTTGAGGGTGAGTAAATCATGAGGTTATTTTCATTTTTGGGTGAACTATACCATCTTAAAAGATACTTTCGTGGAATGAAAAGGTTCCGTGGATGCTAAAAGTTCTTCATGGAACCATTAATGCCAATAAACAACCTTTATTTTTAAGTGAGTGGGACGGTTTGTTACAATGAAAGGGAGACTGTGTTATCTTCAAATGTCTGTGCAATTGAGAATAGAAAATGTCTATCAGCTCTTTGCTATAGAAAAAGCAGCTGGGAAGACAACACAACAGACTAAAGATGGCTTAAAACGGAGGAGGACAGCTTTTGTTTGCTGTGTGGCCTGCCTGTTGTTCTTGCAGGTATTGTGCATACACTGGAAGGGCCGCGCAGAGGCGTTTGAGCGTATTAGAGACTGAATTGATGAAGCGTCTTAAGCTTTGCATCATAACACATCAAACCCTGACCACACAGATGAATTAGCACTTCCACTAGGCAAGCAAACAACAATTCATCACCATCGGTCACGCTGAGGGACGCTTTGAGGAATGCTGGAGTAGAAGCTGGAGAAATGAATAAGGGAATGAATAAGGGAAAAGTAGAGCAAGGGAAAATAGCAAATTGTCTGTTAATAAGATGAACAGGGACATTCTCATTTTGGAAAACGTTCAACAGTGATAAACACACACTGGATGAATGAGACTGAGAAAATTAAATCCCATTGTGGGTGTTAATATTTGCGGTTTCAAGTAGACAAGTACAGTGAACTAGGACAAATACTGATGTCGTAAGTCAAGTGGGTTTGTAAAATACTGACAAAATCACAAAGTAATAAAGGAAAATCGTGTTAAAACATTTTCAGTGTGACATTAAATTGATATACTGAAACTTGGTATTGACATTTAATGATATTTTCTAAAATGATGCAAAAACGAGTTAAAAAAGTGCTGTGGTTTTGGTAAATATCACAAAGAGCATAAAGCTGGTCTTTCCATTAGATCAATCAAGATTCTCAATATAATGTCTACTGAGAGCCTCCTAAACTGGAGAAAAAACCCCCCACTAGCAAATAAAAAATAAAAAATAAATAAAAAAAAACAAAGAAATGGGAAGTAACCCATTGAATTAAATGGGATTTTTTAAAGACTATTTCTTGTATTTAAATTTTTTTTAAAGAGTATTTATTGTAAAACATACTCCAAAAATCCTTATTTACAACACCAAAAATATATAATATAATAATTTTTAGATTATCTAAGTTTCATAACATCAACTATTTTAAAGCATGCATTTCACATCTTCAACATGTCTAAATCCAGGTCTTTAATGCAGAATCTCTGGACAGAGGAATAGCAATTAACTGGCAGATACTGTTAATAGTTCCCTGTCTGAAATGCCACATCACCACAAATACGAGACACCAAAGGCCAAGCGTGGCTGTTTTCTGTGTCTTATGCAAGGTGTTATTAACCCAATCATGCATTTGTGGTTAATCATATACAAAAGCACACAACTAAAATAAGAAAAAGAGGTCACATTGGATCCATCGGAGCTCAATGACGTCATCAAAACCGGTCTGTAAAGAGGCAGATTAAAACAACTAGATGCCCTTTTATTTGTTGTTGTGTTAAAGCACTGTGAATGTATCATAAGTGCCTGTAAAGGGCAAGCAAAATGCCACATGCAATGAAGACTCATTGTGCTTCTAATGACAGACCAATGCTAAATATAAATCATATATCCATCTATGCGCACATTTCGGACTTAAGAGATTTCAATTAATCCCATTCTACAGCTGTATTATAATGCATTTCCAAGTGAAACAGGATTTGAAGTAAAATGCATTCAGTAAAGAGTGCATTTAGATTGTTTTAGCCATCTTCGAGCGATAAACTCTAAAAGATTTTTCCACGGTTGAATTCAGTTAGAAAGATTGAGACTATTGTTTTGAATTCTTATCACTGAGAACAAAAAGACCTGCTAAGACAACATGCATCATTTTAGCAGCTGGCTGGTAGATCGATAAGCTAATTGAGTTGCTAGCGCTCCATCACTCTTCCTCTGTTCATCTACTCACGCGTGATCTCATTTCGCCTGGCTTCAGCGGTAACAAATTTAACTTCAGTGGATCAGACAATCAAAGGGTTTTCTCCCATCCCACAAAAACTCATTCCCAGCACTCCATCTTAATGTCAAACCATTCCTTAATAAGGTAGAGGATTGCCCTGCTCAATATTTTCCAGATAACAAAACCCCCTTTTTTTCATGGCCTCTTGTCAATTATAAGACCTATTCCCGGCGGGTGTCTTTTTCAGAGCTTTCCGTTTCCTTTCAATCAAGACCTTCATGTTCAAAGGATAATTTACCTCAGCAGAACGACTCTGCGTATGTCTGTTTTGTGCCCTCAGACGAAAGGAGAAACAGGGATATTGAGTGAATGTGATTTGTGCGTTTGTTTGTGTTTACAGCCTTCAGAAATGAGCTTGTACATAGAGAAAATCAATAAAAAAACGTATTACATGTCTTTAAAAATGAAACTAAACGAACTGAAGACAGCAGACAAGAAAAAAAGCTCAGCCTTTAGTTAAAATATGTTTAAGCAATGACCTTCTACACTTAAAAACAACATTTTTACTGCACTCCACTCTAGAAAATAAATAATCAATATGAATATGCACAGCGCAAGACTCAATTTGAATCAAGCTTTGACTTAGTACCCTTTCTCAGTCTATTAGCAGAGAACATCTCAATTTTCCTCGAACAGTTTTTTTCTGTTCACTAGCATACTGCTTACTGCAGTAAGTCTTAAGTTATACGATAGCTTTATGTGAAGACTTAAATTTAGGTCATGCTTTAAACAGAATTTGAGAGGTTGCACAACACATTTGATCTTTTAAATAGTTTCTGTATGTGTTGTGATGGATTATACAATCATTTGCAACCCTTACCCCATCTTAACCCATAATATTACCATGGACTAGGGATGTGCATCTCTATAACGGAGGCCGATGCGATATGCATCTCGACGCACAGCCAATGATATGATACATTAAAGATACATATGAAGCATCTACTGATGTGATGTGATACGATTCACCCCTATTATGATGCAGTGTGATCCGATTTCGATTCGATTCAACACAATGCGATTCAATGCAATAGGATGCAATGGAAAAAATATGATACTTTGCAATTCAATATGATGCAGATAGTTTGCTTTTATTTCTTTGGTTCAGACAGACAGCAAATCAGAAATGAATTTAAGTGCCTTCTGACCTCTTGGTCAGAACGCCTCAGTCTCCTAGTGTTGTGATCATAGACTGTATAAAAACATGGACGTAGTGTCCGAAGGTTTCCGAAGAGCGTTTTTGAAGCCTAAAGTGGGTGGAGCTGGCCGTTCAGCTGGTTGCTGAAACCACGCCCACCTAGCTCGACGGTGACGACAGCAGCGGCAATCCAGTGTCCGAAGGTTTCCGAAGAGCGTTTTTGAAGCCTAAAGTGGGTGGAGCTGGCCGTCGGGAGCTGGTTGCTGAAACCACGCCCACCTAGCTCGACGGTGACGACAGCAGCGGCAATCAACCTGTCACTCAAGTGGCCACGCCCTTAATTATGTAGAAGTTTAAGGCTTAATATAATTTAAACGGATGAGTTATAAAAAAATGCACCCCCCTCACAGTTGTCATGAAGGGCAAAATTTTCTATATAGACCAAAACCACTTTTTGTACCAGGCTGTAAACATATTTTTTTCTGCTGTAAAGTTGGGCATTTTAACATGGGGAGTCTATGGGACTGACTCCCTTTTGGAGCCAGCCTCTAGCGGCCAGTCGATGAATTGCAGTTTTAGTCACTTCCGTGTTGGTTTCACGAGAGAGAGCAGGAGGTTGCTGCTTGGTTGTGATACATCATTCAGCAGCAGAGGTGATGAGAGAACGCGCTTGTCACAAATTATTGCTCACTTTCTAAATAACAAAAGTATAGCGCATCTACTAATAATTATATATAAATAAATCGGGTTTTTACCGATGCAAATATTTTAGAAACAAAGCATCGTGTACACAGTGTTGCCAAGTCTGAGGTTTTCCTGTGGAATTGGGCAACATTAACATTGTTGCTGTGGGTTGTTTTTTAACATGCAGGTTTAAACAGTCTCCCCCCCCAAAAAAACATGATTGGGCTGGTTTTATTTCGCAGACCTGGCAACCCTGCATGTACAACACCTTAAAGAATTCCCACTGGCAAGTACAAGAACCAATTTGTTTCTGTATAAGATTAAGTTTAAAAATACCAGAGCAAAAGTGCTGACAAAATGGACATTTTTGCATGCTTGATCTTATGCATCATGAAAAACTATGTGGCTGTAGTTGTATATAACTGTGCACTATCCATGCAATTCCAAATTGACATTGAGTGATAACCTCTAGAGACACCTGGACCAACGTTTAAAACTTATCTACCCTTTAAAACAGGCCTTCCCTTTCTTGTGCTGATGGAAAGACATGCTAAGAATAGAGCTCCTTTTAGTGCAAGACTGATATCGAGGCATTAAGCCTTGCTGCAGTGTGTTGGCCATCCAGGGATTTAAAATGCCACTCAATGGGCTCACCACTACAGGCACTTTGCAGGACGCCCAACAGGGGGCCTTACTGATGGACACTTTTGCCTCTATCTCAGGCAGCCTGTCTAATGCATGTGCCACATCAACCATGTCCAAACTAGCTATGAAACACAACCCTCACTCCTGCAATGCATGCACACTAAAACAGAGGTTTTCAACCCAAAAATTGGTTGCAGGTTCTAAATCAAATCAATTGCACAGGCTAAACATAAACATGCTAACGTTGGCAGGTTTTGTAACAAAAACCAAGAAGAAAACTACACAAGAAACTACAAAGGTTCAACTGCAAGCTGGAAAAAAATGGTTTGTGCCAACAGAAAATTTCATGCTGTAAATTTTTTACTGCCGAGAGCAATTCAGGAAACATTTGGAACATTTATTTATTTATTTTTTTTTACTTATGTACAACAATTTTGGTACTCTATTGGGTCTCAACTTGTTGTCCGATGTAAAATCAAGGTCCTGAAGCAAAACCCGTTGAAAACTACTTGACTATTGTACACTGAAGTAAACAGAAATTCCCTGTTGAAATGCATGTAAAAAATGCATTGATTTGTTTAATGGGATTCCCATATTTCTCCATGATGTTTGTACCCGAGGGTGAGGTACTTAAGAATGGTGATGTCTGGGGTTTACTGTAGGGCTGGTAAATATTTAAGAGGTATGTGCTTTCCGTGATACATAAGTAACGTTCATTATATTGCTCTCATTTCTCTTCAGCTTTTTTTTGAGACAGGCAATATTTACAGCACCTCGAGGGTCCTATGAATGTGTGACAGATCCCTTCAAGGCAAAGAATTTATATGGCTTCTTCTCCGTGTATCTTAGAGGCTCAGTGTTGATTATCATCTGTCAGAAAATTCACTGCTGCGTGAAAAGATTCTTCAGGAAGAGGGACCCTGACTCCAAGAAAGTCTCGCAAATCAAACACAGGCTTCAGAAAGTACTGACGACAAAAATCAGCCTCCATTTTTACTGTCGCGGTGCAGACACCAGTTCCTGGGTGGCTTTCTATTGATCCTTTGAATCACCACACAAAAGCTCCTGATTAAAACTGGATGAGAGGAGCCGAAGAGTCTCTCATCAAAACCCGGTCAAACATCCAGTGGGTGGAATAAAAATTGATCTGCCCGTCACCCTTGCACTGACACTGTGACCGTGGCCAATACAGATCAATGATTTAAATGTACTAAGGTGCAGATAATCGCATGTGCCGTGTGGCGAAGGACTCTGGTGTGGACGAGCTGTGATTGGGTTGAACGGTTCTGTTCCGCTATCCCCCAGGGATTGATCAAATAGGATTTAAGAGATGAAGGTGATGCATTTCATGGCAAATGACAAACACACCACAACTTATGAGCACAGTGGGACGGTGAGACGTGTGAGAGCAGGGCAGAGCAGATATATATAATTTTTGCCGGTCACAAATATAACATCACAGGTCACTGTGTCAAGACACATGATTTTGTTCCTCATACATGTTTTTGTTACATTCGTATATTCCTCATGTGTGTCGCCACTGAATTCTGAAAAAAAGATTGACCCAAGTTATTGTTCTTAAACCAAAACAATAAATAAATCACAATCTACATAGCTACTCTACTTTTACATCTCATTTATCACTTCTGTCTCTTCTCACACAATAATACAATTCAACTCAAATCAATATTACAAGATTGTTTATTTATTTATTTGGTAAGTAGCCGTGTATTAAGCGGAATAACGCAGTCAGGTTGTCTTTATTGCATAATAAATCACTTTAAGGCGATACAAGTCCACGGGGTTTGTTTTGCAATAATTATTGTATGACTTCACAATATCACTTATTTAAAAGTAATATTTTTTTTCAGTGTGAAGGGAGCCTTAAAATGTTTCAGAAGTAGTGCTGAAAAAATTATGTGAGCAGGTAAATAGTTTACACCAGTACCTCGTTACTAAGTAGGAAAAACATTCATTTGCTTATTTGGATGGCATGACATGCCATTGCATATATTTTTCAATAGATGGCGCTGTGGTATCTATATTCACGACACATGGCTCATCTATGTAGAACACATGAAGAAGAGGAGGTGGCTGATCTTATCACCGATAAACCAGATTACAGAGAGTAAGATGAGAGAAAGAAGAATGACTCTCTTCGCAGATTTCCACTTCACTTTTACATAACCTACAAAATACCAACACATTTGTCAATAAACATTTTAGTACCTGCAGCAGATTGGTGACAGAGGACATGAGCAAGACCCTCGAGAGATAGTCTCATCAGCGTGTCGTATCAGTGCCACACTTCCTCCATCGCAGTTAAATCCTGTTTCCTCACGAGCCGCTGTGAACCTTTTCCTTTCTCTTACACTTACCGTGTGAAGATCTGATGTGGATTTGCCGTGGTCGTCCTGTCCTTGTTCTGCGGGCGGTGGAGGTTTGCAGCTAATTCCCTCGGTTTTCACATCAGCAGCACCTAGGAGAGAACGTCTGGAGAAAATGAATACCCTGAAATATTGCAATGGAAGTCATGTCTGCTGAGGCCGACTGGAAACTTCCCACCGCACTTGAGCAAACAATCTCTGCTGAACACCAAATTTCATTACATTTCCAAGGGTTGCTAGCATTTGAGGCCTGCAGAGAAAGTTAGAAATGAAGTCAAATTTAGCTCTGCCTGAGGCGGCAGACTGCAGCTAAGCCTTATCGAACAGAAGCGAACTTAAACCTTAAAGTGGCCATATTTGACACTTTTGTAGCATTTTAATATTTTTAGAGTCCACTTATAATGGTAAAGTTTCTTATACAAAAAAAGTTGTAATTCCATTTTTCATCACTATTTTCCACCTCAACTCCACTATTACTCTGGCCATTTTTGCTATTGTTAATGACTTCTGTTATGATTGGCTAACATCTACAAATCAGCACACTGTTTGATATACGTGTAAATCTAAGTGGTTATATGCACTCAGGATTGTGTAGATATACTGCAAGTTAGGAACAACCAGTGGCAACTTACTTTCCATAAATAGGAGTGAGTTTAGGATTGTGAGCATTTAATTGGATGACATGCAATTAACAGCAAGATGGTCTTTTTAAAGTGCCCTATTGTAGATTTTTGAAAATTGCCTTTCATGCAGTGTGTAATGTAGATGAATGTGAATGTAAACAGTCTACAAAGTTGAAAGTGCATCATAAATAGTTATTGTTTCTCAAAAGACTCTGAATCGCTTTAACTAGTTGTTTAAAATTCGAATCCCATTTCCATGAAGTTCACACATCACAAGTTGCCACATTTGAATAATGCCCACCTACGATCTGCATGGACATCCTGCGAAAACTTGCTAATCAGCTGTGGGCCTGCTATTGTCTAGAAATGTATTGATTAATATAAAATGTCTGTCGTTCTTATTACTTGGAGTCATGATAAAGGATGGAGAAATATGATGGTTTACAATCTACAGTGATTTATCAGTACTCCATGTCTGTGTTCAGCTAATGCATATATGTTTGGGTCTTTACAACGTTCTGTTTCCGACATGCACTGTACACAGTAGGCCAGTCAAAACAGAATGGGTCATCGGACTAATTAGAGCAGAGTAGCCTCACACAAAGGAGGGGTTTGGAAAGATGAATCTTTCAACGAACCGTTTGAGAGTCGCTGAGAAATAAGGTAAATCTAAATGCACATAAGAAAATGAAAGTGTTTTTTAACCTTGCATGCATTTAAAGCTGTTTTTGGAGACTCCCAAAACCAAATTATGAACCTTTCAAATAGCATATTAGGGGCACTTCAGGATGAATTCCCAATATTTGTTTAGTTTCTTTGGGAAAACGTCTGTCTAACGTTAGAGGCACTTTATAGTGCACTCCAAGAAAGACATGCAGACGTACATTGAATGACTAAACACTTATTTTCCTGGTGCGCCACATCATCAGCACAACAACACTTAAACACCTGCTGCCTCTTTTGTGAATGTGCCTGTTGATGCGACGGTAAACGTGGCATTACATAATGCATGGAGCTGCACTAGAGCATGAAGGGGTCCCATGGAGATCACAGCATAAAGGACAAGAGTGGAGGGGGGCTGTCAGATTTTGTGACCTGTGATGTTGATTTTTAAAAGGAAGTAAGAAAACCAGACCAGTCCAACTCAATATAAAAGTAATTTTAGTTGTGCTTTTGTGAGTGTTGGTTGATACATGCGCACATTATGTATTATACTCTCCTATAATCATGCTGGAATTATGATTTATGAAATGAGTGTACATAAACACCACCACAATGTCGTAAAACCAGTGAGAAATGTCTTTGCGTCCTTGACTTTCCCAAGTGGTGGTGTCAATTAGAGAGTCATGGCAAAGCTACTTCTTATTAATCTTAATAAACTGTAATTGAGAATGTTGACATTACAGTTCAATTTGTGCACATTTTGATAACTGTTAATAAAGAACAGCTACAAAGCTTGCCAGACGTCAGACTAAAACACTAAATACTGAAGCGACAGGCTTGAGCAACCAATATTCTACATTAATATCTGCAGCACCATAAAATTATAAAATAAGCAACGGGAAACCATGTGTAACTGGGATCTTACCACGGGTAAGGGGTGTCCATCTGGAACTAACCGAAATAAACTATTCTTCCATCAAGTCATATAATTTATTAGCTTAGCTGTAAGCTGTTTATGTTTTGTGGGAGAGCAGGAACACAACTTTTTGTTTTTTGCTGTGTATCAAAAATCAAGTCTGGTGAAATCTGACTTGTAAATTCATATAGCACATATCGATCTCGACTCGATACAAAGAAAACAAACTTCAAAGGCTTACTGCATAGCAGAGAAAAGTAAATAATACATTTTAAGGTACTAAAGTTAACATTATTTGTTATATGTCATTTATTATTTATTTAAAAGAGAAGCTCTAGAGCTGAACATTTGTCACTTCGCCTTTACAACGCAAACACACTCCAGCCAACCTCATGAGTGTCACTTGCTGTCCACAAAGCACTGATGTTGTCATGCGGAGCTGCTATTAGTTTGACTAAACACACAGATGTGCACACACAGGCAGGGCAGCTGTGCAGAAAGCTGGGTCCAACACTATCAGGTCAGAGGTCAGCAACATGCAGCTTTGATGCACAGACACCACGGCACGCGGATGAGTCACGGAGGTAGAATGCTGCTGACATCACCTCCTCTGCCTCAAGGGTGGAAGCCTCACAAACACCCAGACAAAGAGCTCATTATATCTGAGTGCTGCTGTCTGTGTGTGTGTGTGTGTGCTACTAACAAACATCAAACAGATTAGTGCACAGTCTGTGAAAGAGAGCAGTAAATAAAAGAGTATCAGCTCTCATTACGCTGAAATGTCTCTTCTAAAGCATCATCGTGTTCTTGTACCGTCGAGTGAGGTGGGAGGGCGTACCGAGCACATGCAGTACACAAGGTCGACCGTGTGAAATTCAACTTCGCTGTCTCTCCTTGTATACTCTTAAAAAATAAGGTTCCAAAAGTGGGGTTTTCACAGAAGAACCATTTTGGTTTTCCAAAGAACCTTTCACTGAACAGTGAAAAATCTAAAGAACATTTTTACATCATGAAGAACCTTTTGTGGAATGGAAAGGTTCCATGAATGTTAAACATTCTTTATGGAACCACAAATTCCAATAAAGATACTTTGGTAACAATTTACTTAAAGCAGCACTATGTAACTTTTTCTGTGTTCAAAATTTGCAAAATGTATATAATGAGCGAGTACATCATGAAATGTATAATGCATTCTAAAGGGCTATTTAAGGGTATAATGCATTAGAATTATTCATAATGTGCATTGTAATACATTACAATATTACATTGCCGTAAATAATTATAACCAAATTAAAAAATGCATAGTGTATCAATGCGATTGTACAATGTATGAGGTGCATTACAAGGCATAATTAATGCATTAAAACTATAATGTATTATACATAAAGGCTTTATGTAAAGTGTTACCGAACCTTTATTTTTAAGAGTGTATGGAAAACATCAGGCACGCCCAAAGTAAGATTTTAATGACATCTCAGATGTTGCTCTTTTTGTAGCTCCGGAGAGTTCTCAAACTTCATTTAAGCATAGTTTTGTCTCAAACGCTTCTAAAATTGCTCTGGAAAAATAAAAACGGACATAAATGAGACAATTGCTGACATACAAGTGTATGGAGCTATAAAATTAATACAGATATACCTAAAATTACATGGTCTTGGAAGAATTTGATGAGAAGGTTGTTCATATTGAGATTTGATTGCTAATTAGGGTTTCTTGGCAAATCTGAGCACCATTTGAGGCATTGTTGAGATATCTAAAGGAAACAAGTGACATTACAATGGTCCATTTGCCAGGAGATTTAAAGTAATTCAGAACCATGTTTTGCATTGAGAATTGACATTTCGTAATGAAACTGGATATTCAATGAGAAAAAATAAGGTGGGAAGATTTTATACATCAGGAATTGACTGGAAGATTTCATACATCAGGTATAACACACCACTATGGAGAAGGTGATGGGTTCGCTAGCTAAAAATAGTCTTAGTTTATTGGATTTTGATTCAATATTACAAAAACAAGCATTTAGAAAGTAAATTGGGTAAATTTTGATTTCACGTTAACCTCATTGCTGTCTAGACGAAACGACGTCGATCCTATTTGTGATTTTTCTTTTCTACAGAACTGCAGAAAACACACAACAGCTCCATTCAGCATGTTACTTACAAGCTTTCTGTGAACCTCTGTGTCCAACAATGTAGAAAACCCTCAAGCCAATGCTATGACGAGGGTACAGAAGGGACTGAAAGAATAAAAGACGGGGTGATGGTGGTATTAAAAGTCCCTTGTGGCCCTGTTGGTGATGGCAAAGTTCTCTTGTCAACTATTAGTGCTGCTTTTTGGCTCATGAAGAGCTGCGGTGCCCCTACCCAGCATGCACCTGGCAGGCAGGGAGCAGGTAAGTGCAACGGACAGATCTGTTAAATTGAAAGCAGAAACAGCAGTCAGACAGCATGAGTGCTTTCCCCTGCAAACCTGGAGTGATGGCAAGCGGAAAAGTACTCCATACAGTCTCGAAACTACCTGCTCAACCAGATCGAATCCAAGTGAAACGTCCTCCTTTCAAAAGCAGCAAATGCACCTCTAGATGGACAGATTCTTCGAGGAAAGAGACAAGACTCATTAGACCATCATGACTTTAAGATGTTTTTGAGGCTCTGTGTGAATACAGCCTTTATCAATTGTTTAAAAGCTCTTTGAATCGGTGACCTAACAGGAGAGTATACTTAAGAAACATGTCTTGTCCTGTTCTTATATATATATAAAAAAAAGATTTCACTAATGCATTCAGTATATGAAAGGGCAAGGGCAACCTATTGGTTGAGGCATGTAATACTCACAAATCATTTATTTAACATAGCACATTTTGTAAAAAATGCTGGCCATGTTTTATTTAAACCAACCTATAATGGTAACTCCTGGCTGGGTCATATGTTTTTCATTTGAATTTTGTGCTGTCATATAAAACATTTTGCATAGAGAAAATGAAGACTCCTTTTAAGCTTTTATTTGTTTATTTGTAGGTTACATTATTTTTAAATGTTACATTCACTGTAAAAATAAATAAATAAATAAAACAACTTTTTACAGTGTATTTTAATGACAGGTAATCACATTTAACCAAATACTCATTACTGTAATGCATCCAGGCATTTTTATTTAGATTTTTTTGTGTGCTAAATTCCATTATTCTCAATGATGATTCTCATTAATACTCTTCGACTTTAATATTATAAAAATTGCTGTAATACAATTTTTCAATTAAATCAGCATAAATGAAAGGTAGTACAAGTATAAATGCTTTCAGGTTTTTCTAATTACATTGCTGACAGTTAGATTGTTGTGCAATATGTTAATAAGAATGTGAATTTTTCTTTAAGCAAAATACTGCATACAGGTCTTTTTTCTTTTTATTGATTTTCAGGTGAAATAAAGTGCATGTATGTTCCTGACAGGTTTTGTGAGATTGACTCTGATCCAAAACTCAATCACGTAACAAACTTCTGTTCTCCTTTGCTCATGTGAAGCCATGTGTTTGTAGACAGAGTCCCATCTGTCATTATTAAGGGGAAGCAGGAGCTGCCCAACTGTCATCCTTCATCCACAGGTAGAGAGCAGCAAGGAGTGGTAGAAACAGAGCGTTTCAGACCCCAACTCAGAGTCATGGAAACAAGACGATGTCAGTTGCATTATGCATATCGCAAGTTAATAGGCCTGTCACACTTAATACTCAGCAGTTACCCTTAGTGAGCAACATAGTCACACATGCTCATCCTGTGCATGGTATCCATTGACAGATTAATCGACAAGGTGACACAATGCCGAGTGGAGTCATTTGTCACATTTCTGAGCTTTGGATTTTTGCTGTCTAATGCAGGGTGATGTCTAGAGAGTATGGGGTCATTATGCATTAAATTTTCATGTCTTCATTATATAAGTAAAATCATTTATAATTCACCCAGTGAGTTCAATATTTTATTTAACGTATTGAGCTGACGCTGCACAAACATCTAATATGAAAAACGGTCAGTTTACTGAAGAAAGGCATTTCTTAATTTTTAATTTCCTCTAACTAAAATACTTCAAACAAAACATGTTTTCAAAAGAACACTAACAACAGCTTCACTATCACTTTACATTCTGTCTAGCAAAAGACATTCACCCCCCAAAAAGGAAAAAATAAATAAATAATAAAAATAAAATTCTGTCATTATTTACTCGCCATCATATTGTTCCAAACCGCATGACTTTCTTTCGTGAAACACAAAAAGATGATATTTTGTTGAATGCCTCAATGCATGGTAACACTTTATTTTGGAGACGAATTCTCCAAATTCTCATAGTGAGACGAATTCTCACTATTAACCAGCTTATTAGCAAGTATATTACTAGCATATTGGCTGTTTATGAGTACTTATAAAGCAAGTATTAACACCTTATTCTGCGTGACAATATTTTAGATCCCTTGACTAAAACTTAAATTCCTTACTAACTATTAATAAACCGCAAAATAGTAGTTTATTGAGGCACGAGTCGTAGTTAATAGTTAACGGTCAGAATAAAAAAAAAGAGAAATCCTTTGCTGCATTTTAATGTAACCTTTAATATGGCGTATATGTAGTCTGAAACATTTAATTTAATTTTTTGTTTCTATTTGACAAAGTACCACAGAATATATGATATTGCCAATGTGGTAGTCTGCTAGAATTTTTAAAGAAATACTTAAATGACAAAAAAACAAAACAAGCATATTGATTATTTTAAATTTACAGCGTTCAAAAAGTTCAAGCAGAACAGGAACGACCCCTGGAGTAAGAAGGTAGTGCAGTTAGCGCTGATTCAAATAGTCACTCTGAATTGCTGTTTTATACGATGGGAAATTTCTGGACTGTAGTTAATGGATTCCGGCCAAATGCTGTTGTGATTCAATAACACTAAAGTTCCATATGCTCGCCCACTTTAACAACGTGGTCATAAAACAAAATTTTTTTCCAAGTGCATAGCTATTCAGCGCTATATTAACTTCCTGTTAAATTGCTGAAACGAGTCGGAGGAGAACGGACAGGTCGCTTTAGCAGCATATCAAACCTTTTTTCCTCAAGTATACATTTTGTAAATGATAAAAGCCACATGTGGAAAACATACGGGTCGAAAAAAAGACAAGTCGTATAGAATCCTGTATGCAATTAAACACAAATAAGCTTTTTCCCTTGGGGACCAAGTGATACTGAGAGATGATATGAGAGGGGAGAGAAGAGGACAGGTGGGGAGGAGGAGACGAGAGCAGCAAACCTGCAGAGGAAATGAAAAAACTACAAAGAAAAGTTTGAATGTTCGTGTGCAACAACAGTTTAAAGGTTATACAGGTCTTGTGTCTGAATACTTGCTGTTCATGGAAATCTCGATCAATCCAATGGGGAGTTTTATTTACAAGACTGTATATTAACATCTTTATTAGAGAAAGAGTTACTGTGAGGAAGTCAGATCAATAAATTACCCTTTGGTTCAAAATAGCAAAAGTATATTCCTATAATGGCATGAAGACATCTCTCTACATTCCAGGCTTTCACTTTAGGCACATATTCTCATTTAAAGATAAAGCTGTGTGGGTAGAAAATGTGGAAGTAAGAGAAAGCAAATAGAAAGTGCTGGGAAGGAAAAAACAGGGATCGTTGAAAGCTTTTTTTTTCCACCTCTGCTCAAGGCTTAGCTGTCTGTTATGTCATATCCTGCCATTACTTCCTGTCAGAGAGGACGGGGACGGCACCGCTGCAGGTAAGCTGGGTAAATTGCGCTGTCTGTCAGTCCCCTGCCAAAAACCTTTTAAGCCCACATCAAAATAAACAGTTGCCTTTAGGGTTAAAATGACAAAAACAGCCAGTCAAAATTGAGTCAAATAAGACAACGTTATCTTCACTGTTTATATATACCTACCAGTCAACCGTTTTCAATTCATGATATTTTTTTCATTCCTTTGACAATATATGGCACAACACCCAACTACCCACATTCACTGAGTACAGGCCAACCTGTACTCTTTTTTTCTCTTTTATTCTTTAACCACTGGAAAAATATTTTACCACCTGTCAGAATAGATAAATTACTATTTATAGTTATGCACAAAAATGCATTGCTGCACATTATAAATGTAAACATAGTTTAAATATGGCGTATACTGTATGTAGTGTGACAAATAACAAAAGGTAAAGATCTGCTTTCTGCATGTTCATCAACTAATAAATTGAATTAAAAAATGTGAACAATTTTATTACCCTACTTTAAGCGGAATCAAGCATCTTATTTTAAGACAAAAATGTGTTTCTCACATGTGTTATATGATCCCAATTTAATTACAAAAAAAAAAACAAACATTAGAAATAATACAGCTGAAATTACAAACAAATCTTAAACTGAGCCAAAATCCTAAATCCATTTGCCAATATGTATGCACAGTGTGAGGAAATAAAGCATTGTAATAAAACTAAGACAGCGGTGGTCATTATCTGCTGCTGATTTAGGCCTAACTGTAGTGCACCAAAACGTTGTAGATAACCATATTAGCACAAGCCTCGGCAGATTCCCCTACGAGAGGCTTTTCTAAAAGCCTGCAGATTACCATCTCAGGGAAAGTCTCTTTATATGCTACGACTCTTTGTTTCATTACAAAACTGGGCAGTTCATCAGCTTGACTACGTGTGGAACATTAGGTTTCAGAAAGAGAAATTCTGCTAAGATGATTTATTTTATTTACATGGTTTTCGCAGAGCCGCCCTATGTCTTACCTTCAAGATGACGCGCGTAAAATAGCAGTTGCCGGGGTGGAAAAAGGCAGTAGCGTGTTGTAAAAGGAGAACGGCTTGCAGCACATCACCCGGTTTATCTGACAGGGCTGATATGTTTGCTTGTGTCACCACAGACAACCACATCCATTGCACCAGGCTGAGAGACACTCTCACGTCACTGAGCCACTGGCTTTCATTACCGGCCGCCACAGCAGAGCTCAACATTACTCTCCCTCAAGGCAAAGGGCGGCTCTGTCTCTCAAGGTTTAGGTAATGGGAGTCTCTGTCATGAGTTTCCTGGTTTATCTGGGGTTCAGATAAGCACCTGTGAGTGTTTTGAAAAGTAAAGAACTCAACATAACTGCCAGGGCACTAAGAATAGAAACGTTAGCTTGCACGCTCCAAACTGTTACTGTTGCCCGACAGTGTAAATGTCTAGTGCAAAAAGCAATTACCTGTTCTTTGTCAAATAAACTAGGGTTCTGCTCTTACATGCTGACAAGCCAGTAATTTAACTTCTTTAAAAAATCTAGAACAATAGAAATACAGGTAGTCTTAATCATTTGTGGCAAGTGGTGCCCTGGATAGCAGAGGAAAAAGACATTTATATTCAGAGGTGCTGTCAAACTATATGTCTAAGCTGTGCCTTTGGCGATGCATTTGCAGTCTGAAAGTGGAAATTCGGTTGGTCACTGACTCTGCCAATATGTTGGAATTGGTAACGACAAAAATCAAGTACGCCACTGTCATTCACACTTAAGCGCAGAGTTGGACTGGTTATAGAGACCAGTCCAACTTTGCCATCCAACTTTAGATACAAAGTAAACACACAAAGATAAGGTGTGCAGTTATTTTGAAGCTCGAATGCTTTATCGTATCCGACTATGGAGAGACAATTTTAAGTTATACTTGCATAGTTTGATTCGATTTGATTTTGGGGCAGGAGTTACAATTTGGCCAGATATTAAAAACTCTTTTAAAGAGGAAAAAGTCCTGGCTTTTTCAGGCTGACCCGTTTTAGCCCTAAAGGCAGAGCCACAAGCAAATGCACCTCTGTTACTTAGATTTAAACCAGGGGCGTTTCCTCAAAGGAGACAAAAACATTGGATGAGAAAAAAAAATTCTTAGTACAAAAAGAAAACAATGCCAATATTACAAAATATAACATTAAAAAGTGTATAAATCACTTGTTTTTCTAAAGAAACACTGTCCAACAGTGACAACAACAGGCAAAGTTATAGCACGAGTCCACATCTCTCTTGCCTCCCCTGAGCCCATTAAGTTTTAACAGAGAATGAATGGGGGACAGTCACGTGAGAGGAGGCAACTGGTTCCCTTTCATGGGAACTTCGAACTGCGTCCTCTAGGGGACCAAGTCACGTGAGAGGAGGCAACTGGTTATGTCTGTGATTGCTACATGCGATAAATCCCGCCTCTTGTGTGCATGTTCCGCATTCACAAATCAGTCTGAATGAACAATATAATTGCGTTAATGGGTAGACTAATTTAAAAAAGGAAGTTAAAACAGTTAACTATACTATATAATACTATATACTATATAATACAGCAGACGATTGTCTGTATTAGGTCAGCATAGGTCCCAGACTGTTTTTTTTTGTCCTAGTCCATCCATGCTTAAACCAATGTTTTTGAAAGACTTCACTGGTGTAGATGCTGTTACCAATAAGTTGTTTACTACAAAAATAGTGTGCATTATGGAACTGCTAAAAAAACTTTACACAACAAAGTTGGATAATGAAGTGCCAACAGTCAGAGTTTATGACTTCCACCCAAGGGTGACTCCTGACAGATGGAATGCAAGATGCAAGCCTCATAAAGCCATCATCACTTAGCATTGAAAGCCCACTGAGAAGCAGTCGTCCAGCACTAAAGTGTCTAGAAGTCACAGCAGACGTTTGTCATTACCCTCTGCTTAGCCTCCGGCTGAATATCCTATTAAAGACGACGCTGTGCATGAGTTTAGAAAGGCCTTTCTTTTACTACCAGAATGATAGCGGTCTGGGGTAATTACTAAACTCCAAGGTTACGGCAATTTACTTCTCAAAGAACTTCTGAAAGATATTGCAATCAGCACACCTTCAAAACTCTCAAGGCCTTCCTAGGGAAGTCTAATCAGACCGTTGAAGGCCTTATGTCAGCCATTATCACTCCATCTAGGTCAAACTTTTTCTGGCCATATACAGGTTCAGTAAATGTTTTATAAACAGCATTTGTGGCATGCTGTCTCTTACCACAGGAAAAGTCAAAATGAGTCATGCAATGTTTTGAGTAACACACTTTCAATAGAAATGGTGCATGACATTCCAGTTTAAAAACAGAAATCTGAAGCTCATATTTTATGTTAAAGTGCTTATTCATGTCACAGATGCTGTCAGTAAAATTAGACTTTTTATCGAACCTGGAACATTTTCATATAGTAAATGAAAATATTAATTGAGAATAAAGTTGATTTTTAAGAAAAGTGTGGGTCACATCTTTTTCTTTTTTCTCAAATGACCACAGACGACTTTTTACAAGACATGCATAGTCACAACATTAAGCTTGTAGAGATTTGGGACACATGGACTTGTAGATTGGCTATCATGTTTGTGGTTGAGTAAATTGTAACTGACTGTGAATGAGCTCTATGTTCCGTGGGCTTAACTGCAGAGGAGGCTTTGATGAGAGATTTGTTTAACATGGTGTGTGACAAACATGGGAAAATAGCCCTTTAAAATCCTATTTAGCTCCCCACTCACAAACAGCTGTAGGGACAAAGAAAAGACAAGCCCGTGGGTAGTGAAACAATGGCCCACACTCCATAGCCTACATACTGCAGCACCAAATCAGGAATTTGGATGTAAAATGACCCCCCCCCCCAAAAAAAAAGTCTTTGAAATGTATTGTGAAAAATATATTTAAATATTCCAATGTGGTCTCAGACTTACGAACCCGCATGACAATTGAATTGTGCAAAGCAGTTAAGACATCAACATTAAACCTTCCTAGCCTTCCGTCTTCATTAAATATGCAAGTTCTCAGAACCCTGAAACTTGTAGTTGAGATAATGCACTTTAAGCTCATCACATGTAGAAACCAAGTGTGACGACGAACTGCAGCTTTACTGCGCTTCCAACAGTTTCTCATTAACGAGAGACTCTCTGAGTCATGCTGGGCACAGCTAGAGTCCTTTGGGTGACCATTGAGTCAGCACAAAACGAAACTAGAACCCCGAACTCTCCCTTCCCACAATTTCTTATTCCTCATTATCTCTTGATGTGTATGCCAAAGTGTCCGGCAGATGAAGATTAATGATGCGGTGGTATGATTAAATCAGAAAAGTAAACTCTAACACAAACTTTTGCAGGCAGCCGAGCTTTCAGAGTAACTGTCACGGTGCCTTAAAAGCCATTATTTCATAATAGACATTTGCAAGATGAATGGTCAACACAAAATGTCAAGCTCAGTGTTGTAGATAATTTGTATTCTCTGGTTCTACACACCATTAGCAGGTGACTCATATTCTTCCGGACAGTAAGTTCAGAGATGCAGAGTTAACAAATGCATTAACAATAGCTGTGTTTCAATTGTGAGCGATTCTGTGTTTTTTAAACAAATCTTTTAAGTGAACAAATCATTCTTGTACAACTTTATGCACTGACTCATATTTTTTGTTCTTAAAGCATTTGTATGCTTTCCTGCCTTCAAAAACTGATTATTGCTCCAACAAACAGAACTAATGTGCTGGTTGCAGAACACCTCGCGTTCATGTTTTGAGACTAAACTACCAGAAACGGCACTGAATAAAATGGGAACAAAATGTTATTTGTAAACGAACGAGACATGCTGTTCACGAACAAGCATATTTGTCATGTATGAGGATAGACAGTGACAGAATAAAAGGGATCCTGCCATTCGTTTATCTTGTTCAACAAGGCAACAACAAGACACTTTTAGTATACTAACCTGGTATACTTATAAACTAATTTTGTACTTTAATGCACTTTAATTGTGCGGAAGTAGTGCTGAAGTCCAACTAAAGATATACTGAGGTATAGTAGTCAACATTTGAAGTGGATAAAAAAAGTTAATCAAAGTTGTCCTAAGACAAGAATGCATTTTGGTTTTAGGGCAACTTTGATGAAGGGTTTTGATCCACTTCCAATGTTGACTAGTGTATATTTGAGTGTGCTAAAGTGGAACTATTGCAAGTATACTGTAGGTACATTTTAAATATCTTGCATTTAAAGACCGATATTATTCAAAGATCATATAATACTCATCAACAGTGGCATTACAACACATTTTAGGCTTAATATTAAGAAATGTGCATTGTGCACAAGTAGTACTCCAAATAAAGTTTAATTGTAATTTTTATTTCAGTAAGTCTTAAGCTATATGTTAGTAAATATGTTAATAGATTTGAACTATAATATATGCATTTTAAATATACGACTTTTTTACTAGGGTGATAACCACACAATATCACAAAATAATTTTAATAAAACTCATAATCCATTTATTTGGCCTATTATTGTTACCTTTTCTCCATAGCCTGATACAAATCATGCCCAGCAACTAACAAAATGGAGGGGGAAAAACAATACAGTTGCTTTAGTGTTAGTGTCATTTGACACTAATTACACTGTAACTTCTCTTTCTTTTATTTTTAGATTAGCCACAAATGAGGGTTCATCACTAAGATCAAATAAAGCAATTTATGAACTTCCGCAAACAGTCTTTTTTCTTTGTTGTTGTTGTGTTTTATTCCCCCAATGCTAAATGGGTTCAAGTGAAAATTAATTATAATCTATACATAATAAAGAAACTAATAAACAAAATCAAGACATTTTCCTTGATTTTACACCAAAGAAATAGTCTTTCAGTTCTTATCTGAGACATGATGATCCATTCCGTGGCAAAAATGAGTTATTCTTTCCTAAGAAAAACATTGAGTGCGTTGAAATATGTTGATCTGCTTTAGCGTGGATAACTCCGACTAGCATATGAATGAGCCTCCACAAAGGAATCAAACACAAAGGCATATCCACTCCAAACAGTATTCGAATGAACACAGTTACAATTAGTTATGTATCCAAACACAGCTTTGGAAGTGAAATGATATGCAAAGGGAAAAAAGTCCTTCTGAAAAATAGAAAATACCAAAAACCAAACATAAACATTCCTCCCACATTCTAAATAAAGAAGTTAGACAATATTCAAATCTACTCACATGTCGAGCTTAAAACCAAAGGTTTCTCAACTAGGACTTTGTCAACCAGAAGTTCAAGGTAGCACAAAGAAACATGTGTTCCCTCTACCCAAACTGAACTACTTCTTCAGGCAACTACTCACCTGATATACAATCCAGGTGTGTCCAACTATCGCCCTCTAGTGTCTCATAGTGTTACAACCCATAGAATTTTTAATTCCATTACTCTAAGTATATGGAAAACTGTGACAGAAATTTCACTCTGTTACAACACTATGACACATTACCCATACCACGGGAAGTCATGGCCTAATGGTTAGAGTCGGTCTCGTAACCCAAAGGTTGCGGGTTCGAGTCTCGTACCGGCAGGGATTGTAGGTGGGGGGAGTGAATGTACAGCGCTCTCTCCCACCTTCAATACCATGACTGAGGTGCCCTTGAGCAAGGGACCGTGTGTTCACTACGGTGTGTGTGCGCACTTTGGATGGGATAAATGCAGAGCACTAATTCCGAGTATGGGTCACCATACTTGGCCACATGTCACGTCACTTTCACTTAATTAAAAAAAGACACTCAACTGGTCGGCAACTACAGTACTGATGTGATCGCCTAATGAATCAATGCACAAATCTTTCTGGTGATTTGTATTGCTGGGATGAATTAAAAGTGTGTACTTTTACTTTTTTTTTTCTTTGTTTGGTTATGCTAGTGGTGCAGAATTATACACTTCTTAGTAATAGCAGAAAAAATACATAGAAAAATGGTTTGTTCTACCGAGAGAGAGAGAAAAAAGAAATACTGGAATGGATTCTACCATTATTACATTATGCGGAAGTGACACTTTACATAGGGACTAAAGATAGCTCCCTGGTGGTTTCTCAATGGAGGAATGAATCCTACCCCTCCCTCCTTCAGCAATCACCCCCATTAACTCAGAGCCTTAGCTTTATGGAGTCGATTACATTGTCTTCCAGGACACATATATCACAGCGCAGCCTCCGGGCCTCAGCGACAGTGGTGCTTTCATCAGGTTTCCATATCATCAATTACTTACAGCCTCCAACAAGTAGCCACTTCCAGTGCTGATAAGAGGCTTATTATGAATCCCAAAACATATACTGTCAGGCCGGCCATATCATGCAAATGGCCTTGGAGCGTTTCTCCCTGAGATGATGCAAACCAGGCGTGCTAATAATGGTTGGCCTCAGATTTGTTCTTTCGGATTAAGACTCATTAAATCCTCATTCCGCAGAGTGTCACGCTGCAAAACGCTAGCATACGCACCGCCGCATAAATGTGCAGTGTCCCACTTTGCAACAAGATCGTTGAGGTGTATCGCTGGCTACCTTTCAGGAGCCAGGCAAGCTGTCAGACTGGATGCCACTTTTCTTTTCTTTTTTTTTTTTACAACGCAGCCTTGAGTTTCTCCCTTCTCCAACTCCCAAGCATTCTGCTGTCGTCAAAGTATTTACCGTACGCTAATTAAAGAATTCAGGGGGGAGGTAAATGCACGCAGAGTACCGCATCTGACAAACTCTCGCCAAAGCGGAGCACAGAAACACACACATATATCCAAGCCCAACTAACATGCGCACACACAAAAGGTATCTGGTTTGTTTGCCAGTTACCCTGGGGAATGATGTTGGCATGGCTGACACAGTGTGAATCAAACTAATTAATCCTGGGGAGAAATGTTGGTGCTCAACACACACACACACAATTGCACTGGCTACGGAAGCTTCCCTCAGTGAAGACAACTAGAGAGGGTCATTATCTCTGTTTCACTTCCAACAAAATTAAATGTTCAAATACAACAGGCGGTCTGCATCAAAGCAGATGGCTCTCGGATTTAAAAACCGTTCTATCTTCCTGCAAATGCAAACTGCAGCAGGGAAAACCTGGACCTAGATTTTTTTCCTCCCTCCCAGATCGCTTATTAGTCCTCAGGCAAGGTGTAAGCAGCGGGTCACTGTTTCTCCTTGGACCACATTATGAGAGAAGTGCAATATCAATCTGCCGCTAATTAATTTAGTCTTGTCTGACAGAGCAAGGGACAGGCAAATGAAGTCAATTTTTGGATGCCGATACCGAAACTTTCCCAATATGGTGTCAGACTAAATGAAACTCATTATTTAGATGATAAGGGAGTCAGGCTGCGTTCACCACTACAGTTTTTTTCTGTATGAGACACAGAGCACACACTAGCTCAAAGACATCCCAGGGTGCCGCACAGTCATTTCTGAATAGATATAACAACCACAACGTGGGAATGAACAACATTTGGCAGATGAGCTGTATTTTATGGATAACAGGCTTCAATGCAATGGGGCTATTCCTATAGTTGACCGCAGGGAGGGGGGTAAATAAGGAGTCTTAAAGCAACTGAGCATAAACTTGAGTGCATTTACTGAGAAGGAAAGAAAAACCACAGTTAGGTGACAGTATTAAGGAGAGCTTAGTTTCAACAGACTGATATCAGAGGAAGTTAATGTCAAAGATTAAATATACGCAAGCAAGTGAAGATGCTCGGGGGTTGGAAATACAATAATGCTGTAGTAATCTGGGTGAATAAACATCGTCGGCCTTTATAGGGTGCCCTGAATGACATTTAAAGACTTTAAAGAGTGTCCCTTCTATCCTTTTATGAATTTCTTCTTATTTGTGAAAATCATGTTTCTTTATTTACTCTACGCAGAGGCTTTCACAACAAGATTTATTGGACTTTGATAAATAAAGAGTGATATTACTTTCTGTGTCTGTATACATCAGATGGGCTTCATTTAAACTAGCTGCTGCAGTGAATTAAAAAACAAAAGTACTAAATATAAAAAAAGCACAATAGTGCACTTGAGTGAGTTTGGATTGTGCAGCAACATGTGCTTTATAGTTACTAATGTATACTGGCTGTCAAACCCAGGGCTGGTCCATTGAGTTGTTATTAGCATTTGAAGGTGGTTCATTACCTTGATGTAAAATGATGGTTGTCATTTCCATTTATAACGCACAAGTGTTGTCGGTGGAGGATTTTCTTATCTCACTGTAGCAAAGTGTCATGATCATTGCACTGTAGAAAATACACGCCTCAATGTGCCCCAACTGAAAATAAGACATCACCTGTGATGGTTATAACAGAGAGAAATTCCTTTGACATGAATGTAATATAAACGTGACACCCAAAATAAAACGTTTGCCATCATTTACTCACCCACCGCTGAAATACAAAAGGTACAAAAAAGCTGATGAATGTCCGAGCTGCTCATTTCCAAAAAACGGCTTACATTTCCTTTAATGCTGCATTGTCACTGTGACCTGATGCTGTGTTGATGCAATGGAGGACAACACTTGTCAGTGTGTGTGAAACATTGAGAAATTAGGTAGATTACTTTGCCTTCTCAATTGTAACACACTGTATTGAGAGACATTGATAACTGGAAACAAAAGAAAGACAAGGAGAAAGAAAGCAGAATAAAGGAAAGTCCAGGTTAATGTATTTTCCATTAGCCATTAAATGTCTGTTAAAAGTCACCTATAATTTAAAGATTAAAGAGTCCCACCTTTGTCTGATCCAACGTAACTGGTGAATAAAATATACAAGAGTTTTCCCTGGGAAATTCACCTGAATGTAATGGACAAGACAAGTTTACTCCTGTGGGTGATGGATTCAAATTAGCTTATTGTGATCAGACAGACTCCTGGGAGACTTTAGGGAGTGGAAGTGCACCATCCTGGAGGTGCGCCAAAACCTGTCTATGCAATAAAACGGGCTGCTGACAATGCCAGCAAGACTAAGGGAATAAAACATGATGGTAAAGGGATGTCTGTAGGGAAATGAAGAAAGCAAGGATCTTACGAAACCGGAGTCTGCATTGTGGGCTTCAGAATAAATAATAATAACAAAAAAACATTACAAATGCAACAGAACACACAGGTTTACGGAGGAACCTTTAAAAAATAGTGAATACTGTTTAAACTCTTTAATAGGGGGAATTTATCTTTCTTGAACGTGCTAAAGTGTAATACTCAGGGTTTAAACTCAACGTATAAGCAACAGTAAAAGCTTTGTTTAACTTAGCACACATTACATCACAACAAATCAACAGTGTTGTCTCCACCCAATGGTTTAGCCCTCAGGCCTTTTTACATGAATATAATTGCTCTTATTTAATAAGATTGCAGTGTTATGTGACTGGAAGGCACACTGGAATCAGTCTCCAGATACAGTATATTAACCTTGCCTAATGTGTAGGGACAGCTGGGAAAGATCCTGGACTCTTGAATCATCTGGGGGCCGATTACTTCTATAAGGCAATCGTATGAGGGGCTCCAAGGCACAGCATGGATAACTTATCACCTTGTGGCAAGAGCCATACACAACCTAAGTCCAGAAGTTCTCGGTCATGTCTGACAGCTGTGAGAGGGCTCTGCTCTCTCGGGGTGAGAGATGACATGCTGGAGGCAACGTGGAGAGGTTATGAAAAGAGTCACGCTGCCAAATTCTCCTGCTGAACAGAGGACGAGGGTTTGGTTGAATTATACAGAGATAAAACAGACAAACAAAGCCGATAGTGGCCGAAATATTGGAAGGAATAATGCACCATCTTGGGCTTTCATTTCCTCATCAAACAGAAGAGCGGGCTTGCAGAGAGCTGGATTTGTTTGTCAAGAAAAGACAAACAAACAGGCATCATCTGAAAAGTCCCTTCCTGATTCAAAGGCTGGAAAGGGGGAGAGTAAAAGCCAGAGTTCCAGCACTTCTTTTTATCTGCTCATCAAAGGCTGGCCAGACTACTTCACCAGCACTCATCTCTCTGCTTAAAGATGACTCACTGACCGCGGCTCTGTGTTCAAAACCCTGTCCATCCACTGTGACTGAAGTCTGAACAGCAACTGAACAATCTGTTTGAATAACTGAAAGACTACAGTGTCTGTTACGAGTCAACATGAAATGACATTTGAAACCTATTGATATTCTAATTGTTATTCTATCTGAGCAAAATCTATTTCCATTAGGCGCACAGATCTGTGCAGTTTACCACTCTTTACAATATTTAAAGATATTGTAGTAAACAAGACATTTTGACAGCTTCTGTTTTATACTGAGCATCAATGCAAATGCAGATGGACTTCACTTGAGACTCCATCTGCACAGGAGCAATATTAGAAGGGAATTTTACACACGATTTTAGCCCTGATTTCCACTCGCTTACAGTTTTTGTGGAAATTGCCAACAAATGTCTGAAATTGTAGGCAATTGCGTAGTGTGCGTTATCTGAGAGAAGCGCCAATGCACGTGAGATATCTGGCATGCTAACTAACTTGGATTGCAAGCTTTTTGCAGGCTGCCATTTTTGACAGGAATCAATCCATTTACTGTATCAATTCTTGCATACGTTTGGTTGCAAAACAGTTTGTAGACAAGGCAGAGTTGTTGGTGATTCTTCCTATTGAAAAGCTTTGTAACGTGTGACCTGATCTGTTGCGTAGTGCGCACACAACAGCAACTAGATGGTAACTAGATGGTGCAGTGTGAGAAAATCGTGCAACGTGAACCCAGCATTAGAGGGGAGAATTTTACTTCTGTAATGTAGAATTGCATATCCAGGATAGTCAACTAGGGAAAAAAAATATCAAGAACTGATTGGATCATGAAATGTGGGTGGCCCAGTTGATTTCAAAGTCAACTGTGAATTTTTACTTCCTCCCTGAAACGCCAAGAGCACCACTGGTTGACAAGCTGTCATATACAAGGCTGAGCATGTTGCCATTTTGAGGAATTATTAATTTTTTTTTTTAGATAATGTGCACTGTACACGCACAATAAGATCAGGAATGAGTATAAAAACAGCAAATAGAGACAATTTTGATTGCTACACAACTACCCTTACAAAAAAGTACTGTGGTGATACCATAGTTTAGTGTCATGCTCAAACTTATACTAGCCTAAGCTTGTATGTTGATCTTAGATGGTTCCCCAAACTAGTCAATCTGGTGCTCAGTTAAACTTCATTGATTTTCTCAGTTAAACATTTGACTTTCTGACTAAATGCAAGCCTGTGGGGTGACAACAGTGTGGAAAAACAAAATGCTTTGGGGCAAAGACTCAACAGAACAAACTTCAATCATGTATGCATGCATCTGTCTTCTAGAGTTGCTACATATTTCCTTTGAGAGATGGAAGCACAGTGGATGATTATGAATTATACAACAGTATCACAGATGCCGCTGATGTGTATGTTCCTACCAATGTTCCAATGTCCAAAATAAAAAATAAAAAATTCTCTTCACATTTTGCGGACAAGGTCTTGAAGAAAAACTAAACTTCAGAAAAGCAGTAATAAATGTTGATGTGAAGTATGGACTAATAATAAGTGTACTGCACGGAAACATTGTAAACAAAGCCGAGGAAGGGCACGTTTTAATATATTTAAATGGATTGCCATGTTTTTTTGTCCTGATTGGTGGTTCAAAGCTAGACTGTGATGATTCTGGTCTCTTAATGCAACTACTACCTGCCTGATCTGAATAAACTAATTCTCAAGGAATACAATCTCAGGCATCATTAGTCCACTAAACATGTAAGGATTTAAGCTAAGTAGGAGGGAGAGATGAATCACTCACCTCCGTAAAAAGGCCTGTCCATGGATCAGTGTTTGAGATCTCTGCTATAAAAGGTCTTAAGATGCAGTCATACTAGATTCTTTCAGATATTCAGATAATTGCAATGATATAATGTTATACTTGTTTTAAAAAATGAAAAACATAATTATATATATCCCAAATGTCGAAATACTCTAAAATATGAACCACAATACTCATTGTGCAACATTGCGGTTAAGGCTGATATTTTTTTCTAATTTATATACTTGAAATTGATGTAGCAGGTTTAAACACGTTCAGGTTCATATAACGGATAATTAAGGCGGAAGAATTTACATCCAAATATATTTCAACGGTGGAGGGACTTTGCACATTAAAATAGTTACCGTGCATTGAAAGCGTCTTCTATTTAGATCTGGTTTCCTCTTAAGCAGTCAGAATGAGAAAGCAATTGTTTGAACACAAAAACAATACCAGTGAGAGTTGTCATTTTTCGTCACTTACACAACTACAAGGAAGGGGTATTAAAAGACAACCTCTAGCTATGATGAATATTGCACTAAGTGTGCCTTAGGCTACACTTAGCTGTAGTCTAATCACTGGGCCGAATGACTTCTGTGTAGATACCAATGAATGTCTTGTCTGTGCATCACATTGAACGCAAAACTCCTCCAAGCTGTAAAGGTTCTTTGACCTAGAAAAGCAAGCCCTTCCTCATACATATCCTTCATGTTTGATCCACTTCAAAATCACCAGTCTTTGAAGTAAAAGAATTAATGAGTTTTAGAAAACTGACTAAATTTTTCTGAGCTGTGGAAATTACAGATGCACACCTGTTGTAAGAAACTGTCTAGGACAGCATCTCTATTCTTCTAGGGTCGCGGAAAGAAAAAAACCTAAATTCAGATAATAAAAAACACAACAAACTATACACTCAAATTTAGGTAGGACAACATATAGGCTAGGCTTAACAGCTTTTAAAAGATAAAAGCTAGAAGAAAGAAACTGACAGCTCCACAAGAACACAAGCCCAACAGTAAGCAACTATCCTGGGATTTGACATTAAAGCCATTCTCCGTGTAACCCTCTAAAAAAGAAGCTGCTAAAAATGAACTATACCATATTAAAAAATTGCTCTATGTTAACAAAAAGGAATATATTTTGTCAGAATATTCAAATACTTTTGAATGGCCATCGTTGAAGACAGGTGCTTTTTAGAACCAGATGGCATAGTTTTATCTACCAGCAAAGCTAATGGAACCATGCTTTCCAGCCAAACCTTGACCCCACTTCATGAAAATATTAAGTTACGATGTTTGATTGTGAATTTTTTGATTAAACATTTTTGATACAGTGCTAGGTCATCTCTGAATCAGAACCAGTCTAGGACATATTCAAATCTAATGTGATGTCATGCATGCCAAAAAACAGCAGAACCTTGAAATTCTTTGATTTTTTTTAGATATTGCCTTCATCCACCAGTAAAAATGTTGAGATACTATTTACACAAAAGAGGGCTTTACCACTTGAAAATACAAATCTGAGGCAGAGTAACATAGCGATTGTGCGCAATGGTGATCTGTCCTGCTCTCAGAATTCTCAGAAAAAGGAAGTGAATGATCTTTAAACAAATCCAGCTTGAAATGAATCCAGCTGAGGCCTTCAGCCTATTCAACCCTTTGAGTGATTTTACAGTAGTCATATGGAGGTTTTAAAAAGCACTACATGGTGAGTACATATATAATCGCTTATAAAAACCATCCCTTCTGCTGAAAAAGGTGTGTGGGTGTGGAGAAAAGCTTACAACGCTGCGTTGGCTGTGAAACAAGCTCTGAATTGAGGAGATGCAGCCCCTTCATCAGCAGCCCTGAGGGAAAGTAGCAATGAAGAGGCACATCCTGTCAGCATGTAAGCCGTTTCCACTCTTTGTTTACACCGACCCGTTTAAACCATTCCAGTGTGGCTGCCTCATCTGCATAATCTCTGTCAAGAGTGACAAAAGCTTCCCAAAAATAGGTAATGAAAGAGTCACAGGCTGGAACCAGAGCAGAGTGGAGGTCTCAGTGGTCTATAGAGTTGGAGAAAATGGGAAATACATAACATTGGAGAATTTGATCTGTAGTCTTGCGTCTGACCCGTTTATGTAACAGTGACCCATTCCAGTACCAGGAAGACCATAGTCACCATAAAATAACAAAATAATAATAAAACATCTATTACATAATAAAACATAAAACGTCACATACATTGTATATGCGAGACTTCATCCATTTATGGTTTTCCTTGTAGAGCTTGAGAGATCTGTTATACAACAGCGTTAATTTCGTTGACGAATAATTTTCGTCATAATTGTCATCAACGACATTTTTTTCACCGACGACAACGAGACTATAACGAACTAAAACTCTTTTTGAATGACAAAAACTATGACGTAAATCTATTGACATTTTCGTCAACGAATAAAAACGAGACGAAAATGTTAGGGAGGGACGATTTGGGATGAGATTCATTCAGAACGAATCTGCTGCGTGGCTCTGAGGTTATGCGTAGGCCTACATATGAACCGGCGGGACATAAGCTAAAAAACACTTGCTGCACGTCGCATAAAACGTTAAAAAAATGTCAATATGTAGGAGTAAAGAAGAGCAGACATATGGATAAATCTGACGACGCAAGAGAGAACTCAATTCGGTCCGATTTTCTGAGCGCAGACACTGTACACACAAAGCGTGTCTCGCAGCGCGCGAGTACTCTTTCGCGTGGCATGAACGGAGAATTACACACAAAATGATGTCGAATTGTCCGTTTTGACGAGTATTCACGTAAACACAGTTGATAACGTCTTAAGTGAACGTAAACAGTAGGAAGAACGTGTATCAGTACATTGCATCCATTGCAGCTGTGCATTCGGTTTTAAATGAACAGCAGCCTAATTTAGTTGCTATTGTCGGAGTCATTGATGTTAATCAAGAAACAACAGAAAGACAGAAAATCACGCACTGCTCTTGACTGAAAAACGTAGCCTTAAAGATTAATTTAAATTTATTTATAGAAATAAATATGTCTGCTTGAAAGAATGAAGAATATGGTAAACAAACAAGTTGCTATAAAGAATGCATAATTAGCCTATATAACCATTGGTATTTCATTAAAAAGTAGACCATGTTCTTGTTCTTTGCGAGAAGTGGTTTTATTTAATTTTAACATTAAGGCATTTTGTGTGTCACAACAGTTAAATCAGTGTCTATCATGATAAAACCTTAATATCAAACCTATATAATGAATTTGGACATTTTTGAGAAATGCTTAATTTATGCACTGTAACTAAACCCATTTGATTTTAGCCGACTAAATTTACTGTAGATTTAGTCGACTAAAATCTTATAAACTAAATGGCATTTTAGTCAAAAGACTATGACTAAAACTAAATCAAAATTTGCTGTCAAAATTAACACTGTTATACAATACCTAACATTTCTCAACTTCACAATCAGTCATCGACCATGCTTGAGGTTTATTATTCCAGGAATCACACTTCTATTTGGAGCAGTACTTCGGTCCATTGAGATTTTAGTGTGTACAGGGGTACCCAGTGCAACAGCACAGAAACAGAAACGAATAAACAAAGAAAATGTAGTGTTGTTCACTGTAGGTAGGTTAGAACAAAAACTCGTAAAAAAGAAAAGATGCATTTAATCATTTGTTGCTTTTTGCTATGTCACGCAGAAATTTACATGGAGAATTATGTTAAGGATAAAAATGTTTTCTTAAATATTACAGCTATTTAAAAATGATCATAAAAATGATAAAAAAATGACTCTGGGGCAACTTGTTCTGTAGTTACCGTCTTGTTCTGTAGTTATCTCTGTGGCTGAAAGGTGTGTGTAAAACAGCAACGCAGGGGTGGATTTCTTGAATCTACGAATTCTTGCTCAAAGAACGCATCAGACAAGCGAAGCATCAGCAGCACTGAGGAGCATTGTCGAGCTAATTTTCTTTTGGATTCGGAGCCAGCAAGACCTCCAATGTTCACAATGTTCTGTCACCAGGTTCTTCAGTGAAGCACAACTACAGTGGCATGCCAAATGTCTGTGTGTGGGGGTCGAAGAGAACAAGGGGGTCTGATTTTAAAATTACAATCCTCTATTCATCATTGATGACTGCTTGAAAGTCCAGTTACCCACCAGCAGAATATGATTGCTCAGTTTTCTTCTAGTCTGGAGAGTTATCAGTATGGCTGCGGAAGACCGCAAGAGACTCAGCCGTGACACTCTTGGTCTGAATCATGGCAAGACAAGCACTCCCAAGCATTCGACCAAATTTTCATAAAAATACTCTTCAATGAGCTGAATCCTGTCCATATTGCCTAGAAAAAATTAAGCCATCCTCTTTTACCAAATGCGTATGCTTCTACATTCCCAAAGACTGACAGTATAATTGTACCTCCTTTCTGCAGCAGTCCAACTAAACATTCTATCCCCAATCTACCAATCATGGATGACTTATCTGGCAGAGGGACTTGGCAGAGTACAGGGTAAAGCTAGCGCACATACGCTCTGCAAAAACAGATGCTTTTGAGTGAACTTGGCTAAAAATAATTAAAATGAGGCTAATAATACTTCACGATTAGTGGGAACCCTGTGTAGATGCCTGCAATACAAACTCTCTCAGTGATGAGTCTGGTTGTAGGGTGACATCTGAAGTGACGGCGTGGCACTGACACCAATCACAATATATGATGAGCATGCCAGCCTTTACAGCATGAAGCCTATTTATCTCATAGGATTAGCAGCTATATAATTATAGCAATCATTACATTGTTTTGTAAAGTTAAAATCTGTTGGAAACTCTCAGGAGTCTACACGCTCAAAAAGATGAGACATCTCCATTATCATGTTCTGCAACTGTCTGCAATCATGTCAAATTATGTCTGAGACCTAACTTGTTGGAAAGATAATATGACAAAATGAACACCAGGAATGAGCTTTCCTGTCTGTATACCCATTCCCACTAAGCGCCGCTGGAGAACGCCATCAGAGACGAGGTGAGCCTTCATCACTTGTGCTGTTTCAGACACAATAACTACCTGAGTGAAGGCAATTCATCTCATGTGTAACGTGGAATTAAACCACTCTTTCCAATCCAATAGCAGCTTGACAAAAAGGATATGCCTACTGAGTAACTGGCAATGACCATCACAGGTCAGGAAAAAATATATAAGAGTTAATAAATAAAACCTCCAGCCTTATCAAAGTATCAGCAATTGCTTTGCATCCACATTGGAATTTGATGGGATCTGTGAGTTCATCGTCAGCTTGCGCATTTAAGGCTGTTCGCTGGTAGGGGGTTAGAGTTGTTTTCTGTCAGCTGAAAATGAAAAGAGATTGCAGGCGGACCTTACACGCCACACTCTCTTATTGAGTTTGAAGCAACACGCATATCAGGGTGATGAGAAGACACGATAGGAAACTTGCAAGAACAATTCTGAGAGCTGGCTGTCCTATGATGATAGTGAAACAATCGCCCTTGCGTCTCCTGAGAGGTCTGGAGCAAGAACGCAAGGTCAGCTTTAATAATATGATAACCTCAAATGAGAAATTCTCAGGACTGATATCACCGATGCATCTCACAAGGGAGATGGCCTGCAGTACGTATGGAGTTCATGGCTCAAGGTCTTTCTACAGCAAACTTCTTGAATGGTTTATTCATTGACTGTATTATTGTTTCAATACCACTACCACACAAAATATCCCATCAAAACACCATCCCAATTCTCTAAATCAAAGCGAACACCTTGAACTAGAGATGGGTGAGGTCGCCGTGATTTTGCCAAGTAAGACATGTTCCTGGATCAACATCTTTTGTTGATCCTGGATCAATATTACTGTCCAGTAACAATATCTATCACAATACAGTTATTTCTGCTTTAAATAAGGTCTTTATGAAATCAACATTTTTGATCCCATAGAAATTTCATAATTCTTGTCACCAGTGTCAATATCACAAAAACCTAATACTACAAATAAAAAAATCTAAATAAAACCTAAATAAAAAAAAACCCAAGTTCACTGAAGACAAGTAAACAGTCAGCGATTAAATAAGAATAAGAAATTACTTACAAGCAATAGGACAAAAAACTACAGTAGAACAAATAAATAAGAAATGCTACACACACTGTATAAAGTAATCAAATGTATAAAAACGCACCATATTCTTCACTGTGTTAATTAAATATGTATTTCTACTTCTTAAGTTACAAAAATGATTTAGTCAAGAGCAGTAAGAGATTTTCTCTCTTTTATTGGTTGATTAACATGAATGACAGACAGCAGGAATATTAGACTGCTGTCACTTTGAAATGCCCAGATCCAATATACTGTTACACAAGTGTTTTCTTTTTCAGCTGCTTGCTTTCACTTAAGACCTAAATTACTGTGTTTATGAGTATACTTGCAAATACGGGCATTTTGACACATACAATTGTGTGTATTTAACCATTCAAGGCCTATAAACCGGCAAAAATAACTTGTGCACCGGAATATCGCCCACCCCTACCTTGAACATGTCTTAAGTCACAGCAAACCACAGACGTCTGAACAGACAAAATGTTCCATTGCTTTTAAAGCAAGTCGTTCCTCATTCAACTGATTTAGAATAAACTCCCTTTGTCCTTTTGACTTCTCAAAAGCTTTGATCCTAACACAATCTTTTGTATTTTACATTGAAACGTATATCTTCAAAATCTAATATAAGAATTAGCTTAAAAATCTGTGTTTTTTTAACCAACCACGGGTGTTAAACATTAACACAGTATTTGTGCTATTTCACAGAATGACACCTCAAATTGTGTAGCTTGCTGAGGCGTGCTACTTTTTCCAAATGATGAGACTCACGATTTTTGACGAACAATAGAACTGGTAAAAAAAAAAAAGCAACAAATTTACAATGAAAAAGGGATCTGCACAAGAATATCATGAATATTCGGTCACACTTAATTTTAAGGTCCAATTTTTTGCTATTAACAAACCATTAACTTTTGCCTCAATAAACTCCTAATTTGCTGCTTATTAATAGTTAGTAAGGTAATTGTTAAGTTTAGGTATTGGGTAGGATTAGGGATGTAGAATATGGTCATGCAGATATTATGTACTTTATAAGTACTAATAAACAGCCAATATGTTAATAACAGGCATGCTAATAAGTACCTAGTTAATAGTGAGAATTGGTCCCCATACTAAAGTGTTTCCAAATACTCTTTGGTACACTCTACACACTACTTGGGCCAGTAAACAACCACTTAGCAAATCCAGAAAACCCTAGCAACCATCAACAACATCCTAGAATCACAGCGACGAGAACAAATCACATGTACACAGTTATATTTACAAGAATACTTGTTTATGTTGCAACCTCAATAGTCATATTTACAAGAAAACTTGTTTTGAATAGTCCATGCCATCTTATACTGTACCAGGTTATTGCATTACTAAAAGTCTGTTAAATGGAAAGGTCATAATAAGTCCCATTTGACTTGGGGGGGG
>NW_015660890.1:3618123-3623726 GCF_001515625.1 Sinocyclocheilus rhinocerous
TAATTCCTGTTGATTATTCTATAATTACAAAGACACACAAAACAAGACTCGCATAGATTTTTCCCCCCTGTTTGGAAATCCTGCTGGTTGCCACAAGAGGCTAATTAGCTGTAGCAATTATCATGCTATCCTACTGCTTATTATGACTTCAGACTGGGCCCGAGGTGCATCGAGATTCAGGTGGTGGTTTGACTTTGAAAACTCTTTGCAGTCTGCAGTTCATGTGTTCCCTTTACACAGGGAGCCAGAGACTGGGCTTGTTTGGGCTAACGTAATGTGACCATGAAGGTCATGTAATCAGCAAGAAAAAAAAGGAGGTTTGGGCTCAAGTAATTACTCAGCTCTAATTACAGTAGCTGGCTTCCAAGAAAGGTGGAAGGCTGGGTCTCACTGTGTAATTTCACAGCCTCAGCTTGAAACTTAAAAATATGTCTGTGTATTTAATGAAAGCTACATCACAGCTATGTTTGTAGTCAAGACACAGAAGATGACCTTTTGACTGGTAAGCAGCTTCAAATAACTTGCTGCTATAGATTTATTCAAATTAGCTACACTTAGTTTGTATTAAGATGGTTGTTGCAACATTGAAACACTCTTCAAAAGACACCGGAGAGCCAAATAAATACTAACGTCGCTGTTTCAGAAATTATCCTTGAAAACATTTTGACAAAGATGAAAATGGATAAAGAAGGGAGGGAACAAATAATCAAAATTTAAGAATAGTTCTCTCAAAAAATGAAAATTCTATCATCACTGACTGACCCTCCGTCTTTCCAAACAAATCTTTTTTAAACATATATTTTTTGTGTGTGTTCCACAGAAGAAAGGACTGTAGGTTATACAAGTTTGAACTTTACTCATTTGGGTGAACTATCCTTTAAATCTTCAGAAAATGGCAGTCTTAATTTACCTCTGACGATGATGGAACCACATTCCACAGTCCTTTTCAAAAGCACTGAAATAATTAATTCCCTGTTCTTAAAACTCAGTCCACCTTCTTAAAGGGTTACTCCACCCCAAAATGAAAATGTTGTCTTTAATCACTTACCCCCATGTCGTTCCAAACCCGTAAAAGCTTCGTTCGTCTTCGGAACACAATTTAAGATATTTTGGATGAAAACCGTGAGGCTTGTGACTGTCCCATTGACTGCCAAATAAATAACACTGCCAAGGCCCAGAAAAGTATGAAAGACATCGTCAAAATAGTCCATCTGCCATCAGTGGTTCAATCTGAATTTTATGAAGCGACGAGAATACTTTTTGTACGCAAATAAAAAAAAAACACATTTTAGAATAAAGGGATTTCCAAAATGCATCAAAAGCAAAACATCTGGATCCATTTTGCTTATGCAAAATATAATTTATTCTCTTTTGATTTTTAGGATGAAATGTGACTTCTTTTCATGAGCTTCACCCATTTCGTTTGACAAGTATTGCTTGTATCTTATCTAGAAAACTGACTGCATTAATGGAGCACTGCTAAAGCTTGCTGTGTACATTAAACCTATAGCGTTCTTATCTCAGCCATCTCCTCACTGCTGTGGCATTTCTGTCATATGTGCATTCATTAAGATGCAGTTAGTGACAGCTTCTGACAGCTTATCACACTTCCTCATGTGTTACAATGATACCTGTAGCTGTGATTTACTTTCTGATGGAAGCTGTTAGTGGAGGCAGTCAATTAGACCGCCAAGCTGTAACAGCTGATGAATAGCTGCTCTTAAATTACTGTTTCTTGGATTGAAATAATCAGCACTGCATTCAGGGAGAGGGTCATATGCAGGTGGGATGGGTGCCTTCACATTACATAAGTACGGAGATGAGCGGACTGTGTATGTG
The DNA here is from genome assembly GCF_001515625.1 of Sinocyclocheilus rhinocerous. NCBI lineage: Eukaryota > Metazoa > Chordata > Actinopteri > Cypriniformes > Cyprinidae > Sinocyclocheilus > Sinocyclocheilus rhinocerous. The sequence goes on from NW_015660890.1 coordinate 3,619,963, forward strand.
TGTCAGGAAAAATGCAGTTTGTGGTTTGTTTTTCTTGAGCACACTAACTTATAAGGGCCGAAACATCCTCCACACAATTTGTGTTTACATCCTTGACTTCTTGAGGGTCACATTAAAATCCTGTAAAAACTTGTCACATTACGCTATATCTTGTTTCTCAAAAACCATCTTATCATAAATGTGTATATTCAAGCATGTATTTGAAGAACAGCTTTTTAAAACATCTTCGTCATTATGTTTTTGCTGTCACACAGAAGGCTGATAACCCTTACTCATTAAAGTCTCACTAGGCAATCTTTGCCATCACTGATTTTAAATTCGCCACTGACTGATAAAGCACTATGCACGCAGCAGACATATGTTTACTTCCATTATAAATACAATTCTTAACGAGATACACAAAAGTTCATTGTGTGATTCACAAAAAGCTAAACATTCACATGCACATACACTGGTCTGATTTCTTTGTACAGGCCTCATCTTCCCAGTACGCCACTGGCGCAATATTCATTAGCAAGTCCTAATGAGCTTTTATGGGGTTGTTTTTTCCAGTAATTTTAATTTGCAGTATACAATACATTTTCAGATGCAGTGGAGGGCTATTGTGCAGCTTATTCAGGCATTATTAAGTTTTTTTTCAGTCATCATTAGCATTGGCCAAGCCTGATTGCTGCACAATACGAAACACGGCACAGATAAAGACCCACCTGCACAATGTTCCCTCAGGTGCTTCCAAGAAAAACAGACCATTTGCATCAGCAGCAAAACTGGAAATGCCAACCATGAACAAAACCGCCAACTCCAGAGGTAACTTATAATCATTCCGGCAACCTCAACAGCAAAGAACAAATGATTCAACAGGACTCTGAATGTGTCAATAAAGAGGTTGTTTTTTCCAGTAATTTTAATTTGCAGTATACAATACATTTTCAGATGCAGTGGAGGGCTATTGTGCAGCTTATTCAGGCATTATTAAGTTTTTTTTCAGTCATCATTAGCATTGGCCAAGCCTGATTGCTGCACAATACGAAACACGGCACAGATAAAGACCCACCTGCACAATGTTCCCTCAGGTGCTTCCAAGAAAAACAGACAATTTGCATCAGCGGTAAAACTGGAAATGCCAACCGTGAACAAAACCGCCAACTCCAGAGGTAACTTATAATCATTCCGGCAATCTCAACAGCAAAGAACAAATGATTGAACAGCTTTTAAAGGACTCTGAATGTGTCAATAAAGATAAATTAGGGCTGACAATTCCCATATTGCGGAAGAGTTAACATTTGGAATGAAGATGAAATATGCCAGAAGAACACATTTTTGTTCTTGAAGGGTTTGAGAGGAATCCAGGTTCTTTAGTGGTCCACCATGCTTCCGGCACATTAGCCTACTGTGGCACTATCATTTGTTATTTTGGCAGCTCAGCTGTCATTAAATTACTCCAAGCTCGGGCTTCGTCAGAATGGCAGTTTAAAGAGAGTCAGCACTCTATTAGGCCCATAATAGAGACAATCTCCACCATTTTTATTAGCAACAACACTTTATGAGCAATAAAATATTCTTTTCTCATTTTTCACCCAATCGAAGAAGTATGTTTTTTTGCCAGAGAATAACCATATAAGAGAAGGCCAACCTTTGGCACAGGTGTATTTCAATTTGGCATGTAACTCACTGCTTTTTAATATTTTCAGATCATACCTGAGTACTTCAAAAGACCCTCAGGCGCCACACTAGTGGACGGCCCACATGCTCTGTTTACTGAGCTTCTTACTCATACCGCAGACAAAACTGACAAGAACTGGCTGAAATCAGCAATTCCAGTCTTACTGATTAATCTGACTAAATGGGCAGATCTTGGCTGGAATATGATGCCCCCCGGACTTTATGCTAATAGTGTAAAGTCTGGCTATGACCAGTGGAAAGGATGCTTTAAAAGGGTTTGCCAATAAGTGGCATATACTGTAGTAAGTTTCCTTAAATGCTATTTATTTTGAAACATTTTTACAACAAGACCCACCAGTAATGGATGTCAGAAGGAAAGGAAAAACTGACCTCCACTCCTTCTAAAGTCTCATCTCTTCATCAGAAGCACCCCTACTGCTTCTGAAAACAGCACAAGGACAAATTGTCAACAAATCCAAGGGGTTCCATAAGCCCTGTCTCTTTGCTACAAGCACACTTTCAAGTGTTCAAAGAAATGAGGGCCATACCAAGCTTGTTTTCTCTGTTCAGAGAAAAAAGGCATAAAATTGCTTACTGACAAGTGTTTTTAATGCATAAAGAATGACCTTAATAACTTGTTTCATCTTACGTTAAAACAATTCAGTAGATACATGAAACAATCTTTTTAATCTGGTAAGCTTTAAGCAGACATCAATGCTTAGGTGAGCGTTATTTCTCTTGTGGAAACTACATTAATACCCATTGAAAGCAGTTTACAGAGGACCTTTAAAACACAAGAGCGCTATTAAGATTACAAAAGATCTCGAAGTAATCAAGGATTTGACCTGAAAAGAAAATTAATTGCTTGCCATCACAATACAATTCTTTCACCTTCTGAGAGCTATGGTTTCTTGCGCCTTTTGTGTTGAGAGATTGCCATTTTATTACTTCAACAAAAAGGAAGAATTCAAGTGTTTCATTTACAAATGTAAACAGTCGGCTCAGCCAGTGAGCTGGAAATATGTAAGCATTCTGAATTTGGCAGTGCTAATTTATAGTTCAATATAAAACTGAAATTTAGTGAATCGTTAATCCTCTTATTCATAAAAACTTGAAAAACAAATGCTACACATGTTAAGGCCATTATTTTTATAAGTTCAATGCACAGCAAAGTTTCTCATCAGGAAATATTGAAATAAGTAATTAAAGTTATTTTTCATTTACTCTCGGTTAAGAGTGGGAGATGCTTTATTTTCCTTATAAATAACTGACAAAGTCATTTTTCTGCATTGGTAAGAGCAATTAATGGACTACTAATGATATGGCACAGAAATGCCTAAATACTGCATTACTATGAAACTATTCTCAGGGAGCTTTCACACTTTGGTTCTTTGATTGAAGTAAAAGTAGCTTTGGTGTACTAAGTGTCATTCTGTGAATATAAAGGTTCAGATCCAAATAATACAATGTGGAAAGACACCAGTGCAGGGAGGTGGAAGAGGGTGCAATGAAGTAAAGAAAAGGAGAAAAACAGACTCAAAGAGATCAAAATTACGCTCTTCTATTAAGAATTCTGTCAAAACCTTAGATATAAATCACAGCCAATCTTTCATTACTACTAATATTTGAATAATATTGGGGAATATGCAAAGGCAAATGAAGACAGCTGGTTCTGAAAAGTAATGAATATTGAATTACAAGATGATTTCCTAATGAAGATGCTATCATGGCAGAGCGGAACAGATTGCGGTAATCCTGAACGTCCGGCTTCATTCCACTGACCATTCATCAACCCCGGCCCCTGCTTTGCATTGAGATGGCAGCTTCTGTGGCCAAGAAGGCTGAAAAAATGAGCACCTAAGAAGACTTGTATGTAAGAATGGCAGTGAAATATGTCACCTTTCACCTCATCCAGATGCCCATAGTTCCAAAGCTTTTTCAAATGGAGGAAGCATGACAATCTTTTTTTCCACCACCAGCACGAAACCCAGTTAAATATGATTCATGGCCCCTGTCAAGTCTCTCTTTATTGCAGATTGGTTAATCTGAAACACCGGGGGGGTATATTTTAAATCAAAGCTTACCAGCACTCCCCCCCCCCC
>NW_015660890.1:3623806-3635843 GCF_001515625.1 Sinocyclocheilus rhinocerous
GCAGTTAAAGCAGAACAAATTAGATACAACATGTGCAACCCGTGCAGCAATGCAATCAGTTGCATTGTGTGGTCATTCAACTAAATACAGGCTTTGAACCCATTGTGCAATTCAGTAAACCACTGTCAGTAGACCGTATGGGCTTAATTACTGAAACTGAAGTGTGCTGTTCTTTTATTACCATTTGAATTACACTGTCTTGTGAGAATATCCCATGTCAGGGTTCATTCAGAATCTCTGCAGCAAAACGTAACTCATTAATGGAAACAAAAGTCTTTGTTTTAGGGCATGTACGAGATAACAGCCAATTAAGAAACACACCCGATCTTGCTGTGCCCCTTGGTTCTTGACTAGATTAGTGATATAATGGATTTTTTTCCATTATTGGATAAATACTTCACAAAGATTATGACATTTTCATCTGCAAAATTATTCGACAAACATATAATACCTGTTCTAACATAGAGTAATTAATATTCACCTGATAAAACTGTTGTGCTTGAAACCAAAAGAAAATTATCCATCCTTAACTGAGCAAGACATACTCGTAATCACCACACTATGTGTGTCTTTCTTTTACACTTTTACTGTTGTTAGTAAAATAACTTTTAAAAAGGAAAACAACAAAACACTTAAAGGTATAGTTCACCCAAAATGAAAATTACCCCATGATTTATCCATCCTATAGGTGTATATGACAGTTATCTACAATCACAGTTATATTTAAAAATGTCCTGGCTCTTCTAAGCTTTATACCGGCGGTGAATGGGTGTTCATGAGAGAGTGGTTTTCAGACAGTTATCGGAAGATAGAGATGATGGTAAAAACCCGAGAAAACCGTTTTCCGAGAACTGGTTCTCTTTTTGAAAAACAACCTTAAGCTGAACTGAATATAAGGGTGCACTAAAGAATATCTCATTTAAAATATCTCAAAACTCTTGAATAAACTTTCAAAGAATCCATCTAGTAAACCTTGCAAACTTTGATAAATCCAGCGATTGGTTCTTCATTGGAAACACTTTCTGCAGCAGCAAACACACTATAAATGTGACTGTTGACCTGAGGACTAATACAAATTTCACTTCAACTGAGCAAGAACAGTTAATAAGATTAGAACTTGCCATTTTAAGGGGAAAAAACTAAACACGCATCAAGTGGTCCATGAACAGTCTGTAGACTGGGACTAGAAAAGCAGATTGTTGAGAGACATTGCTTCGAGGGGACAGACCTACTTTATAGACAAAATATACAAGAAACTCTTCTTAGATATGATTGTGTGAAGATATCAACGGGTGGTATGTCAGCTACATAAAAAAAGATTTCCCGCATATAACATTGTCATTGCAAATAATCTCTCAGCAAACATCTGAGACAAGTTCTGCTGCACTGTAGCACCAGGCACTACCAGATCAAATACATGAACATGTAAAATATATCATTCCTCACCATTACAATTCTGACCTGGATATTGTGAAACAAACACAAGTTTTTTCCTTCCTGTGGTTGTCAGTACAAATCTAGTAGCTTACAAAAATCAAAAGGAATTGGGAATGGAGAAACAACAATTTGATTTGACATCCCTGACCAAGATATCGATTTCCTGCTTGTCAGTCATTTACTACTAGTCATTTATTACTAGTGGTCTGAGCTCAGGGAATGGGCTTCCCAACTTCCTAACAAGTGCACTCTTTGAAAAAGCACATGTGGAGGGTGTAGGGATTATTGAAATACAGGACAAAGTTGAGGCCAGTAATCCCCAAAGGTGTGCAGCTGGGAATGAATTTGTATGCTTTGCACATGTGTGCATTAGTAAGCTTTTCTGGCAGAAAGACAGGCAGGTGCAGCTCAGTAGGGGAACACCGTTCAACTGCCGCCCATGAGATGCCTCCTGAGGATTGTGGGATTGACAGCCTGAGGGTGGCTTCTCATGAGACCCTGCTTCTCCTGTCATATTTTATCTTCTGTCAATGCCAATTAAAGAAGGCTAAGACACTTCATGAGTCATTTCCTGTCAGGAAGGAAGCCATTGCTCTTTTGTAGCACTGTTCAGACAGATTCAGTTTTTTTTTTTAGTCTGAGCAGTGTGCTTCTGAAAGGTTTCAGGGAGCTCTGTATTGGGTTTCATTTACATTTAACGATGAGCAAGACTTGAAGCTTAAAAGCACAGGGTGGGATAGAAGTGTCAAAGAGTCCCACTTCTGCCTCCACCTCACAGCTGGTATTGGATTACGTATTCCAGGAGGATACATTTCCTACTGTTATCTCTTGAGTATCTTAGAAATAAAGAAGAACCTTTGGCTCATCAACAGCACTCCTTATTTACATATTCGCAAATGGACAGAGCCCATGCAGTCTCCAAGAAAAAATTAGCAGTGTTGCAGAAAAAAATTATCCATATAGTTCACTGATTCAATAAATAAATAAGTGAAAAGGGTTACACATCAAGTTGAATAAATATAGACACTGAATTGATAGCAGACTGAGGAATTACTTGGACATCTATAGTAAAATGATTCTATGAAACAATGGGAAAATTAACGACTTCACAAAAGTATAGGATGGGATTCAGAGATGTGTTTCACAAATACAGGAAATCTGAGAGATGGCAGAAAAGAGGCAGACAACATTCATCTAAAGCAGAAACAGTATTTTATGTTAGAGTATTCCATAATCTCATAAATAATTTTATCACAACAAAATTAATAATAAAACGGCATACAATAATAATAATAATAATAATAATAATAATAATAATAATAAAAAGGTTAATTTTCACTTTTTTTATTCTCTGGACCATTTCTAACTCCTGCTCAGAATTGCGAGCCTTATGCATTAGTTGGATAATTGTGGTACATGACATGGTACATGATTGAAATGTTCTATTAGGTCATCAGATGCAGTGAAAAACTTTTTAGTGGTGCTTGCCAAGGCAAGTTGTTAATCCTAATCACACTGTTAAAAGCTATGGTCGTTATGGAGTATTATGGAGTATACAATAACAGTATTGATTTTCCATCAGGTCTGCCTTATTTTTTCCTTTTCAATACAGCTCTCACTCTGCAGTGATAAAGCAAACAAAAACAAATCAATACAGAACATGTATGTTGTAAATCTTAGAATTTTACGTCTTTGGGACCACAGATGTTTGAACACCAATCGAAGGGTTAAACAAATCTAATTTTCCATATTGAATTCAATCAATGTATTCATTTACTCAAAATACATGAAAACAGTATCTGCCACCCACCTAAGAGAGCAATGAAGTCAGATCAATCCCATGGTTCAGCCTGGCTGCCACAGTGTAATGAAAATGTTGTTTACAGCAGCATGTGTGAAATTGATCTGTTTAACTGTGTGTCAGCCTAAATGCAGAGAAGCCAAATTCCTGCTTCCATGCTGGAAGAGGATTTGGTCCATATCAAATGTCCAAAGCTTCCAGCTATAACTCTGACATATACTTAATAGCTGTTCAAAACCTCACGACTTTCCTCGCTGTCTACTGCCTACATAGGTTCTAAGGCATTGTCTAAATGTCCTGGAATTTATTTAATGACGAATTTGAAATGCTCAGCACTTAAAAGTCATGCATGAGAGACTCATGAGAGACTCAACTCACAGTTGATTCTAATAGAATCTGGCATTAACACATTTATAAAGTATACAATAAATTAAGCAAAACAATACAGATTTGATCAATACTACATTAAATACACATAAAATGATCATTTTTAGCTTGTAAATCTTGGATAATTTTATCACTCAGTTTGTTGCAAAGCATTCTGGGCTTGCCTTATTAACGAAAGATACATGCAATCATTAGAATCTACTTTTCTTAAAGCAGCATACCTTTAGAAATAGCCTTCGGATTGACAGCCCACCTTTTAGAATGAGAGGGAGCTTATTGCATGCCAACAATTTCCACTATTATCACATGTGCCAGAAATCCATAACTCTAAACGCCATATGTAATGTGAGGCCATTATAGAAAAAAAGAATATTCTAGTTTCAGGTATTGCCTGAAGAAAGTATATGACTGTAATTTATGAATGTGTAGCAGTAATATGAGGCATGGGAATCATACTAGAAAACCAATAGCCAGGAACACAGAACAGAAGTATAAGCATTCAAATGACTCCAATGAAGGGAAAAGTGGCTAGTTTTTGTCCCAGCCCATGGGGCTAGTAAAATAGACGGTGATATGTTGCCGTTCTGAGCCCAAGCACAGCTTTGAGATGAAGTACTAGATGTTGAACCAGACACAAAAGGTAGCAGTATGTCATTAACTCCACCAATATGGCTGCCTGTTAGAGCTCCATATTGCCGCGGGCACAACACCAAACCATCAGGTGGTACGGAGGAAACAGCATTCATTTATTTTCTTTTGTGCTCCAAAACAATGTGCAGAGACCCACAGCTGCACAGTGCCAGGCATGAGTTTCTGCGTTTCACAAAACAAGAAAAAAATAGAGTCCATTAATATCATCTGACCGCTCCAGGGAGTTAGCCTTTCCTGATTAAAATAGATCTGGAGAGGTTTACTGCTGCTGGAACTGAATTAATTCAGTTGTAAAATAAAGAGGAAATACAAATGTAAATGAGTGGAGTCTTCATTAAAGGGCAGACAATAAACAATACGTTTTATGCTTATGCAAATATTTCATTTTAATTACAGAAGGCTATCAGATGTAAAAATCCCAATAATGGACAATGACCGCAATAAGCAGTACAGTAAATCCCCCTCCGCAGAAGAACCTAATGAGCTATGAGACCAGTGTCGATTTTGCATAATTACAGCCAGAACATATCCAGAACTCAAATTAATTGCCTTTTTTCCTGATAAAAGCACAATTAATTGAATTTGCTGAGGCTGAACCAGGAATGGCACCTACATCCAATAAATGTGTCACTTGCTCTTCATTCTTTGTTATTATGGCCAAGTCGTTGTCTTGGTGTGTCACAGAGACAGTATATGCATTTTGTTCAATGGCGTTCTCATGATAACTGTGTTGAGCTCTCCCAATGGTGCATCACAGTGCAGTCACGACTCCAGCTATTGATACTGCGTCTTATCTTGCAGGCCCAGTCCCGCCAACATCCCGCAAACACAAGCAGGCAGCAAAACAAAAGACTGACTAAAAAGCCTCAGGGTCGTCGTCATTTCCATGGCAACCGCTGTTCCAGTCAAATATAAATGTCTGAAAAGACATGTTGGTTAAATGTGAAGGACAGTGACATGCTCCTACACACAATTTGCTTTCTCTTAGAAAGACGGCATTGGATGGGTGAAGGTGGAGAACAGAAAGGTGTAGTATAAGGAAAGGAAGTTTAAATATATCAATTTCAAAAAAGGTTACAATGCAAAATTAAATAAATAATAGTCATATTTTTTGAAAAAAAACCCCCCAAAAAAACAGAAGTCACAACATGATTTTGGGGGGTTATGGCTTGTTCCCAGTCCATTGCTATGTGATTGCTAGAGCGTTCTGGATGGTTAGTGACTCAAAGTCAAAAAAGCATATCCCAAAGTGTCTATGTTCACACTGCAAAAATTTGTGCTCAATTTCTATCTGTTTTTTGTATGGCTGTTCACATCATCAATATCAGATTCCAGTGTGAACGAATGGCAGTCCTGAACTGACCCCCCTGCACAAAAGAACAATAACAAGATGGCATGAAGCGCGCTGTAATACAGAAGTAAAACGAAGACCACTGAAGTAAGAGTTTATGCTTTCATTTATAAGCTGATTTTCTGAAAATGCCAGGGAATTCATGAGCAGGTGATAAGGAGGATGAAGATGAGGAGAAAGAGAGTAAAGCTTTTTAATATTTATGGTACAACCCCTTAAGTTTAGCTTGTATAGAGCAGTCATTGCAATACTTCTGAGTCCAACATCTCACTGTCTCTCCACTTACTACATCTGCAATTGTCTGTCATATTCACTGAGTGATCAAAGAACCACCGGCATGTAAAATCTTTGCAGTCTCTCCTGTCAGCGCAGAATTATGACGAATGCCGATCTAGAGTGACATAAAAGTGACCCAAAATGACTTTTAGACTGAGGCTGCACTGCAAAACATCTGACCTGAATCAGATTTATGACTATATATGAAAATGGCCAAAATGAGAATGGAAAAGATCAGATTCCATATGGTTTGTCCAGTTCACACTGTCATGAAACAAAACGATCTAGATAAGGCTTGGTTCCTTTCTTTTAACGCAACTCTGAAGTAGGGGTGTCACGATATACCGGTATTGACGATAATCGTGATAATCAAATAATGAAATATCGTTATCGTTTTAATTAGGTTTACTTGAATGCTTTTGTTTAGATGTAAAATGAAAAAAGTAATGCACTATTTGTTTCTTTCTTATTTGTTCTACTGTTGTTTTTGTTATTTTTTTGCATCTGTTCTTATTTTTAATAAAACAAAAAATGGCTATATTGTGATTATTAATATAGTAATTAATATTAAGAAAGGAGTTGGAGGAAACAATGCAACGCTGCTTGGTGATTTTGGTTTGGAGCCTTCGCAAAAACTGACTTTGCTGACTTCGTCGACTTCGAAAAGGGTGAATTTGTTTTTGGCAGATCATACATAATTTTAAAAGTCTTTTAAATGGAAAATGTGAAAGTAAAAATAACTCATTTTTGAAAATGTGCTTATTGTGACTCATTTTGCCAGCACAGCTATTTTCATATGGATAATGTATATTTATGTTGCAATGCTAATCGACATAATCTTTATCACTGTATAGAATACTATAAATTAAGAATCAGTTCAAAGAACGAAGTTATTTCAAACAGTTAGGAATAAAAATATGTAGCTGTTCTCATAAATTGTCTTACTTTGACACTGTGCTAAATTAAAAACGGTTAGCATTTTAGTCTCTTCTGTTTAGTGTAATTGTTCCTTTTGTATGCAGTGGTGTGATTTATTGGACAAAAATATAAATACAAAAATAGAGAGTAATTTGACTGATAGCATGATTTTTTTTTTTCAAGATTTCTATAGATATCACGATATATCATTATCGTGAATTTTTGAGAAAAATCTGATATCGTGACAACCCTACTCTGAAGTATGTTTTCATGTGCAAGTGTGCTCACAGTCTGCAGCACAAATTGTGGGATGACTGCATCAAAGTTTAATACTTAAAGCTTGTTCAAAGCTCCAACCTTAAGTTTGGGCAATAACACTAGTGAAACTTGTCTTAGCAAGCACCACTAATAATAAAGTCCCACGCGTAAAAGAGCAGCGTCAAAGCTCATTCCATTCAATTAACCACATTAAACACTAATATTCATGGCTTGCCACTGTAACGAAATCCCAACTCTCTGAAAAATGAGAAGCACAGCTGGTCAGCTCGGAGACTTGAGTTTCCAATATGAGCAGACAGCTCGCGCAGAGGCACTGAGAGTGTTTACACGCTGAGTTACGGCCTACTCCTGAGAGACACTCCGCTTTTACCAGTGGACAAACATCAAGCTCAGTGCTGTCAGTCAAACTGGCCCCCAAATCCCAAGCCTCCCAAAGCCCCCGGTCCCTCCCAACGCAGCGGCATGTTAACTGAGGCATGGACACTATCACCAGACTCCCTGCCCTTCACTCTTCTGCAATGCATGGACAAACTGCTTTGGAAAAATATCACGACGGCACACCAAGTGTGAAAAATCTAATGTCCTGCTAGTTAGAAGCTGTTCTACTTTCTCAAGTATGTACACAAACATGACTGAATGCTTAGGCAACATATTGCAAAAATGCAATCCCACTGTATGTAACTAATGTACTTAAGGGGGCAACACTGTGCCTTTAAGCCAAATGTGGTACTTAGATTGTTATATATATATAGATATGGACTATTGAGCATAATAATCAAGTAATCTTAGTGGGCTGGTTCAACCATAATTTTAACACTACCACTATACATAAAACACACCTCATCAGCTCAGTAGCAGAGACAGCAAAATCTGAACTGAATGTGTTCAATAAGGTAGACATCTAAACTGTGCAATGGTGGGTACCTCTAGGACAGCTGTTTGCAAATAGCAACCTTGCCCTTTCTGAATCAGATTTACAAAATCTTTGTTAAATGTGGCTTGTCAAATTCATTGTCTGTGCCTGAGCTGAGATCTTGAGAATTTGTACTTAAAAACCAATTCACAATCAACAGCAGCACAACCCCAGGAAGCACAGGCACGCATTTAAATGGCACAATAACGTTTGCACATCAATTTTATTTTGTGTAATTGCATTTTGGTGGAAGTCTCCTGGATTCAGTGAAATTAGATAAAACACTTTCATTTACATTTTGTCACAATGTAATTACGTCCGGTGTTATTCTCCAATATTAGGGAATGTGCAACGTGACTAATATCACAATAGAGCAAGGTTTTCAACCTCTGGTGGTCTGAAAGCTTCCACCCACATATTCCAATTAAATTTCTCAAGCCTGCAGAAGAACTTGTGCATGCACCGAGTTGCCTAGCCATTCAAGTGAAAGAAAGTCACTAATGAAAGAGATGAAAACAAGACAACATGACATTTGCTTAGTGAGTGATGTGGCTGGCCCATTTCCATACTAATATATAAACATGCAAATGCATGGTTTGAAGTGCCTAATTAATTGTAAGAAGTATGAATTTGTTAATAAACATTATTTATGGAGTTTGTCTCTGTTCCTTGATTTATCAGGTTAGAAGAGAGACTGTTGTGTAAAGTATTGATGAAGGGGCTCCTTTTAAGTTCCTCCATACAGTTTTACATGAGAAATGGTATAAACACTTAACAACCAAAGTTCCTAAACGCATGGCTATGGTGACTATTCGTGCACTAGAATAAGGAGAAATTTTTGAGCTTTAGGTGGGGTTTTGTCAAAAAAAAAAAAAGTTCATGAGTACTGGAAAAAAAAAAAAAAATCTTTGCCCTAAGACTATCAGTCAAGTCATTGTTCAAACTTACAAAGACTCTGGGCTCTCTGCTGGCTATGTAGATATTTCAGAACTCTTATTTTAAGAGCTCTGTAACTAAATGGGTAAAAGAACATTTCATTGCTAATAGTTGTAGAAGGTCATAATTTTGAAGGAAAGTTCACCCAAATTATGTCATCTACTGACCAAGTTGCTCAAACTTTGTAAGAAGGCAGGTCAAGTCATTGTTCAAACTTACAAAGACTCTGGGCTCTCTGCTGGCTATGTAGAAGTGATTAACCATGTCTACATATTTCAGAACTCTTATTTTAAGAGCTCTGTAACTAAATGGGTAAAAGAACATTTCATTGCTAATAGTTGTAGAAGGTCATAATTTTGAAGGAAAGTTCACCCAAATTATGTCATCTACTGACCAAGTTGCTCAAACTTTGTAAGAAGGCAGGATTTGAACTTAAATCTTAATCGAATCCTCACAAAAAATATTGTGTGACTTCGGAAACCTTATAATTGGAGTTGTACACGCCTATTTTTGCACGTAAATAAATATCCATTTTACCTTTCTGTGTTTGAAAGGAGGAGAAAAAAAATCTCAAGTCTGAATCAGTATGAATGTGGGTAGATGACAGAAGTTTTATTCCTGGGTGAACTACTCTTTTACACAAGCTAAACTTAGTCTGTGTCTGTTTCACACTTACCTAAATCTCCTTCAGCAATGGCCCAATGACTGTCACGGGTGCACACACACGAGGGACGAGGAGACGCTGGAGAATACTTTACACAAGACTTTATTCGTAGGAAGGAACCAAGGGAGACGAACTCAGGAAGACGTATACAGGAAGACCTTCAACATCGGACTGAGAACTAGGGACTGGGAACACTTTATATACACACACATACAGGAGGAGGGGATGACGAGACACACCTGGGAGCCATGACACATCAAGGGAAACACCTGGGAAGAAATCAACTTAATTAATCAGGGGAGGAACAGGAAACAAACCAAATAAGGGCATGGGAAGGCACATGGGGAGCAGGACACACACGAAACATGGAACAGAGTCTGACAATGACGTAATCTTTAAGGAATATTAATTAAAGATTTCATTCTGCAACCAAGAGACAAAAACAAGAATACCTTTTCTAAAAAGAACCACTGAAGCAGAAGGGTTATTATTATGATAACATTATGTCAAGCAAGCATTAAGAATATACCCAATTATTCCCCCACAATTATGTTAATTATCGTATTTAGTGCAAATTGTGGTTCACAGTCTGAAATACATAATCAGTGGGTTCAGAGTAATCATGTAAATTGTGAACAATTAAAATGGGTTGGACTTAAAGCATATTCGAATAGTCATAACACAGCAGTACCATAACCTTCAAGTTGTATCTCATTAGCATCTTGCAGGTCAGTCCCCTTAGTTGTCTTTTAAGCAGTTGAAGAGCTTTCAATGCATTAAAAAAAAAACTCTATATTTTAGAGTAATGTAAGTTAAATAGAGCCATTTGTTAGTTCAGGGACGTTGCATTATTTTTGAGTTGTCAAAAATATATATTTATCAATATCTGCTATAAGATGCAATGCACAGAGCATCCAAATCCATTCCAAAAGCACTTTGTATATAGAAGGTGTAAAGATCAGTTCCTGTTGCTACAAACTCTCAAGCTCTCAGAGGCTTGATGAATTAAGAATGAAAATGGCTACAGTCGATGTCTTCCCTGCCAGAATGAATAAATGACAAATTGAATCAATATCTCAAACTCAGCCTTTTTAGGGCTGAATGGCTTTAGAGAAAAGTCCACATACTTCCTGTTTTACAAATCTCCAATTATCTCCAACATCATTCACATATCTGATACTGATGCTGTTTGTCATACACAAAATCTATTAGTCTCCTATTAATTGTATGAAAATATCTCTGAATTATATACTTGTCAGATGTGAGCTGCAGAAATGATAGCTTTAACTACGGAGATACCAGACCCTAAACAATATTCTAAACATTTGCTCAGTTTTAAAGAGAAGACTTTGTCAATCATAACCAAATAATAGAATGCTTGTAGACTCAGCGTAATCAATATTCATATCCATGGCAGGTCAAAGCTGACAAACGACCATAAACACGGCACACAGTGGATTTATCACAGAATAAATAAGTGTGCCATAGAATAAGCAGGTTCGTAAAGGAAGACTAGGACTGAATCATCAGGTTTTGTCCCAGCACAGAGTAGAAGACTGACTCAGCAGCCAAGCTGGGTTAATAGATTTTCACCCTCATCTTGTGGGACAACTCAATGCCCTGAACAAATTTTTTACCTGTACAAGCAAATGTTGTGCGAAATGTCGCTGGTACATGGCCGGGACAATGTATGTAATTCTCCCAGATTCCCAGAGTCAGTTTCTATTGACTTGAGAGCTGTATAACATAACTGAGTTATATAGTCTGTCCAGTCCACAAACAAATATACTCTCTCTTGGTTTTGAGAGCATATATAAACATAAGCGCATTACTGATCATTACATCAAATGCCGTTTATGATGATTGAAGTTACACAACAAATTAAAATACATACAGTGAATTCATATGATATTTGTAAATAAAATGATATCAGGTGGATGGGGAAAATAAAGTGGCTGGAGTTGCTTTGCAAACACTGGATCGGGTGCTTGTCAACTGATCAGTGTAGATAGGAGTTGTCGATTAGGATAATTAGACGATTTTTTGCTGAGCGTGTTATTGTGCTGGTACCTTGTAGGTTTAGGACTGCCGTGGACAGCTGACTCACAAAGCTTTTGGGGAAAAAAGGGAAAATATACTTTAAATATAAACCTAAAATCACCAGTGGTGGCAGCAAATCACTGCATGAGTGAGTCATTGAGTCATTCATTCAATTTATTCATTCAAACGGCTGATTGATTCAGTAACAAAACACTGTTGTGTGTTGCTCAGAGATAATGTAAGTCAGATTGTAAAGCAGATTATTTGGTTTTGCAATATACTCGATAATGTCAAATCGCATATAGTTTTAAACAATTACAATATTATCATAGACATATATATATATATATATATATATAGCACACCCCTACTAACCAGACTTAT
>NW_015660890.1:3636977-3644888 GCF_001515625.1 Sinocyclocheilus rhinocerous
ATTCTGCAACCAAGAGACAAAAACAAGAATACCTTTTCTAAAAAGAACCACTGAAGCAGAAGGGTTATTATTATGATAACATTATGTCAAGCAAGCATTAAGAATATACCCAATTATTCCCCCACAATTATGTTAATTATCGTATTTAGTGCAAATTGTGGTTCACAGTCTGAAATACATAATCAGTGGGTTCAGAGTAATCATGTAAATTGTGAACAATTAAAATGGGTTGGACTTAAAGCATATTCGAATAGTCATAACACAGCAGTACCATAACCTTCAAGTTGTATCTCATTAGCATCTTGCAGGTCAGTCCCCTTAGTTGTCTTTTAAGCAGTTGAAGAGCTTTCAATGCATTAAAAAAAAAACTCTATATTTTAGAGTAATGTAAGTTAAATAGAGCCATTTGTTAGTTCAGGGACGTTGCATTATTTTTGAGTTGTCAAAAATATATATTTATCAATATCTGCTATAAGATGCAATGCACAGAGCATCCAAATCCATTCCAAAAGCACTTTGTATATAGAAGGTGTAAAGATCAGTTCCTGTTGCTACAAACTCTCAAGCTCTCAGAGGCTTGATGAATTAAGAATGAAAATGGCTACAGTCGATGTCTTCCCTGCCAGAATGAATAAATGACAAATTGAATCAATATCTCAAACTCAGCCTTTTTAGGGCTGAATGGCTTTAGAGAAAAGTCCACATACTTCCTGTTTTACAAATCTCCAATTATCTCCAACATCATTCACATATCTGATACTGATGCTGTTTGTCATACACAAAATCTATTAGTCTCCTATTAATTGTATGAAAATATCTCTGAATTATATACTTGTCAGATGTGA
This sequence comes from Sinocyclocheilus rhinocerous, assembly GCF_001515625.1. Classification (NCBI taxonomy): domain Eukaryota; kingdom Metazoa; phylum Chordata; class Actinopteri; order Cypriniformes; family Cyprinidae; genus Sinocyclocheilus; species Sinocyclocheilus rhinocerous. The sequence continues at coordinate 3,637,823 of NW_015660890.1, forward strand.
GCTGCAGAAATGATAGCTTTAACTACGGAGATACCAGACCCTAAACAATATTCTAAACATTTGCTCAGTTTTAAAGAGAAGACTTTGTCAATCATAACCAAATAATAGAATGCTTGTAGACTCAGCGTAATCAATATTCATATCCATGGCAGGTCAAAGCTGACAAACGACCATAAACACGGCACACAGTGGATTTATCACAGAATAAATAAGTGTGCCATAGAATAAGCAGGTTCGTAAAGGAAGACTAGGACTGAATCATCAGGTTTTGTCCCAGCACAGAGTAGAAGACTGACTCAGCAGCCAAGCTGGGTTAATAGATTTTCACCCTCATCTTGTGGGACAACTCAATGCCCTGAACAAATTTTTTACCTGTACAAGCAAATGTTGTGCGAAATGTCGCTGGTACATGGCCGGGACAATGTATGTAATTCTCCCAGATTCCCAGAGTCAGTTTCTATTGACTTGAGAGCTGTATAACATAACTGAGTTATATAGTCTGTCCAGTCCACAAACAAATATACTCTCTCTTGGTTTTGAGAGCATATATAAACATAAGCGCATTACTGATCATTACATCAAATGCCGTTTATGATGATTGAAGTTACACAACAAATTAAAATACATACAGTGAATTCATATGATATTTGTAAATAAAATGATATCAGGTGGATGGGGAAAATAAAGTGGCTGGAGTTGCTTTGCAAACACTGGATCGGGTGCTTGTCAACTGATCAGTGTAGATAGGAGTTGTCGATTAGGATAATTAGACGATTTTTTGCTGAGCGTGTTATTGTGCTGGTACCTTGTAGGTTTAGGACTGCCGTGGACAGCTGACTCACAAAGCTTTTGGGGAAAAAAGGGAAAATATACTTTAAATATAAACCTAAAATCACCAGTGGTGGCAGCAAATCACTGCATGAGTGAGTCATTGAGTCATTCATTCAATTTATTCATTCAAACTGCTGATTGATTCAGTAACAAAACACTGTTGTGTGTTGCTCAGAGATAATGTAAATCAGATTGTAAAGCAGATTATTTGGTTTTGCAATATACTCGGTAATGTCAAATTGCATATAGTTTTAAACAATTACAATATTATCATAGACATATATATATATATATATATATATAGCACACCCCTACTAACCAGACTTATGTGCTATTATTCTGAAAAACACATCTACACTTACCAAAATCTTGTCAGCAGTGGTATTACTTTAATTTGGCTAATAAAGATTGTGAACAGAGAGCTTACATAAAACCAGTTATGACAGAGCTCCTGATAAAGGCTTAAAAATTAAGATGACAAGTATTCAGATGACAAGAAATCAGACTGGCTAAACATCCCCAATGTTCTCTCCTATCGAGGTCATAGGATTTTATGCTTGATTGTCAATTGAAATATCTCAGTTATGTTTGTTCTTGACAAACTACTGTATCCGCAACTGCTTGCAAGTACAACTTTATGTGATTACTTTGTATCATCTTCAACATTAATGAACACTGCTCTGTCTATATAAGCACTTGTCAGTCTTTATACTTATCCTCATCTAGACTCATTTACCCATTTAGGACTTTTTGCAAATCAAGAAAACGTGTCAGGCAAAATGAAGGACAGCCACATCTCTAAACTATTCACTTTCTCAATCTTACACACATACACACGCACACACCGGATCTGTCAGGCATGATGAGGCTGCAGGGCTCCTTTAACATTCTGATGAGAGACATCTATTAAATGTCACCCTGCTAGACAGAGAACCACATGCCCAGATTCTAACACCAGGGTGCAGAGAGAACGAGACTGAGAAAGAGACAGTTAGGAGAGTCCCTAAAGAAATTTACAGCTATGAGTCACTCAGAAAATGACAATAAGCGTAACCTTTACACCAGTGCAGTGTTTGAGACAAGAACATGACGGCATCAAGCCAGTCTGTCAGAGAAGTTCACTTCAAGTTTACTGTACAAACAGAATACACAAAACATTCTGCTCCCTAATAGTTTTGCAGGCGCATCTAAATACAATTTTGACTCCAAATGTACAATTCTTGCAAATGCTATTACAAAATCATGCAAAAGCAAAGGCAGCAGTTACAATTTCCCATTGCAAAAAAAAAAAAGAACTAACTAAAAGAAACACTCATTTATTGGACAGCAGAGACGTCCAATGCAATGCATTTGCATGCCGATGAGCATCTAACTCTAACACAAGCCCAGCAAGAAACAACGGAACACAGTGAATTGGTCGACACCTGGACGACAAGTTTGACGGAATCAGCCAGACTCTGGGGAAGAGCTCTAGAGAAACAGAATCTTTACCAGTTCTGAACATTGCCATGGCAACGGGGACCCTTTACAAGGGCGTGTGTGTGTGCACACAGCAGGGAAAAGCCTGGGACTGCGGTTTTCAGCACTTCATTTTTCTCCTCCTTTTTTAGCCATTAATTTTCACTCAGCTGCTTCTAACTGAAATCACAAAAGTTTTTTTTTGGTATGAATCTCTTACATGAATGTGTCCAGAATGTTCAAGTGTAACACCCTGATGAAGGCCTGCTTGGGCTGATATGCGTTGGTGTTTTTTAATATGTAGCCCTGTCTTATAATTAAAGGCTTTTTACTTTGCTTGCTATGTGAGTGCCTGGATGTGGATTTTTCTGTTTTATTGCAATGGACCCACTTTTTGTTTTTGTATTTGGGAGTCTCCATTTAATAGTTTTAAAACTGCATTATTAATAAGCGCTAAGTGCTGGAGGAGTACGAGTAATTAGGATAGGGATGTGTAAATGTGACAGGTTGGCCTTTAATGCAGGATCTCTGTCTTTGTCCTGTTGCAGATTCATGCTAATTTCTGCATGCTATTTTGCTGCAGGAGGTTATGTCACAGATTTCTTGCTTTACGCTTCTTACTGAAAATTGCATTATTGATTGTCACCCCCTCCAGTTTGCACTATCAAATAAGCCTTCGACCTCAAAAATCGCAGAGTCAATATGTAAGCATAAGACAAATGTTGAAATGCTCTCATATGGCTCCACAAGTTCTCTTATAAGATGTGGTATGGGCCTAGTTTAGCAAGAGCAAAGCTGGACTGCCATGGTATTGTATTTGACTAGTCTAACCATTTGATAGTCTTCTGGTTGATATTTGACAAGATCACTTGACCTTCAACTACATGCGAGGAAATTCAAAGTCTGAGTTTGCAAAGTTTTAATAAAAGTAAAACATTCAAACTACCCTGATTATCAGTTTGTCTGATCAATGACAGAAGTGAAAACCAGTTTGAAAATAGTCATTTCTTTTGTAATTACATTTGGTGATACTAGCACTGAGAAAATTACAAACTTCACCTTTAGCAATGCCTCATTAAGCCTGACAAATGTTTAAGCTTAAAAACTCATTTTAAAACAGAAATACTCCATGTATTTGTTCCTGAAATATTTTAATCATCTCTTCCTTCTTCCCAAAGCAAGCAAGTGCAAACTCAACCGATTTCAGTACTTGGCTTAGAATACAGACCTAAATCCCAGAAAGCTTGTTATTTCCAGTTGAGATTTTGGAAGCCGTTAAAGTCCTGTCATGAATGATAAAACAGCTTCTTCAAACCTGTGCATTGTCCTCATTATGGACTATTACGGATAACAACGAAGGATCCATAGAGTAAACATCGGTCGAAGAATTGAGGGCTGATGAGCCTTTATGCAGATGAATTTACCACTCAACTGAGCTACAGCGTGGCTTCTTTTGGCTTTCGGCCAAGGATAATAACAATGATTTATACAAGCTGTACAGCACTGAAGGAAATACGTTAGTTTACTTCATGAGCCTATTAGGAGAAGCACAACAAGAGCCATTACAGCTTACAACAACAATAAGAAAGGATAACTCAGCCTGACCAATTTATGTAATTGAAAATGAGTCTGTCATCACTGAATTATAATACACACTATATTACAGAGAAAATATTCAGGGGCTCTTCATTTCTTCAGCACAACCATGTGCATATATTGCTTTTCTGCTGGGTTCAGATCTGTGTGGTTTTCAGTCCATATTTATTACAATTACTTACACACATACACCTGTCCATCCCAAACCCTGTGCCATAAAAGTGGAAACCCTGACAGATTCGTGCCTACAGGACCCATTATTTATCAGTACCAAAGAGGAGCAGCGTTTTGCTTCTGGAGAATATTTATGTAGCTCGAATACAGATGCTGTTCACACAACAGCATTTCTGCCGAAGCGTGGGATTATTTGTAAATGTTACGCATTACGGCGGCTTCCTGGAGACTTTGGGGATTCCGTGTTTCTTGCCAAAATGGAACACACGGTTGGACAGAGGACAGATTCTGTAATGGCCGAGGGAACATGTAAGGAATGCTAAATGCATGTTGAAGGGAATAGTGTGTGTTGTGAAGACGCAGATTGCGTAGGGATGATGCAGTTTGGTCATCCCCGAGGAGAAGCGCCAGGTGGGGGGCAGCCAGTTGGTCTGCGTCATGACAGGAAGACAAAGTAAGCACTCAGGGCAGGCAGGGACCGTTTTTAAAGCCCTTGAGGCAGTCTGGAGGGTCTGAACAGAATGGCAAAGTGCCAGACAAAAATGCCCTGACCACAGCCTCTGAATCATTAAACCATCACCCCCTCCACATCTTGTTTCTATCTGTTGCATTTGTATAAAAAATACAGTTACAGTGATGCTATGTGCCTGCTTAACACATACCACATATATACTGTCACGTATAGAGTAAATTGGTCAAGTACATTTCACATTTTCTCCCACCCAGCACTTCTCGTCAAGGATTTACCAAACTGCATCATGCCTTCAAAATTGCTATAAAAATAAGGAGAAAAATGCTTGCCCATGCAAAACTCGCCAGCACAATGCAATGTTCTAAGTAGTTTGTAGCAGTTATTTTAAGGACCGAAATGCAAAAAAAAAAAAATTACCACCCCAAGATATTTTGGAGTTTCTCAGTTGAAGTCTTTATGGTATTTTGTGTCGTTGTATTGCTTGGCAGGTGAAAATCTTAAATCAAATAATAAAAAAAAACAAAAATCAACATTATTTTGAGGTATCATTCACAGCAAATGTTATGGGATGATGACCTGGTGAATTTTAATACTGGCAATATGAAATGTAATACATTCAGCATATATACTAGCAGTAATGCAATACACGAATCACAATATGACAGAAATCTCACTAACCTTAAGATTACCCAAAGGTGAACCATTCTGGATCATCTTGATCACCCATCTGCCTGAAGAATTTCATGTTTTAGCTTTCAGTGAAGGTGTGGAGAGGAAAATGAAAACTATTTATCCTTCAGTTATCTTCCCTTATTGAGGAGTGGTTCCTTTTCTTTTGTGAGAACTGATAATGGCTTACTATCATTAAGATGTATGAGCACCGTTGGTCAGTGATGTTACTTAAGTCTGGAGTGACTGGGGTTTATAAAGATGATGGAAGTTTAATTTACCTCATGACTTCACATAACTAAAGTTTGGATAATATGAGAACTAGAGAAGAGTCAGAGGTACACGTACTGAAGGGTATGGCTTATGAAAATACTTTTTTAGCTGAAGTATAAATCCTGTCTTCAGGAAGTGGGGGGAAAAATCATCACTGGATCAATTAAAGGTCCAGCCTTGACAGTTATGGAGGAGAAAAATACTGCTCACTCTGGCATAAACGCTGCTTTTAACACTTCTCATGGAGCTGTGCTTGAGGACTACTAATCGGGGTTGACCTAGCAGCAACCTTCTGAAGTACAAAAAAAAAAAAACTGACTGCATGGGCTTTTATCAGAACCAGACATCATTCTCAGAGGAACGAAAACAGCCAATCAAAACAGGAGTATGCTAGGCTCAGTTACAGTATAATGTATGCTAGTGCAGTTACTGAATAATACATGCACCCACCCACAAACACGCATTCCTGATATTTATATTTTTCATGAAACTACCAGGTTTATGGCATTCAATAAGTATTATCTGGGGCTGGATATTTATCAAAAAACTTGCTATAAAATAAAATGTCATTTAAGTTTTAAAATGCCCATTTCAATATGAATAACTTTGTTCAATGATCTGTTTGAATCACTACTTAACATTTTTAGCATTCACCCCTGCATGGCATTTTAACATCTGTGCATACAAGTGACTATAATGTTTTTCATTAAATTTTTTTTACTTGGAAAAAAAGGCCTTGCTTCAGTCTTTCTTCAGAAATTCAATACATTGCCTTTGTGCCATAATTAGGTTTAAGGATTCCTGAATGACAAATATCTGTGCTTTGCAAATGTACTTTTAAAATATTTTTAGTTTGTTATGAGAAGTCATTATAACACGAACACAAATTATAAGGACTTTTCAGGACCTCTCAAACACTTTTCTGATTCCTCTTTCTTTTTGCTCTGTGGTCAGATAATCTGCCTCTAAATCACTCATAGAGAAGACTTCATATTTTCACATACTGGCCTGTTTCACCCTTTGGTTAATAAGCACGTGAGGCAATTTATATAGAAAATTAGCATGATGCATTGAATGCCAGTGAATCTCTCTAGAGAAAGAGTACTATTATGCGTTTAGAGAGACATGAGCAGTCAGGCTGCAGTAATGGAGATTATAGGTGCAGTTATGAATGTAGAGATGTAAAATGAATGGGGCCTTGTTGACAGTTCCTTTGTTAGTTTTAAAACAATATAATTGTTGAAGAGAAGAGGTTGTGCATACTCTCTCTTTCTCCTTTTTTTTCTCTCACTTGCTGTCTTCCACCACTGAATTTTCAGTAGTGTCACACTGAAGAAAACAAAAAATTACATTAAGTCTCCAGAGTTGTTTCATTTAGCTATCAACATTGTCAATGTATTATGTTTGCAGATGTTTCTTCTAAATTTCTGGAAAAAAACATAGAAACAACTAAGACACTATCGACAGAGTAAAAGCGTTGGATTACAAAATTAAAGAAGAGCTCAACACCCCAAAATAAATCAGATTTAAAATTTTAAAGAATCTTGTTTAACCTGTCTGTCCACTTAATGAAAGTCAATGTGTTCCCAAACA
>NW_015660890.1:3646345-3648889 GCF_001515625.1 Sinocyclocheilus rhinocerous
ACCTGGCTGTCCACTAAATGAAAGTCAATGTGTTGCCAAACAACACTGCATGTACTTTTTAAATCTGTTCAAGAGAAGAAAATAAGCCATACAGATATGGAACCAAATGAGGAAGGATTTGTAAACAATGACAGAATTTTCATTTTAAGATGAACTATCCCAGTGTATCAAGGAGAGCTCTATCTGAATTTCCTCTGTGCCAAGCTAAGGCCAGGGGGAAAAGTACAAACAAAGTTGGGCAGAGGGAGCTCTGCCGGGACAGAAAATTAGATTTATTTATCTCTTTCTCCCTCCTTTAAAAATTCAGAGAATAGCAATTTATATTCAAGAGGAGATGCAGTTTGTGCTCTAAATTCTCCACTACATTCTGAAAGTAACCACAGGCGCTGAGGAAAAGGCAAGAAAGGGACCTAATCTTTCTTCCACATACAAACAGGGCATGCCAAGCTCTCTGTCAGAGTGCCGGGTAAAAGAATAAACAAGAGGAACACCAGTGGCGCTGCTACAGGCCTCTTTTCACCATGCGGTGCATCCTCTAATGAGGGAAAGCTTCTCAAATGTGCTTCTTTAAAATTCTGCTTCTGTCTCTGGCACATTCACACCTAGCTGGATAAAAACATGTTATAACCTGGTTAGAGATAACTATGGCGAGAGGAGATATGCAGACACACTAAAATATGAACCTCATTCAACAGATTTTGTGTTTTAGGTGATTACTTTAATGCCCTGCTTTCCTTTTGACCAAATTATTTTAAACTAGATTTTTACATTTAAATACATGCACTTGGCAGAAGCTTGTGCAACCGTGTGCTCCTGAGAATTGGACCCATGACCTTGTCAGATGAGCTACAAGAATATTTTCTATCCTTTTTAGATTTGACCACTGCAATGGCAAGTGTTAGGTGTTTGCCAAAAACATGTTATAACCTGGTTAGAAATAAATATGGCGAGAGGAGATATGCAGACACACTAAAATATGAACCTCATTCAACAGATTTTGTGTTTTAGGTGATTACTTTAATGCCCTGCTTTCCTTTTGACCAAATTATTTTAAACTAGATTTTTACATTTAAATACATGCACTTGGCAGAAGCTTGTGCAAACGTGTGCTCCTGAGAATTGGACCCATGACCTTGTCAGATGAGCTACAAGAACATTTTCTATCCTTTTTAGATTTGACCACTGCAATGGCAAGTGTTAGGTGTTTGCCTGTGAAGTTGGTAAAGTGTTCTAAGTGGTTTCTAGGCTTGTACATGTGAAAATACATGTAAGAAAGAAAATATCAAATCACGTTTTCATATTCAAGTAATAATTACATACAAAGTTTGAATCGTCTTCATGTTAAGCAGTCGGAACAGAGTTAACTGCAGAGTTTCAGTACAACACTGCCTTGCAAGCACTGTAGAAATGTGCACAATAGTGAAAGCTTGTCTCAAAAGTATGACTGAAAAAGGTTAGGAAGGTGAAGCGGGAACAGGCCAGCGATTCATCTGTGGGATTCACTGGAAATCAATTTGTGGTAGTACGGTCACACAAGGGTAGGCTTCAAAGAGACCCCCAAAACAGCATATGACAGAAAGAGTGTTTGTGCAGTCTCTCTCACTGTGCCATGTTAAACATGAATTGTGCTTTTTGATATTTGAGGCTGTTGTGTTGTTTAATTATGGGGAATAAGGAAATCCAGAACATGAATGAGATCCATCAGTCAAAGAACAAGAAATTGGAAACATGCATGAATCATACAAAACATTACTCATGTTGTTGTTGCAAAGATTTGACCTGTACACTTTGCGCCTTCTTCATAAGACACTGCTGACCTCCTGCAAAGAATCAAGATGTGGGAAAATTTTACCAAAACTAGAATTAACAGATCTTATTCCTTGGAGGATCTTGTGCGAGTTATTCAGATGTGCTTGTTCTATCCTTTATCCATTTATCAAACACTGTGCTACAGTTGCTAAGCTCAGGCTTGTCACTTGTGTTTGTATCTCATCTCAAGTGTCCCTGGAGAGAATCTTGACTGAGACTGCCACTGAACAAGGCTGAACGACGCACAACCATTTAGGTGCTTAACATGCTTGTAATAATCTTCAGGATCAGATACTGGGGTATATGAAAAAGTCATGTCAGCATGACAGGAAATAGAGGTAGCATTGAATAAATGGCTCCATTTGGCTTCCCTGTTATAACGTAAATTGTACTCTGTCATATCTACTGCAAACATTTAGATTCTGCATTTTTTTCAGTAATTAGATGTCAGTCCTTCGAATCAGACAGCTATTTTAATGGAGTAGATCAAGACCCTGAAACTGACAAAAGTTTCAGATCCTAGTTTCCAAAGTGACAATGTATTACAGAACATATTACATTTGGTCCAATGAATGAGGACTATAAAGAAACGTATTACAAAAAAGAAACCTGGTATACAGAAAGATATTTGCTAATTGCTCAGGTGGTAGTAAGCCAAGACAGAAGACCAATTAGTGGGATTGCTGTATCAAAAGTAAAATTTTTTTGTAGTAAGCACTGAACATCAAACCAACA
>NW_015660890.1:3648996-3650577 GCF_001515625.1 Sinocyclocheilus rhinocerous
AGGAATCGGGAATTTAGAGAAGTGGAATTCGCTTCCCCAATGGTCTCACCTCCGATTCATTCAAGTTCGTTAACTTGAACACGTGAATTCATGCATTGATTAGGCCTATAAGCTGCCTGATTCGGAAGTGATTGAGTTAGCATTATTTCACGCATCGCTACATTATTGTCATGGACTCCTCAAGTTATGTGACTGACTCAAGAACAAGTTCAGATTGGAACTTCATCCCCAAGAAGGATATCAAGAGATCAAGCATCCACTTCACAGCTGCTATGTTTCACTCTCTCAAATGTCGTCACAAGCTAAGTTCCATTTAATGCTCTCAGGTTATCTGCAACATGCGTGCTATTATCAGCAGTTTTCACATTGCTCAATAGCTAATTAGCCTCCTCCATTCCCAACTCCTCCTCTGTCAGTCAGGATTCAGCCTTCTGATTCGCCTTTGAATCAGACTAAGTCTAAAATGTGTACATAACATTATTGAACTTTAACGATATCTGCAATACATTTATGTTGGTTCTGTTCTGTTTACCCTGGGGGGGGTTATCGCTGCTCTCCCTGCTCTCATCCATGCTAGGCTGCATGGATGCACAGGGAGTTCTTGCCCAGAACAGAACCATACCGCCAATCCAAACTGTATGCTAATTGTCAATCATCTTTGACGATAGTGGTCCTGACAGAACATCCAATTACGCATAAGACGCATAAGACCCAAATAAGAAGCAATATGGCAAGGTTTGAATATAGTTAGTCTCATCTATTCTGAATGTTCTGAATGTGCACATGTTGAAATGTCACTGGTAATGAACTTTTTCAATTTTTAAAGGAGTTCCCTTGCACTGACATTTAAAGGCATGAAAACTCTGATGAAATAGCCTTAGGTGCGGCAACAGAGATGGCCGACTCGCTTTGTTTAGCGTTTTAATTACAAATTTGATGGGACATGGCTCAATTAGGACAAATTAGGATGTGGTAAAATAGAAAATTCTGCTAAACGTATTAATGAACATACCGAAGGTAGCAGTGCACTGGTGCCTAAAGGCTTGTGCACACCAGGACGATTATCGCGAGCGATTATCGCCGACGTTTAACACCTCGTGACTAAACAAAGGTGCCAATGTGAGTGTGCACACCGGTGCACAAAACGCCAGGCGTAAAAGCGTCATTTTTGAAAAAACGCCTCGGGCTCGTTTTTTTGGTTTGACGCGCCGCGTAAAAAAATGGCCGACCAATGAGATCTGCGCATTTGTTCACGTGCCTGGAGCTGCTGAAGTTACAGTAAAACATGACTTGGTGGCGCTCAAGCACAAAACGGTCTTGCCGAGCACACATTGATACCTAACGACGAAGAGGAAGTAAGTAGACGAAGAAGAAGCATCGAGGCAAGATGAATGTAGAGCTGCTGGTCTCATTGGTGTCTGAACACAAAGAGCTTTATGACAAACGTGACAGCGACTACAAAAATCTCGATAAGAGGGAGTTGTTATGGAGAGGAATTGCAGATCAAATAGGATTCGATGTGTACCGGGGTATTTTTCATTAAGCGCCATCTAATGTCAGGGAGTGAATTTGCACATTCAC
>NW_015660890.1:3658861-3678213 GCF_001515625.1 Sinocyclocheilus rhinocerous
CATTGCTCAATAGCTAATTACCCTCCTCCATCCCCAACTCCTCCTCTGTCAGTCGGGATTCAGTCTTCTGATTTTTTTTTTAATCAGACTAATTCTAAAATGTGTACATAACATTATTGAACTTTAACGATATCTGCAACATTTATGTTGGTTCTGTTCTGTTTACCCTGGGGGGGGTTATCGCTGCTCTCCCTGCTCTCATCCATGCTAGGCTGCATGGATGCACAGGGAGTTCTTGCCCAGAACAGAACCATACCGCCAATCCAAACTGTATGCTAATTATCAATCATCTTTGACGATAGTGGTCCTGACAGAACATCCAATTACGCATAAGATGATACTGACCCAAATAAGAAGCAATATGGCAAGGTTTGAATATAGTTAGTCTCATCTATTCTGAATGTGTTGCGCACACACATGTTGAAATGTCACTGGTAATGAACTTTTTCAATTTTTAAAGGAGTTCCCTTGCACTGACATTTAAAGGCATGAAAACTCTGATGAAATAGCCTTAGGTGCGGCAACAGAGATGGCCGACTCGCTTTGTTTAGCGTTTTAATTACAAATTTGATGGGACATGGCTCAATTAGGACAAATTAGGATGTGGTAAAATAGAAAATTCTGCTAAACGTATTAATGAACATACCGAAGGTAGCAGTGCACTGGTGCCTAAAGGCTTGTGCACACCAGGACGATTATCGCGAGCGATTATCGCCGACGTTTAACGCCTCGTGACTAAACAAAGGTGCCAATGTGAGTGTGCACACCGGTGCACAAAACGCCAGGCGTAAAAGCGTCATTTTTGAAAAAACGCCTCGGGCTCGTTTTTTTGGTTTGACGCGCCGCGTAAAAAAATGGCCGACCAATGAGATCTGCGCATTTGTTCACGTGCCTGGAGCTGCTGAAGTTACAGTAAAACATGACTTGGTGGCGCTCAAGCACAAAACGGTCTTGCCGCGCACACATTGATACATAACGACGAAGAGGAAGTAAGTAGACGAAGAAGAAGCATCGAGGCAAGATGAATGTAGAGCTGCTGGTCTCATTGGTGTCTGAACACAAAGAGCTTTATGACAAACGTGACAGCGACTACAAAAATCTCGATAAGAGGGAGTTGTTATGGAGAGGAATTGCAGATCAAATAGGATTCGATGTGTACCGGGGTATTTTTCATTAAGCTCCATCTAATGTCAGGGAACACACAAGGGATAAGGGAACACACAAGACATGTCGAAAAACACGAGATTGAGGCCTCTGCAGAACAAAAGTGGGCATTTCTGAATTTGTGGGTGTTTTCAAACTGCAGGGTTTTTCTCAATCATGCAATCAAAATGATCTCCCTTACCTAACCCCACCCCTAAACCTACCGTCACTATGACGTCAGCCAATCAGGAAACATGGTCTAAAAACGCCCCGATCTGGTAACTCCCATTACTTTCCTGCAGTGACCTATACTTGAAAAACGCTGGCGATAAGCGCGCGTGATAATCGTCCAGGTGTGCACAAGGCTTAAAGATGTGACCAGAAAAATGTTTGATCTTTCTTTGTTGTAATTATGTAAAGAAAGCTCAGTTGCAACACATTCCAGCCGTTAAATGCAATGTGACCTTGCAGCACACTGGGAAAAAACAAGTGAACTTCACAATGCATCCTTAAATAAAAATTAAACTAGTGATAATATAGTTATTTATAGATATTTAGCATGAAAATGAATCTGTAAAATAAGCTTTAAAGAGAAAATTAAAAACAATGTTAGGAACTAATTCTCATCTGAATGGCTGAATTTTCTTTAAAAAACAAAAAAACAATCCAAGTACTGCATACACTCAAGATGAGAAACGATACCCAGGTCCTTTGGAAACACCCCACATACTGTTAGTGTATGAAACAGCTAAATTCTAAGCAGAACTTTTCCTCTTAGAATCATTTTGTCTGATTTGATGGTTTAGTGCCTGACAGGACACTGGGGCACTTTATTCATTATAGCAGCTGCCAAGTAGCACTAATGAACGATGAGGTTGTCTGAGCAGAAATAAGGTCAGCTTTTGGTTGAAAGCGCTGATTGGGAAATCTTGTCCCTTTGGGCATTGAAAAAAAAATGAAAAGGTAGCTGAAATAACCCTGGAAACCAGAAGGGGGCAATGAAATGAGTTTACCATGGTTTGTATGTTCTTTTATCTCTCTGTGCTTTTCTCCTTTTCTCTCTCACCATTTTTCTGGCTACATTATAGTCTACCTTAAAGGCAAGGCCACACAACATGGTCAAAATTATGCCAACAAAATATTACAACTGTAACTGGTCTTTTGTCTCCAAACTAAAACAACCAAGATTTGACCATTTCACTGCTGCCAACAGAAAGAGCTACTCTTTAAATATATCGCACTTAGGGTGCTTTCACACCTGTAGATCGATTGCTTTGTTCCAAAGCAGGGATTAAAATTATTACAATGTTGCTTTTTATGCTTGGTGCGGTTCGCTTTCACACAGCAAAGTTTCTAAATGGACCAAAATTGTTAATACAAGTCACGTGAGAGTAAACTGTCCCCTCATTGGTCAAAATTCCACGATTTATTTTCAGGAATTCCGCTCATAGCTGTCATCGGTCACGATGGAAAGACAACAGCTTCGAGGGCATATTGTTGTTTTTTTTGTAGCTGTCATTATATTAATTTATTAATTTATCATTTTGAGCAGGAGTCCAGGATTCGTCGGGAAAACATTGTTAAAATGCACCTACTATGAAGAGCAATAAGATGGCATTATAAAATGAAAAGGCGCTCTTTGATTTTGAATGGCGAAGATGTGCTCACCCACAGACATCGTCTACTGCTTTTCACAGAACTTACGTAATTACCCATTATACATTTTGATATAGCCTGGTTCGTTTGTCCGTTGGATCGGATTGCTTTCTCACTACAACCGAACCGCTACAGAGTTTGTTTTGAATCGTGCCGAGACCACCTCGTTCAGGCGATCTCGGACCGATTGTTTTGGTGCGGATCTGAGCGCGATTGCCGTGTTCACATATGCCCAATCGAACCGATCTAAGGGAGTAAACGCGCCAGGTTCTGAAACAATGGGCCAGGTGTGAAAGCACCCTTAATTCCTTTGAAGGAACGCATTTCAGTGAACTCTGAATTTAGATTTATAGGGCCAGATTTACTAAACAGGGCAAATTAGTGTTAGAGCGCAATTCCATAAAAGTGCCGATGGGAGGGTAAAATTCTGCGGGTGATTTACTGACAATGCGTACATTAAAGAACACAGACGCAGCCAGATAATTTCCATAATGTCCAGAGCAGTCTACCAAGAGCAGAGCAAATTACCGCCTGCTTTAAGACATGCTTTTTTGGGGGCGTTAAATAATGGCGCAAATACCAGTAATTTGATGAGTGCAAACATTAGTAAATAGCATTGCGTGATTCATTTTAATACTCTCCTCCCATAAATTTTGCATCTGAAGGGGAAACTCCTACAAATGCATATTCAATAAGGTCAGGCGCAAAAATAACTGTGTCCACACCTTTTCAGCGCTAATTCATCACTGCACATCTTTAGTAAATCCTGACAGTACTATTTTAACACCAAAAGACAGTTTGTTAGTAAATCTGGTCCTTACAGTCCGAATTTAGAGAACTATTCATTTTTATAAAATTCGAAGAACGCTGTTCAGGTCTATTGTGCATATCCACAATAGTCCTAGAGATGGAAAAATTCCCTATATTTAGCCACCTTTTTCAAAAAGCTACCTCAATCATTGCAGCACCATTAGTTACATATGTCTGCTTGCCTTATACTGTCTCAGCAGACTGAAAGCTTGCTTAGCAAAACTATTTAGAAGAAATAAGGAGAAAAAGAGTTAAGATTCAAGACTGCAGATTCACTCACATTTGACTTGAGCTGCTGGAATAGCATACTGTCAGCACATAGACAGGGCAGAGGAAGGACTGGAGCCACAGGTCAGATTTGGACAGTGGCCATTTCAATTTGTCACTTGGATTACTGTAGATTGAACAGACTGCTACAGACACCAGTGACAATGATAGCAAAAATTTATTGAGTGATATTTGCTTTTAATAAAAAAACAAACAAAAAAAAACTCATTGTCATATTCCCATTGAGGTGCTAGTCATTTTCAAGTCTTTTGTGCCTTGTGGTATCTAGGCCATTGCTAGAATGTTCTTGGTGCCTGAAAGTCGCATGATTTTTTATTTTTTACAGGTTTTATCGCCCACCAGGTGAAAACTGCAAGTCAGATCTCAGAACACTAATGAGCAAGATGAGCTAAGTACAGAAATGTAATATGGTAGTGTCAGGGTTTTGCCCTGACACTCTGTTTGTCTTGTGTTGGTTTCTTGTGTCTATGTTATCTTGTGTCAGCACATGGCCTAGTTGATTGTTTTTCTCAGCCATGTGCTTCTCTAGCCCCTCCTCCTTGTTTCCTCTTTACCACACCCTCTTGTTAGCCTTGTTGGTCTAATTGTGCTCACCTGTTCCTCGTGTTTGTTTTAGCATTTTGTCTGTTCTTGCCTTTTGCTTTTATTTGAATATTTATTCAGTTTTTCTAATCCTGATCTTGTTTTGCATTTTTGTTTGATATTCTTTAAGTAGGTGTGTTGGTTAAATTTATTTCCTTTTTTTTTTTTTTTTCCCAGTTCTTAGTTTTATTTATCCCCTTGCTTTGGAGTAATTGTGTTCCTGTGGAGCCTTGTCCTGTCTTGTCTGTTTGTGTTAGAGTTCCTGACCTGTTCCTGTGAGTCCTGCCACTGGTTCTACCTGCCTGGCACTTGGTCCGCTTTGGAGTCGGCGGTCAACAAGTATCTGAGCTCTGCTCTATGGTTCCTTGCTTGGTCTTCTCCATCAGCCTGGTCTTGCCGCTTCCTCTGCAGCTATTCTGCCAATTGAAGTCCAGGCTGTCCAGTGGTGTTTCCTTGCTGTCTCTCTTTGTTACTGTGCTCCTGCTGTTTCATCACATGCGCACCTCACTACCCTCTTGTATCAGTTTGTGTTGTCAAACCCCTGTTACTCGCACTGCGATTGGGTCCTCCTGACAGGTAGCCTTACTTTAAAGGGGTCATATGCTTTAAATGTATAAAATATAAAAACTCTTTAAATAAAGAAGATTAATATGACCCCTTTAAGAAGTGCTTTCTTTAGCAAATGTCAATATACCTTAAGCTTATATCCATGAAGTATCTACACTTCTGTCATTATCTTACTTTTTACTTTTTTGTGTTGCTGTTTCTCCCACTGTCACTTGCCTGCATTGTCTCTTCTCTGTAATTGCTTTCTCAACTCATCCTGATAATCATTTAACATTTGGCTCCACTGAGATGGTGAATGCTGAAGCACTGGACACTCCAGGAGTGAGTGAGATGCATCTGTTGCATTGAACCCCATCCCACCAGAGACTTGATGAGGACAAACTCCTGCTTGTTCTTGAAAGCACATGGGGAAATTTAAAAGAGAAGATCTTGCTGGAGATGGAGAGGCACAATGATTATGGGATTCACTGTAAGATGAAATCTACTGTAATACTCATCATCACTGTCATTATTGACAATGATTATATTGTTATTATAATTTTCATCACTGCGGTCATCAACACTCGAATTCCTTCCTCATGTTCCGTCCACTCTTCTTTATCATTTGATGCTTTTGTAGCCTCCACATTTTGACATTAGTATAATTCCTTATGTAAAAGTAAAAAAATAAAAAAAAAGTCAAGCTTTGGTACTCTTGAATAGTTTAGTCATTCTATTCATTTTAATGAAACCAGTGATGATTGACACATGCCTGGGCACATGAAATGCAGCAGAAAAAAGTAGGGTCCAAACACTTCTGGAGGCAACAGTGATTGCTTATTTCTGATGTGACGAATATGAACTAGGCAACTACGTAAACAGGCAGTTTCAAATTATAATTTCAAACCCACACCAGAGTGACCAAAAAACACCAATGATTTAAATTTGCACAGATAAAAGTGGAATAAAATTAATTGGTGCTTAGGAAGATCTAAGGAGAGGTTTCTTAGGGTATTAATGCAACTATTTGTAGTTTGGTGTATATTTGCAAATTTGAAGACCCCTATAGTTAAGTAAGTGTTGTAAATATATGACGTAATTACAGTGGATAGCCATACAAGTGGGCTGCATCTGAAATCACATACTCTCTGACTGTGTACATATTTTGAACAAATAATCACTTAGAAACCAGTAAAAAGGTTTGTTCTATATAGTTGACTGTGTATAGTATGAAAGTAATAGGGACGTATTACATTTGTCATGTTGTCATTGTCATGCAACCTACCTGCGTCAGATGTGTTGCTTTACTGCCATTCACAAATCCTCTTCTGTGGCCTCATGGGATAGAAAAGTGTCCACCAGATGCACACTTCAGAATCTCGCTGAAGCAGCGCTGTTTTATCATACTAGATACATTTGAAAGTTCTGTTATTATGCTACTCTGTGTGGTCGTCACCGGTCTAATAAAACGCATAACATATTAAAGAGTCTTTGGTGTTTCCAAGTTTTCTACAAAACAAAACCGGAAATCGAGGGGTTATGACGTCATTGGCAGGCGACACAATGGACACGGTCTGTGTCACTAGTTAAAATTGCTTATTTCTCGGGATTTAAACATTCTTCGAAACATTTGGGATAATGTAAGTACAGAAGTCAGCAAAATATATAACACTGTTCTAGTGGTTTTTGGATATTTTAATAAAAAAATCTTACATATTGTGCCTTTAACGTTACCTGACAAAAGTGCCGTTATTGTGAGAAAAAATAACAGTGATGTACTTACCTTAATCAACGGGGGGCACAATTGTTGTTTGAAGCCACAATGCCGCTTTTGACACTTCTACATTTCTCTTCAGCGGCCATAAATTCTTTAAAATCTGGCGCTCTGCGTCTGTTGCCAGAGCGCGGACGTCATTAGCATCAGCATCTTGACATCACATCCGTAATTATGACAGCTTCAAAACATAAATGTTTATTGAACTGCTATATTAAGGCAATGTCGCCATCTTGCTGATCTTTGTTACTTCTCAGAAACAAGTTTTAAAGACATTGGCATTTTATGTTTGCATATGTTGTGTATTTAGACTTGCTTTAGTCTTGCATCATTTCCTACAGTTTTATAAAGTGGCTGCAGAGCTGGACCATCTGGAACCGCCACAGCTGAATATGAGGCCACTGTCCACTAGGTATGGTACAAACAACAAAAGTGGTGCAAGATGTGAAAGTAGTCTGTTCTGTATAGTGTAGTAGTCTAGTACAGTGGTTCCCAACCCTGGTCCTGGAGGCACCCCAACACTGCTCATTTTGCATGTCTAATTTCTCTGACACACCAATTTCATTAGTAGAGGTCTTAGGGTCTCTACTAATGAGCAGATGACCTGAATCAGGTGTGTTTGATTAAGGAGACATGCAAAACGTGCAGTGTTGGGGTGCCTCCAGGACCAGGTTTTGGAACCACTGGTCTAGTAGATGAAGGTTTACACATTATGTTTCTGTGACGCATAAGTTGTACATGTTATTTTTGTGCCTGTATTAACACATTACAGCCCACATGAGCCACATGGTGCTACGTTCCAGAAGCAGCACTGAGAGTACAGTATATGTTTTTTGCCCTGCATCATACACTGAACTCAGCAGAAAATATGTTGAAAATGCACTTGATCCACATAATCTTTTTTGCAATATAGGCTTTTATGAAGCAACATACAATCATGGAATTAAGTACTCCATTGTTTCAAATAAGACATCTTTCAGGCTTGATACAAGTACCACACAGAGTAACAGACACAATTAAACTGAACTGAATTCAGAATATTAAGCCGTTTAGGGCCGTGATTTTGGGTTTGTTTCATGTCGATTACCATTTAGATGTAAATAATATTTAATCAAAATCAAGTCAGTAATAATTCTCAGTGGCTCACTTTCAATAACTATTTTATCATTTATGGTAGTAGTTGAAGGAAATGCTCAATAAAATCACTTAATCTTCTTATTCAGTTATGCAGTGTTTTCACAGTGAGAGATTGCTGCTGTAGTTGGTCTGTGGTCTTACATTGACAATATGGGGGATGTAAGTGAACTTCGAGGGAAAAAAAGCAGCAGCAGACAGAACATCTTGTCCAACTTTGAAATGCTTGCTACCGGAGCTCTTCCCTGTGCTGTTCTTTGTTCAAGGTAACCGTTTTCCATCCATACCCATCAGAGTGAAACACAAGTTGTTGTCCAAGCCTTCAGCAAACTATTTCAGACTATATCCTTTATCTATTTGAAATGCATGCTGTATACTCTTAAAATGCTGCTACAGTAAGATGAGTTTATTTTTTCCAGTGTTTAGGTCAAGGAACCCTAAGGCCAATCATGCAGACTCAGTTTTTTTCTTCTCCTCTCTTTTACTTTTGTCAGTGACTAGCTAAAAGGTAGACTAAAAGTAGCAACACTACTAACCTACAATTTTAGCATGACAGTAGCTCAGCTTTAAGTAAGTAGTAAGTAGTTGTGTAATGTGATGAAGTGCTGCATCACTAATTAAGGGTCCAAGCACCGAAGGTGCCAGAACCCTATTGTTTTTGTACTGATTTTCTTCATCTTCTTCTTTTTCTGCCCTAAAAGTGTATGGTCAGTCAAAACCGTAGGTCCAAAACACCAAATTTGGCAGAATGGTCCCAAATGGTCATATCTCCGCAACCATTCAGGTTACAATCAAAATTATTTTTTCCTCTGATTCTCTGAGTATAACTGAACAAAACATATATCTAGGATTTTTTTGCCATGCCTAAAATTATTCCCCCATTTTTTATAAATCTATTTTTTTTTCAAACTCCTCCTAGACCATTTGCCCAATTAACACTACATTTTGTAAGTGTCATCTATAGGCCCTGATGACAAAATGAATTTGGTTTAGAAGATGTGGATTAATAAGTGTATGGAGCAATGGCTACAAAATGAATGGTCTAATATCTTCTAAACCGTTTGACTATTTAAAATTGTTTTGATAACCTTTTGTCATTACTGTCTATACAGTGGTGTGAAAAAGTGTTGGGCCCCTTCCTGAGTTCTTATTTTTTTGCATGTTTGTCACACTTTAATGTTTCAGATCATCAAACTAATTTAAGTAATAGTAAAAGATAACACAAGTGAACACAACATGCAGTTTTTAAATGAAGGTTTTTATTATTAAGGGAAAACAAAATCCAAAACTACATGGCCCTGTGTGAAAAAGTGTTTGCCCCCTAAACCTAATAACTGGTTGGGCCACCCTTAGCAGCAACAACTGCAATCAAGCGTTTGCGATAACTTGCAATGAGTCTGTTACAGCGCTGCGGAGGAATTTTGGTCCACTTCTTCACACAGGGCCATGTAGTTTTGGATTTTGTTTTCCCTTAATAATAAAAACCTTCATTTAAAAACTGCATGTTGTGTTTACTTGTGTTATCTTTGACTAATATTTAAATTTGTTTGATGATCTGAAACATTAAAGTGTGACACATGCAAAAAAATAAGAAATCAGGAAGGGGGCCAACACTTTTTCACACCACTGTAGATGATACATGCAAAATTTTGTGTGAATCAGTCAAGTAGTTTAAGAGGACATCAAAAAAGAGGTTTTTGCCAACTCAGAATTTCCGATGGACTACAACACATTATACTAATGTTGTCCACTAGATGGAACCACAGGATAAGAACACTTTTTTCTTATCAGTTTAATTTTTTTTCCTATCAGTTTCCATCACTCTGAATAACAAATAAATATTTTTTACTTGCTTCATGTCCGTAGATATATTTTTGTCTTCCTTTACTTTATATTTAAATTTACCAACTGAAGTCTTTAAATAGACAATACTCACAGAAGGTATCAGATAACATAGGGTAAGCAGTTTTTTTGTTTGTTTCAGCAATTTCTCAGGGATCAACTGTTAATGTCAATGTGAATGACACATGAATGCTCATAAATTGAAATATGAATATTGAATTATGACTTGTAGTAAACAAGATGCAAAAAGCATAGTTTCATTATAGTTTTGTATGGATGAATAAACTTTATCAGTTTGCAAAGGAATGTGTTCTCCAAACACTTAAAGATCATTAAATGTTACCTTCATTTTAATATATCAAAATGATAAAAACATTTGTCAAGCTGCATGACATGACTTTTGCTGTCCAGTTAAAATTAAAAGTTGCCTCTTTTTATTGCAGTAGGCTACATATTGCTGCCTTGAATTGTACTAATGCCAACCAGTTAACATGCCAACCTTCATGCATTTCTGATGCCGTGGGTGCTTACAGCAATTTATAAAATGTCAAGCCATTTATATCAATGGAAATGAGAGAAGAAGGCCATGATACTAATGTGTACACAAGACAACAATTTTTTTAGATGGCATAGTTTAAAATCTGTGTAAATGGTTAAATAGATTAACTATGCATTACATTCATTATAGTTTCATGAAGTTTAATAAAGACTAAAGCAATCTAAGTCTAATCTGTGATCTCCAAAATACCTTCATATTTATATATCCTAAATTCAGAAAACATTTGTCAAGTTGTCAGGCATGACAGCATTGCGGTCCCGTTAAAACGAAGAGACAATAATATTTGTCTATTGTAATATAGTACATAAAATAATACTTCCATAGAAAGACACTTGAATACTCGTATTACGTTTGAAAAGATGCTTGGCCGTTGTTACATAACTGTATCCTCTACACAAGGCGTTCATTCTTGGACCCCGAAGATCGCCGCTTGCGGCTATATTTTTGTAATATTGTATTGCACAAGATTATTGATCTCTCTCATATATGAGCCATATTGGGAAATCTAAGCTATTTTAGTCAATCAAAAATTTAAACGTCTTTTGATATTTTTATGCATCACAATCTAATCTCTCATGGTTGATATGATCACAGGTGGGAGAAAAAGTTGTTAACTGATGCATTCTGGAACACAATTTCATAACCATAATTTAATTATTAATTGTTTATTGATAAAGCATGCTCTAGATAAGACATCACATATATATTTTGTGGTAAGCAGCACTGCAAAACCACACATACTGAGGATACATCTGCAATGGCATTTATCATGAAATGTTGCATTTACACAAAAAACAAACATACTCAGGAGCTTTTAGAAAAGTTCAACAGTCAACCGAAAAACTGAGCAGGTTTTATTTGACAAACAGCAAGAAAATAACCAGTCAACATTCTGTCAAGAACTCGTTTGGGATATTGGAATTAGATCGTGAATCAAGTCTCCACGCACCAATCAAACAGCTCATTAGTTTAACTCTTTAGTGTACATTTAGCTCTAGCATATGTGCGCTTGGTTTTTCTGTAGTGTTTGGTGTAGCAACATGATACTTCACATCTAAACGACGTTCCTCTTAATAAGGTAATTCAGTTCATTACAGTGAGATGTTCTCTGTTTTGCGAGTTTAGTATAGACATGATTAAACTGGTGTGATAAGACGTTAAACCTCTTGCTTTATTCGCCATCTTTGAGTTGCTCACAAAAAAATTAAATAAAAAAAATATTTCAACAGCACATTATATCTTGTTTGCTCCCTTTTAATACTTATGACTGATGATGATGATTTAAAAAAAATAATTTTTGCTTAATCGCAGATGGTTCCTTCAGCAGTGGGCAGGACTAACTAACTAGCCGTAATCCCATTGGTTGAGATGTGATTAATAACCGGACACCTGTCAGAGATTGGCGTAACAAACAAGAAGTTGCACGAGCATGTGAGAACAGAGAAAAGTCATCTTTGAATGCGGTAAATTTGTTCTTTACATTTATAAAAACGCTTTATATTTGAGTTCCTTTTAGCATGTTTTTAATTTTGTATCTCATTATTGTTAGTCTGTTGACGTTGCACCTGGTATTTTAATGTTTTCATGTGTTGTAATAGTTATGAACACGCTAGTTTGTTGTGCACCGTGGTTTTACTAATAAAACAAAAGAAAAGGTTAACTGGTGTGATAAGACGTTAAAGCTCTTGCTTTATTCGCCATCTTTGAGTTGCTCACAAAAAAATTAAATAAAAAAAATATTTCAACAGCACATTATATATTGTTTGCTCCCTTTTAATACTTATGACTGATGATGATGATTTAAAAAAAATAATTTTTGCTTAATCGCAGATGGTTCCTTCAGCAGTGGGCAGGACTAACTCACAAGCCGTAATCCCATTGGTTGAGATGTGATTAATAACCGGACACCTGTCAGAGATTGGCGTAACAAACAAGAAGTTGCACGAGCATGTGAGAACAGAGAAAAGTCATCTTTGAATGCGGTAAATTTGTTCTTTACATTTATAAAAACGCTTTATATTTGAGTTCCTTTTAGCATGTTTTTAATTTTGTATCTCATTATTGTTAGTCTGTTGACGTTGCACCTGGTATTTTAATGTTTTCATGTGTTGTAATAGTTATGAACACGCTAGTTTGTTGTGCACCGTGGTTTTACTAATAAAACAAAAGAAAAGGTTATTGTTGTTAGATCGTGGTAGCCATAAATTAAGAATGGTTTTGCTACACTAACCATAGTTTAACCATGGTATGTGATTATATGAATTGTAATCAATTCACCAAAACCCATGGTTACTCTACACTTTTACTATAATAAAAACATGTATTTGTTTGTTTACGTATTTTACTTACTTTTCTAGTTGTTTGTCTATAGCAACTAATGAATTGGAGGTCTCGCACATCCACAGAAAATGGCTTATGCATAGCAAAATAAGGTGGATATCCATAATCCTTATGATAGCACCCCCTGTCACCTGAAGCTGATTAATTTCAGTATATGTCCCCACAAAGTAGGGCTCTTTTGTGAAATGACAGATGTGAATTTTAAAGTAATTGTCTTTAGATCATGTATATTTGTACATTATTTTAATTATTTTTTTTGCATTAAGCTACATATAAAATTGTTGACATTTTAAAGACTACTGCATTTAACCAGGTTTTTGATTAAAGTTTTATTAATTGAGGCCGGCTCGGTTCACCACACAACAGTAGGTTTAACATTCATCTTGTCTGTCTGTCTGAGACTTGTGGCTTCCTACAGGAAGAGCTTGTTAGTGAAATGTGAGCTGTTTTTGAGTGTCTGCTTTCTGTCTGTAGGGTATTTCTGGTTCAGAGCTGCTGGGGGTCATGAGGAGGTCGCAGGGGAGCAACCGCTGAACCCTCATTCATCTTTGACCTTTTTCTGGATGCAGTGAAGTGCACTGTTTTCTGTTGTAATGCACCTTCTCTTGGACCCATGTGGTTATACCAGCTCGGACCCATTCTGTGGGTAAATGCTTTGATGGGCCATTTGTTTAAACAAATGCCTTCCATTAGAGAATGAATGCAGTTTGTGTATATATAAGGTGTGTGCACAATAAAATGATACATGTGCCATTTGTGTGCTGTTTATGATTACCAGATATTTCCAGATTTCTCAGTTCTCCAAATATTTGTTATTACTTTGAATCAAATTAATCTTTTGAATGAGATTTGGGTGCATCTGACAAATTGAGGAGATTTGTCTTTGGATAAGCGGAGTTATTTCAAGTTAAAACAATCCATTTTAGCTCTCCTTAACAGAACCTCATGTCTTAAAATAAGTTACAGTTTATCAGCAACGTTTACGTCTGAATGCCTTTTCATGTAATGCAGTTGTAGTCTGAATCATTCAACCGTCAGTGATTCTGGCACGGATCAAAGAGTGTCAAGCTGATGTTCATCTCTGTGTGAGAAAACATCTAATACAATAATCTTCTCTACAAATGGGCCAAACACACCCTTCTCCATGTGCAGGTCTCAGTTGGTACAGCTGTGGGACTGGAGGCAGAAGAGTCCTGGATCTGATCCTGGTGGAGCATTTTGCAGGTAAAAATCTGCTGCTTTGTGGGTGGAGAGTAAAGTGGGTGGGCTGGCTACTAATAAGAGAAATATTGTCGACTTAGTCTGGATCCATTTTAGAAGTCGAACATCAAAACTCTAATTCCTGTTGCATAACCGCTGCTGGATATTGTCTCGGAAGTCCCAGGGGGAGCATCTGGATCTTCACTCCCCCCTTCGTGTCTAGCCTTCTCTCGTCTCAGGTTGTGCCCTGATCTGCTTTGCAGCTACTGGAGGCAGAAGAGTCCTGGATCTGATCCTGGTGGAGCATTTTGCAGGTAAAAATCTGCTGCTTTGTGGGTGGAGAGTAAAGTGGGTGGGCTGGCTATTAATAAGAGAAATATTGTCGAACATCAAAACTCTAATTCCTGTTGCATAACCGCTGCTGGATATTGTCTCGGAAGTCCCAGGGGGAGCATCTGGATCTTCACTCCCCCCTTCGTGTCTAGCCTTCTCTCGTCTCAGGTTGTGCCCTGATCTGCTTTGCAGCTCGTGTCAGCTCACAACCAGACAACCGTCACGCAACCGTGCTTTAGTGACCAGGCTGGGGCTCGAACCCAGGATCTTTCCCTTTCAGGGAGAATGCACTCAGACCACTGAGCAATTGGCACTTCCACACTCACTTTTCTTTTTTTTGGGAAATTTGTCTTTTTTCATCATTGAAAGACTAGTAAAACTACACTTTTTTTTGCCCCCCCCTTAATAGAGGATTTGAACCTGGATCTCACATGTCAAGAACTGATGCTCAAACCACTAAGCCACTTGCCTGTCCGCATAGACTTCCTTTTTTGGGAATGTTGTCTTTTTCATTGTCAAAAACCAGTTGAACTAACCTATTTTTCCACTTAGAGAGAGATTTGAACTAGGATCTCCCACATCAAGAGCTGATGTTCAGAACACTGAACCACTGCCTCTTCCTTTATTTGCTTACTTTTTTTTTGGAGTTTTATCTTTTTTTATTTATACAAAGACCAGTCAAATTAAACAGTTGTTCCAGCTCAATAAAGAGATTTGAACCTGGATCTCCCACATCAAGGGCTGATGTTCACACCACTGAGCCACTGGCTCTTCTGAATAACACACTCAGTCAGAAACCAGCCAAAATAAAACAACATTTTCACAGCAAGAATAGGATTGTCCACATTGAAGTTTGACATTCAGCCGACCGAGCCACTGGCTCTTCCGTTTGTGTGGAATCTTATCTTATTCAATCAGAAACCGGTTGACCTAAACTATTTTTCCACTTAAAGAGAGCTTGGAACTAGGATCTCCTACATCAAGAACTGATGTTCAGACCATTGAGCCACCCACTCTTCCATATGTTGCTTATTTTTTTGGGCTGGGGGGGTTTACCTTTTTTTTTTTTAATTCAAAGACCAGTGAAATTAAACTATTTTTCCAATAGAGGGAATTGAACCTGGATTTCCCACATCAAGAGCTGACGTTCACAGAACTAAGCCACTGGCTTTTTTGGATGTAATTCTCTTTTTTGGGAATTTTGTGTTTTTATTCAGTCAGAAACCAGTCAAAGAATTTTTTTCACTGCAAGAAAGAGATTCAAACCAGGATTGCCCACATCAAACGCTGATATTCAGAGCATTGAGCCACTTTCACTTCTTTTTCTGGAGTTTTGTCTTTTTTCTTTAAAGACTAGTGAAACTAAACTTTTTTCACCTCAATAGAGGATTTGAACCTGGAACTCTCATGTCAATGACTGACACGACTGACACATTTGCGTTTTTTTCTGTTTTGGAGTATTGTCGGTCTTATTCAGTCAGAAGCCAGTGAAAAGCTAATTTTAACCACAAGAGTGAGATTTGAACCAGGACTACCTGTGCCAAAAATAGACATTTAAACCACTGAACCACTGGCACATCAACAACTACTCTCTGTTTTTTGAGTTTTGTTTGTTTTATTTGTGTAAAAACATTGCAGTGATGTTTCAATGAGGTTTGAACTTGGATATTCCACATGAAACAATTACATTCAGATCACTGAGCTACTGGTTTTTCTGTGACTAGTTGTGTTTTTCTTCAAAACTCAAATTCCCACAATACCTTGCAAACACAGAAAACAACCACCCACAGCTGCATGTGACTGTGACTGAACTTCTCACAAGTCTCATGTGATCTTGGTCAATCAACTAGTTAGTTCCTGTAACTACCAAACATCCTCCTGACTGAAGTTCTTCTCGTCTGCTTTGAGACTCGTGATGTTTGCTTAATTTATTCGGGATGAATCATAGTCACTGTTTTCTGACTCATGTAATGAGCTGATTGTCAGTTTTGTTGATGTTTACTGCTATAGCTTATTTCTTATTAGGTAACTATTTTGTCTTATATGAGCCGATTTATGATTTATTCATTCAAGAATCACTCAAAATGGACACATCCACAAGATTCCATAAGTTCAGACTTTATTGACATTCACATGACAATATATTTGACTTTCATGTCCATAACACACAGTGACATCTGTTACTGATATATCAGGAGATCATATGGATATGAAAACAGCAAACAAATGTCTATTTCTTTCAGACACCATTTATGATCATGTTACTTTTACTAAAAGAACAGCTTAGGACATAGGGCATCAGTCCTCGGAGATAAAATAGTTATAAGATTGTGTTTAATTATTTAATATGAAGCATATAATGAAAATCTTTCAGTAAACAATGAAGCCCACGACATGTTTTCATGAAAATATACAAACACGCTCTCAAACTTAATTTGGCAAAATACATCTGAAGTAATATATTGCGTGTGACATATTTCTGAAGGAAACGAACAATTCATTGAGAAATTTTTTTATTTTTTATTTGTGCACTCAGAATAAATCCAGCTTGTACATTTTAATTCATGTCAACTGTTACGACAGTAGATAGAAGAACAGGAGCAGATTCTCAAAGACTATTATCTTTAATGTAAACTGCACAGACAGAATAAAAAATAAAAACAAGGTTTGTTCACACTATGAAATGTATTGGTCACCTAATCATCTGTTTGTCATTAACTAAAACAAACAGTTCAGGTAAATTCTGTCGAACGGCACTGATTCACATTCCTTAATTATTTAAAGCATCCATTTTAAAGTATACTATTTGATAATCTTATCAAAGATAAGTCACACTGAAACAGAACAGTGAGATATCACAGATATTTAGGCTCTGGTGTGAAGTTTCACTACATACTGACGAGTAACATCAACTTCTAGACTTGAGAACTCTGGAGGCTTTTCAGTCTGTGTGATAGTTTGAGTTTAAGAGCTCAAATGCTGTAAATCTAAACAGAAAATGTTCCTACTGAGCATCCAAACCTCTTATTCTCTGTCCTCCTTTAAGCACAGGTCAGAGGTCAAAGGCTGCTTCCTTAGCAAGTCTTGAACAGAAACAACTCCTGTAACACTGAAAGAAAAAGAGTTTTGTGTATTTTTTAGACCGCTGTGGACATTACACTCAACCAAAGCTTCTCACATTTACCAGGTTCATCAGGATGACCTGCAGAGAGATGCATCTTCACCTGAAATGGCAAATGTTATAATAAAAGAGGTCACTTGACTGTATGAACTGCATTTTTGTTTTGAAGATCTGAACACAAAGATAAGCCTAGTTTCAAACTGAACTCGCTCTTTAGATGCTATCATTTATCTTAAACTCACTGAATGTAAAAAATCTTGGTGTGTGTGTGTAAGAATATCAGGCTCCAGAGAAGATCTTTGGATAAGCGTCTGGACTGATTAGCTGAAACGTTGAAGAAATTAAATTGGAAAAACTGATAAAGTACATGGAGATTAGGTGGTTTGTGGGTAACGATGGAACTTTGCGAGGTTGGGCTCCAATTGAAAACGTTCCTCCAGAAAAAAATCCCCCAGAAACACAAGCAGAGACAAAATACCTCAAAGATTCACATTAGTGTCTGATTCTCTAACATGTGGAGAACATAATAGTCTGATGACATCTGTTCAGAAGATTACAACATAACAGGATGTTCTCACCTGCACAGAGAAAGGCAGGCAGCATCTGAGATTTCCTTGGGATGAATCTTCTTGAGATTTCCTCTACATTCTAGACCTTGGGATGGGGCGAGGGAATAGAGATCAAAGGCTTTCTCATAGGGGTTGACTGCTATCTCTCCATCTACCTCTTGAATGTCCATCCTCCTTGGGTTTCTGTGATAACAGACCAGTGCACTTAAAACAACACACTTCAGACTGCAACTACGTAGATGTTTACAATCTAAAGAATATCTGAGTGGTGCTGCCTGTGTTTTATTATCCACCAAGTGAAAATAAGTTTGATCACAAAGTAATGTAACAACATATTTATCCTCAACTTGACTGTCAAGTACAATTTCCCAATGTTTCCCCATAATTGCAAAAGTGTGCTTTTTCCACATAATTGATTGCCTTATTACCTCATGTGTTCATGGATTAATGACTTTGGTAGGGTTCCATAAAACAGAATGTGTGTTTTGGGATGTATTCTTCAGGGAGACAAACCCTGGCCTGGCCAAATGAAGCATATTCCAAACTTGATGAATTTCAAAGGAAAAATGATCTGGCAGAGACTTAATGAGGGGAAGTGACAAAGTATTGAAGTTCAGAAACACAGCTTTTGTGACATAAGCCATATTAACGACTTTGTTTGCAAACCTTTAACTCTACAATGATCCTGACTGTAGGCACTTGCATAACGGGTAAATAAATACTAAAAAACTAAATATTTATAGCTTTTGTCTTTTTAAAGAAAATTTACAAAGCATCATATGCAGTACCTCAGCGTACAGTGTACTTCAGTTCTAACTGTAATTAGAAATAAGCATAATTTGAATATTTTTCTTCGCACTTCCACATTGTTGGTTGCAAAAATATTCTGCAAACCTACATGACTGCATAAATGTAGAGACCTAAATGTTCCTACCTTGGACTTTTGAAGGTAAAACGAACATTTTACTTGATGTAGCCTAGTCCATGTGTTTCCATTTAAAACATCTATTCTGAATCAAATTCTTTCTAGGTTTAGTCTATATGTACCAGCTTTAAGGTCATCGATGTGCTAGTGCTATTATAAACATTAAAGGGGTATTTCAATGCGATTTCAATTTTTCCTTTCTCTTTGGAGTGATACAAGCTCTTGGTGCATAAAGAAGATCTGTAAAGTTGCAAAGACTAAAGTCTCAAATCCAAAGAGATATTCTTTATAAAATTTAAGAGTCAACCACGCCTACCTAAAACGGCTCGTTCTAACACGCCCCCACATACCTACGTCACGATCTGGGAAAATTTGCATAACGCCGCCCAAATGTTCAAGCAAAGAAAGGCGTAACTTTTATTCTCGCTGTAAGTATTGTTGCAGCCGCCATGTCGTGAAGACGCTGTGTGTTTCGTTGTGAAAGCGAAACTACTTGGTTTGGTCTTCCAAACGAGGACGATATCCGCTTC
>NW_015660890.1:3678459-3697888 GCF_001515625.1 Sinocyclocheilus rhinocerous
AACCTTAAACCGCATAAACACATTTCATTACACCAAATACACAAAATAATGTTCTTTTTAGCAGCATCATATGACCCCTTTAACAAAATTCGTTTTCAGAATAAATTTAAAAACGACAGTCACTCACTTCCGGCTAAACAGATGAAGGGAAAATCATGAAGTGACGTCCAATCAAATGCTTTCTGGAACGAGAACGTCCCCTCCCACTTATATTGTACCGCCTGCTTCCGTCTAAAGCCGATTCTGGAATCGGTCCCTTGTTCACTCTGTTACTATTTACTACATAGTGAGTGACAAGTAGTACGCTATATTAGCCGAATAAGATTGATACCATTTATTAAAATATCTAAGCTGAGCATTACCATGGTACTTCTACCTGCCCTGCTTCTTCTCTGGGGTGAGTATTTAATTCTACCTGTTTGAGAAGCTTTGCATAACAAATCATCATCTTATTTATTCCTTACACGCCACATGTTTATGCATATTAAAAATGCATGAGTATTTTTCTTATTTTACTAAGATATTGTAGATTAATTAAAGTTGAAGTCAAAAAGTCCTAGGTGAGAACTATTCTAGTGTATATGCAAATGAATTGTTGAAGTCAATGTTGCATGTGTGTGTGCATGTTTTTGAAAGCTATGAATTGTCTTCCAGTCAAGATGTCAGTAGTATTTTACTAAAAACTGACCATCTCTTCTCAGTTGTTCCCCTTTCAAGCTGTACAGATTGACTAAGAAAAAAATTCTACTTACATGAACCACAAATGCAGATAACTGATGCACTGACTGCTTGTATACGTAACTACACTGACCTCGTCACAATCTATGATCAAGAAGAGAATGTGAAGCCTGCTAAAGCGGTAGTGCATGGATCTCACAATTGTAGCTGGATTGGAGCCAATGGCTGTACATGGTCAAACGGCGATCCGGTCACATTCATCAGCCTCACCAGAAATTTTACTGAGGAAAGATGCTGTGGTGCGCTGACCACTGGTGGAACATGGGAGTGTTTCAGCTGTAGTTCCAAAATGTACTTCATGTGTTATAAACAAGGGGATCATATTTTAATCCCAGAAAACAAAACTATATATATATATATAACTTATTTGCATTTATAGGCTTGTGTATCTAAATACAAATTTTTCTATGGATGGACAGACACTGAATTATGAACATATAGGCAGCAAATGAAACACTAACGAATGTATGTATGAACAAGTTTAAAGACTTACAAATGTTCACTAAATATTGACTTCAAACAATTTTCCATTTTGATTGTATTTCTAACAATGTGGTTATTAGTACATATTTTTAAGTTTTATTCAATTCGGTGTGATTTTTAAACATTACACTGTAAAGCTGATCGTTTTTTTTTCATATTTGTTGAGCTCTAATGATAAACCTCCCGTTAAAGGGTTAGTTTACCCAAAAATGAAAATTCTGTCATTAATTACTCACCCTCTTTTCTATGGATGGACAGACACTGAATTATGAACATATAGGCAGCAAATGAAACACTAACGAATGTATGTATGAACAAGTTTAAAGACTTACAAATGTTCACTAAATATTGACTTCAAACAATTTTCCATTTTGATTGTATTTCTAACAATGTGGTTATTAGTACATATTTTTAAGTTTTATTCAATTCGGTGTGATTTTTAAACATTACACTGTGAAGCTGATCGTTTTTTTTTTCATATTTGTTGAGCTCTAATGATAAACCTCCCGTTAAAGGGTTAGTTTACCCAAAAATGAAAATTCTGTCATTAATTACTCACCCTCAAGCCGTTTCAAATGCGCACACAGTCTACTGAACAAATTCTGTCATTAACTGAGTAATTAATGACAGAATTTGCATTTTTGGGTGAATTAACCCTTTAAGGGGCCGTTCACATGTCGCACCTAAAAACGCGTGGAAAACGCTAGGCGCGCCGCTTTCTGCTTTTTCCCCAAAGCGTTCGGGCGCTTGCGCTCCAGAGGCGTCTGCTGTTGCTAAGCAACCATGACCTGCGCACTTCATGAAGACGCGGAAGTTTCAGCAAAGGATAAATGGATTTGCACCACTAAAAATCGCTTGCAGTAGCTCTGCTACTAAATTTATTTAAAAATGTCTATCCTGTACAGCTATGATCAGCTGTTCCTTCATCTTGGCTGAGCTTTCAATGTTGTTACGGGAAAGGATGAAGCTGATTGGTTGGTTCTTGTCACATGACCCGCCGTGCGCTTGCTTCTGAAAAGTTGAAATGTTTTTATCTCGATGCGGCGCGGACGCACCTGGAAAAAATGAGCGCGTCGCACCGCGTGCGCGTCGCGACCACGTCGCTTCCATTATGAGCGCGCCTGCCGCGCGTCTACATTTGAAATAACGAACTTGAGCACGCAAAAGACAGGCAAATCACGTGGTCTCGCGAATCCTACCTGCCAAAGATATGTGACAGTGAAAACGATCGGGAGTCTGCACAGGGTGTTTATTTTGAAATTGACATAATTATTTAACTTTTATTTTGTATTTGCTGTGCGGTTTGGACGCGGCGTCCGTCAAAAATAGACTAGGCGCCTATCTTTAGCGAAGCGGCGCGGAGAGCCGCTTCTGGGACGCTTTTGAAACGTGCCGCGGCGCGTCTGGTGTAAACACAAGCATTGACTAGAATGACCGCGATCAGTTCCGGTAGCCGCGTCGGAGCCGTAACGCGCCGCAGACGTGTGCAGTGTAAATCAGGGGTTAGGCACGACATGTGAACGGCCCCTTAAAAGGTCTTTCTCAGACAAAGTTTCCTTAAAATGCAATATGTTGCATTACACCATGCTGTAGCACAAAAGGAACATTTTACATCAGTGTCACACTTTCAGATGCTTAATAAAGTAAAAAAAAAAAGCTCTGGGGAGAAAGGCTGAGCACGTGTGATGCTGGTCTGTGTGACAGAGACCCTAAATCACATACTGCAGACTCAGCACTGCACTATTGACAATCCTATATAGCGCTGAGGCTGTAGAAAAGATGTGCTTTGATCACTGTGATTAAATAACACGAGCAACACATTTTACACCCAGCCGAAGTCTCCTGTGTGGGCGAATACAGAAGCATCAGTCTTGTAGAGAACAAACTCGGCCGGCGTCTGTGATCCATCACAACTCGGAACCCTCATCCAGACCCTTTCGTGGGCTTTGCTTTTTTAAATCTCTAAATCACAAAACGGAGCAAAGAAACTGCACTAACACTTAGCACAGTGACAACATCTGTGAGTGGCCTCAAACAGTATTTCAATACCTAACAAACACTTCAAAATACAGTATATGAATTCGTTTACCCATCAGCACTCATAGCATTGAATGGATAACTAAGAAAGTTTATAATACAGGAGCAACAGCTAAATGTAAACAGACCCAAAGCCCTAAACTAGAAACTATCCTAAAAAGCTGAAAGTTGCTTTTAAAAATTTTTATTTCACCAGAATATACTGCTACCTTTTAATAGCCGTCAATGGAGATGATTTGTGTATATACTGTATATAATTTCATGTCATAATAATCTGAAGAAGAGCAATCATTACTGTGTATTGGTTCTATGGAAGATCACTTTGAGGGAGAAGTATTAAATATTAATTATTAAAGCAGAGAATAAGCTATTAATTTACGTTTACTCGCATTTAAGGCAAGACACATTGTTTTTTCAGGCACTGGTCAATTTTGAGATCTGTTTGTCTTTTCATATCATGTTGTTGACTGAGAAAATATACATTTAAGTGTTTATTTTATTGCACTTTATCTATTTGTGTCTGTTTGTTTGTTTCTTTCTTTTTTTGAGAAAACACCTTTAAAGATGTGTGTGTATGTGAACCTGTCTTTATCCAATGTTCAATTTTTTTGTTCTGCAAACTAATGCATCTCATCTTACAAACCATCTTATTTTGCTATGTGCTTTAGTTTAGGCTATATTTTCTTTTGTAGTTACTGGCTGTAATTTCTTTTAAAAAGTGATCAAATTAATGTATTTTAATATAACGCACTTATTCAACGTAACTAGTTGTGAATTTATTTGTGAATAATTCATTACGGTTGCTTCAGTTTGTCAAATAATTCAATAAACATTGTTTTCCAATCCATTTGCTGTACAGTCGTATATCCTTATGCAAGAACACTGCATGTGTTATATGACAGAAAACAAATACAAAAACATCAATAAACACAAATAAAATATCAATAAGATTTTCTTTTAAAACATTTTTCAAGTTTAGCACAAATAAATGCAAAATCAAGGACAGAATAGTGTAGTAAACTGGCCTAAAACTCTACAATTCTATGTGCTTTGTGATCAGATATTATTCCCATTCAAAAAGCAACAAGTAGAGATTATATCACCGATAGAAAAATGAGAATATACTGATCTGCTTGTGAAAGTCTAGTTTGCTTGCTGCTAATTCCTCAGAACGCAGAAAGAAAATCATGTACTTAAAGAAAAAGTTACATTTTTTTTTTCCATTCAAAAGTAATAAATACAGATAATTTTACAGATAACAAGGCTAAAGAAATATTTATGCTTGTGGAATTTTAAACTTTTTCACATCAGTAAAATAGCGCTTTTGTAAATAATGCACATACATAAGATGCATATGACTTGAAATAATTTCATTTGAATACAAATGGCACTATTGCAGCGCGACTGGACTGGGTGGTTAGTGAATAAGTAAGTAGGTTTTTGTTCAGAAATACTGTCTTTTGTCTCACAAAGGGGTTTATTTTGAACACAAATCACTGACGCCATTTAAAATCACGGCACACCGTTTTCTTGCAAGAGAAAGTTCTAATTCCGATTCGAATAAGTGCTGCTCCAACCCACGATGATATTTTTTCTTCGCCTTAATTGCTCATTTCACAATATCTGCATGACTAATGACATTTCAGACAAGACTTAGGGAAAAGGGGGGGAAAGTAGATTGTAAGCGTTCCGGGTTGCAGTCGCGGTTGGAGCTGACATTCCTCAGGGTCCTTGTCCACACTCAGTAGGTGACCTTTCTGACCCGCGGGCAGCATCGGATATGAGCCACAGAGGTCAGCAGAACTAGTGGGCACTTCATTATCAGCCAGTTAGGAGATTTGTTACCATGCCAACCTCTGGGTGACCATCACCAGAGCGGACCCTTGCTGAACTTACTCAGTGTGTGGCATTAATTAGAGACAGCGTGCATAAACACAGTTCTATCGACATTAATGCATTTGCCGCATGCTTCAGAAGAGGGAGCGAACTGCATTACTTCATTTTTCACACTGCTACATTTCCTTGAATTTCTCAGACACGGAGGAGGTCGCATGGTTGCATTTGAGTAGGTTGCATTTTCTTTACAAGGACCAGAAATGGTAAAACACCATTTACAGCTTCCCTGTTAACCACGAGTGTCTTATGGAAACGATAAAAGCTCTTTTGCTCACCAAGCTTGCATATCAAATTGTGAAATATTATTATAATTCAAAATAGCTGTTTTCTATTGCAATATATTTTAAAATGAAATTTGAAATTTATTGCTGTGGTCAAAGCTGAATTTTCAGCATCATTACTCCAGTCTTCAGTGTCACATGATCCTTCAGAAATCATTCTAATATGCTGATTTGCTGCTCAAGAAACATTTCTTCGTATTATAACTGTTAATCTTTTTTTGTGGAAACCCTGATATAGTTTTCTCATGCAAAATCATAAATGTGTAAAAAGAAAAAAAAATCTCACTGACCACAAATATTTGAATGGTAGTGTATATAGAAAGAAAGAAAAAGAAAGAAAGAAAAGAAAATTCTGACATTAATTTACAATTATATTGTTATGAACATATATGAATTTCTTCTGTGAAACAAAATAAGAAATAATGCAGAATGCTTACGCTGCTCTTTTCCATGACACAAAAAAAAACTATAAAATATTATAAAAGTGGTCCTTTATGGGACAGACTTCTACAATATAGCATCTTAATTTATTCAACAAAAATATCTTTTTGGTTGAGAAAATGCAAAATTAAACCAAATATTCAGTACAACAATTAAATTATTTTTAGATGTTAAAAACATAGTTTGTGCTTAATATTTTATCCCAGCTAATTGCCAAAAGGCAACATTTCTCGTTTTCATTTAGTTTAACTTGATGTAATAAAATAACTAAAACTGAAATAAAAATGAATAAAACAAACTAAACAAATAATTAAATGAAAAACTTGCTGTCCCTCGTGTCTGCCATTAGAGGAAAAATCCCGTTAGGCCTGAAAAGTTTTATGTGTGGAAAATTGCCGTGGGTACTCGGAGGATCACATTTGACCAGGTCTGGAGTCATTACGATAACGGGCCACTGCTTTAAAAGCAAAACTAGCTTTTAAAAAGATGAAAGTAGCTGTTTGTAATCCCGAAAAGGACGGGAGGATTGAACACGCCTGCTGACATGCACTCAAACGTTCAGAGCAGTATTAAAATATCTTCTTCTTTTTTTTTAAGCAGTTACTTAAATATCATTGAGATACTATAATACTTTTTATTTTTATATTTTCCATTTTCGTTAAAATTTTAGTTAAAGTTTTAGCAATTTTGTCATTTTTATTAGTTTCTTTTCTAGGACTTTTTTTCAATTTAAGTATTTTTTGTCATTTTTTGTTTTTAATATATTGTTTTTCAGTTTTATTTATTTTAGTGCACTAGTAGTTCTAGTTATTTTAGTAATTTTGTTGTGTGTTTTTGTCATTTGTATTATTTTTTCTAAATTTTCCCCCCAATTTCTATTACAGTTATAGTTATTTTTGTGCATTAATAGGCCTACATAGTTTTATTTATTTGAGTGATTTTGTTTTCTGTTTTTGCCATTTTTTATTGTTTAGGGTTTTGTTTGTTTTTGATTCATTTTATTGTAGTTCTAGTTTATGTTAGTACATCAAGTTAAGCTACTTTTGTTGTGTTTGTGTGATTTTTTTTATTTTTTTATTATTATTTTAGTTTTTATTCATTTTTATTTCGTTTTTAGTTATTTTATTGCATCAAGTTTAACTAAATGAAAATGAATTCACTTAACATTTCTTTTATTAAAAGTATTTTATTTTTTATGGATTTAGTTTACTAATAATTAGTTTACTAAAAAGTTTTATAACAACCCTGGTGCACAGATATATATACACACAGATGAATATTCTCCATTCATAATTGGCATTAATGAAGCAAATTGCTTAGAAAAGAACTGCAGAGCCTTCAAACATACAGCCTTGTGTTGCAAAACAAGAAATGTCATGCATTTTCTGGGAAGTGTGTTGATGTCCACTTTGCCAATTGATCAGCAGGGAACTCAAAGGGATGTTCTGACTTTCTACTGAGATGCTTCTGCATCCTTTGGTCTGCAGCTTGAAAGTGTCACAGTCCAAAGCACCGGACTTAAATCAATAACCCTGAATATCACCCGAAGGTCAGAAAATACGGAGGGAGGCAGAATTCATCAAGCAACAGGAGATGAAACCGAATGGATTTTCATAAATTTTGCACATTTTATGGTAAAAGGTCAATGACTCCCCATGAACAAAAGGTGATTTTGTCTTTATAATTTACTTTCTCCTCAAGGGCCTTAAGTCTGACTCTTAGTTCTAGTGTCTTGAACACCCACACTGAATCCATGCAAACAAACTATTTTCAGACCAAGGAATAGTTCACTCAAATATGAACATATGAACCTGAAAATGTACTCACACCCTCAAGCCATCCAAGATGTAGATGAGTTTGTTTCTTCATGGAAACAGATTTGGAGAAATGTAGTAGCATTCCATCACTTGCTCGCCAATGGATCCTTTGCAGTGAATGGGTGCCGTCAGAATGAGAGTCCAAACAGCTGATAAAAACATCACAATAATCCACAAGTAATCCACAACACTCCAGTTCATCAATTAATTAACATCTTGTGAAGCAAAAAGCTGTACGTTTGTAAGAAAAAAAAAAGTTATAATTAATTTGTTTTAACTTTTACTAGTCACGTCTGGCCAAAATATGAGTCCATAATCCATAATAACGCTTCCTCCAGTAAAAAAAAAAACACTTGTTGTCTCTCACATCAAAATCCACCCACATATTTTTAAGAACTATTTTATGAACCGTTTTCACTTGTAAACGGTGCTTGATTTGAGCATATTTCTCTC
The DNA here is from genome assembly GCF_001515625.1 of Sinocyclocheilus rhinocerous. Lineage (NCBI taxonomy): Eukaryota > Metazoa > Chordata > Actinopteri > Cypriniformes > Cyprinidae > Sinocyclocheilus > Sinocyclocheilus rhinocerous. The sequence continues at coordinate 3,686,606 of NW_015660890.1, forward strand.
CTGATTCAGACATTTTCACTGAAGAAAGCAATGTTATCTTGGATGGCCTGTGGGTATAGTATACTATTCCTTTTAGACATTACTCTCAGTTCTCATAGAACTTTAATGCAAATTTCTGTTAAAGATGTATTCAGTTAAGCATTAAATATTAAAATGTAAAGTATTTATAAATAATTTAATAGTATTTGTTGTTCTGTCTTTAAATGCAATGTTTTATTTTATTTTACTGTTTTCCACCTCACCTAAAATTATGATTTACAGCTTAAAGGGATACTCCACCCCAAAATGAAAATTTTGTCATTAATCACTTACCCCCATGTTGTTCCAAACCCATAAAAGCTTCGTTCGTCTTCGGAACACAATTTAAGATATTTTGATTAAAACCGGGAGGCTTGTGACTGTCCCATTGACTGCCAAGTAAATTCCACTGTCAAGGTCCAGATAGTCCATCTGCCATCAGTGGTTCAACCGTAACGTTATGAAGCGACGAGAATACTTTTTGTATGCAAAGAAAACAAAAATAATGACTTTATTCAACAATTCGTCTCCTCTGTGTCTCTCCGCATCACCGTAGCGTCATTTTTGAGAAAATGCGCTGAACGCAAACTGCGTAGGCAGCCGCGCCACAAGGATACGTGTTCTACGTGTATTTACACTTTGATTTGAACGAAAACAGCGGCTGACACAGAAGAGAGTACGCTGATGCGTTCTAGGCATATTCTCCAAAATGACGCTACGGTGATGCGGAGAGACACAGAGGAGACGAATTGTTGAATAAAGTCGTTATTTTTGTTTTCTTCGCGTACAAAAAGTATTCTCGTCGCTTCATAACATTACGGTTGAACCACTGATGGCAGATGGACTATTCTGACGATGTCTTTCATACTTTTCTGGACCTTGACAGTGGAATGACATGGGGGTAAGTGATTAATGACAAAATTTTAATTTTGGGGTGGAGTAACCCTTTAAATAATTAACTTAAAAAAAAAAAAAATAATTAGTGTAAGTGGTTTAACAAAAAACAGCAAATTTATAATAATACATTTAATAAATAAAAAATATCTGAATTTCTGCATAGGCTCAGAAAATGACCTCAAAAGAAACTTTTCAATATCTCATTGATATTTCTAAGCTAATAAATCAGAAGCTCTCTACAAAAATGTTCCCACTTTTGCAGAAAAAAAAAAAAAAAAACTCAACCATAACCGTGTACATTCTTCACACTTCTTCTTTTCGCTTGCATGGAGGGAACACGACCGCAGTAGAGCATGACAAACAAGAGCTTCACAAGCGCAGCTCTCTGCCAGCTTTGGGATTTTTGTAGCGTGTGGCCATTTCTCACTGATGCTGTCAAGATGTTAGATTCTGCCTGTGAGCTGCTCCTGCGCCTGCAAGCCCACATACAGCGTGCCTGTGGCTGCCGTGTTGTACTGCTATGAGAACTGATTGAGAAGACATGACGAGAGGGTTTCATGCTGACGTTTTAAGAGCGTGATTGACAAGTTTTTTGAGATACCCTTACCAAAAAGTAGTATACTTCAAGTTTATTTTAGTAAGTATACTTAAGTAAAGTTCAAGTACATTTTTAAGTATACTTTATGTAGTAAGTATACAAATATCAGTGTACTAGTAGTATACTTGTAAGTGTACTATTTCAATACTCCTTGGGACTAAATTGGCCCACTTTCTAATATATAAAAGTATACTTTTAAGTATAACAGTAGTAAACTTTGAGTACACAACTAGTTTACATAAAAATGTTTAGTTTGTACTGCAACTATACTAAAAGTGAACTTATAGGTATACTGATAGTTTACTAATTAAATACTTGTAGTAGCATTTTTAGTACACTTTGAAGTATAGTCTCAGTAAACTACTAGTTTAGTAGTTTTATACTGCAAGTATACTCGTAAGTTTTCTTTAAGTGAACTTTACATCATACTTTAAGTATACTACTATGTCCCTATTTAGGTATTAATTTGTATATATTTTGTTACATGAATATCTGAACATACAAAACATCAAAAGAACAGGGTATCTGCTTGTAAACAAAAACATTTTATTCTAGCTTCATGCATTCTTTTTTTAAACACTTGAATGTGGATTAGTTTCATAAATAAAAAATAAAGAAATAAACAACATTTTGAACAAAAAGCTGAAAAAAGACTATTAATTGGATTCAGAATGATAATCAAAACGTAGATAAAGTCGATCAACACCCCAAAGCTTGACAGTCATTATCCCCTCTTCATTGGTCGACATTTTATTCCATAATGTTACATAGTTTTGATACTGTTTTATGTCTGATGATCGTGTTAGAATACATGTGGAAGCATCTGTTGTTTCGTTTTCTTCTTCACTTGTGTTTTTTGGAAATTCTGTACAGAAGATGTGTACTAGCGCCCCCTACAGTATAACAATGAAAACACGGATTCTAGGAGCACAATTATAGCTGAAATATATTTAGACTTTTTCTAAGTATAAGTCAAGTATACTTAAATGTCATTTTAAGTATATTTCTGAGAAGTACATAAAGCCCATTTCTGAGAAGTACATAAAAAGTAGACAAAGTATACTTTCCTATTTTTAGTTTAAAATAAGTATACTAATAGCACACTTGACTAAACTTCTTTTTCGTAAGGGTACACATGTAATATTTCATATAAAAGACTATGTCACTTGTAATCAAATTTGCCTTGATATTTTGGGATAAAATAATAAAATGTACCATGCAATAGCACTGTCCACAGCACAAAAAAGACCGTCTACTGACTTATTCTCAAATAATTAACACATGACCACCCATATTCACTGAATATTGGTAGAATTCATCAAGCGAGACAAAACTGACAGGATTTGTATACATTTTGCACATTTTTCCACAAATTTCATATGCAAGACATCATTTCACAACATAGGTTTGTTTAGAACTGGTTTGGACAGTTTTTGCTTGTAAATGGTGCTCGATCTGTGCATATTCCTCTCCTGATTCAGACCAGATGACTTTTGACTTTTTCACTGGAGAAAGCAGTATTATGGATTATGGACTCATATTTTAGCCGGAAGTGACTTTAAAGGCAGAGTAAGGGATTTCTGGTAGCCAATGTTGATATTTGAAATCACCAAAGCAAACACGCCCCTACCCCAAAAGGGTCTTGCCCCTATTTTGATAGCTCCGCTTCTCCTAGGTTCACGAAACGGTTCACGAAAAATGCATTGCTGTTCTGTTGTAAGTAATCTTAAAGATTCCTAAATGCATCTACTTTCGGAAGGCCAAATAAAGTGCTTTTGCTTTCGCCTAGAAACACACAGCGTCTCCCTGACACGGCTGCTTCAACACTAAATGCAGTTACTGAAACCACGCCTTCTTTCTTTGCGTGCACATTTGGGCGGCATTATGCAAATATTTCCACATAGTGAGGTAGATATGTGGGGGCGTGTTAGAACGAGCCGTTTTAGGGGGCGTGGCAGAGTCTTAACTTTGATAAAGAATATCTCTTTGGTTTTGAGATTTTAGTCTTTGCAACTTCAGGGATCTTATCTATGCACAATCAGCTTGTAACACTCCAAAGAGAAAGGAAAACTTGAAATCGCATCATATGACCCCTTTAACAAATGACCACCCATATTTACACATCAACTCTTGTTGTTCAGCTTGGTTCTTCTAGTCACATGAGGCAAAGGATAGATACTGTGATAAGAGTAAAGCATGGAAAGTTCACCAAACCTTATGCTGCTCTTGGTGGTGTAGCACCTACCGCTCTGCAGATCCTCATATATTCACCATATAAGAAATTAAGATGAGATGGTGCAAAACATTTTTTGGACCCAAACAGCAAACCTGTAGCCCCTGTGAAAGCAGACCAAAGCACAGCAGCTCACATGCAAAGTCTTAAAGGCACTTACTTACGCCTATTACCCCTACTGGGGCATAGGCCACTGACAAGGGTTCTCCAGGCATCCCGGTCCTGGGCCAGTCTCTCCAGCTGTCCCCAAGTGCGGCCTGTACTCTTGACATCGGCTTCCAGGTCTCGGCGCCAACTGTTTCGAGGTCGGCCTCTCTTTCTTTTCCCTTGGGAGTTCCATGTCAAGGCTTGCCTAGTGATGTTGGAAGCCGGTTTACGGAGAGTGTGTCCTAACCATCTCCAGCGACGTTGGATGATCTCTTCGTCTGCTGGTTTTTGGCTTGTGCGCTGCCAGAGTTCCTGGTTGCTGATGGTATCGGGCCATCTGATCTGGAGAATGCGCCGCAGACATATGTTGATAAATGTTTGTATCATTTTGGTGGTGGTTACAGTGGTCCTCCATGTTTAAGAGCCATAGAGCAGCACTGACTTCATGTTTGTGTTAAACACCCTGATCTTTGTTTTGATGGACAAGTCTCTTGAGCTCCAAATATTCTTTAGTTGGGGGAAAGCTGTCCTGGCCTTGCCAATCCTTGCTTTCACATCTGCGTCGGTTCCACCCTGTTTATTTACGATGCTGCCATGGTATGTGAAGTCGTCCACCTCCTTTAGCGGTTCCCCTTCCAGCACGATGGCTGATGTGTTGGTAGTGTTGACCTACAGGACCTTGCTCTTCCCTTTGTGGATGTTGAGGCCAAGGTGAGTGGAGTTTTCTGCCACAATGCTGGTCTTTTCCTGCATCTTTTCCTGGGAAAGAAGGGCCAAGTCGTTCGCAAAGTCGAGGTCATCCAGTTGGTTCCATAGAGTCCACTGGATGCCGTTTCGCTTTTCCGCTGTGGACGTTTTCATGACCCAATCGATGGCCAGCAGGAACAAAAACGGTGACAGCAAACAACCTTGCCGCACTCCTGTTTGTACCAGGAAGGCGTCTGTGAGTTGACCGCTGTGGACCACTCTACAAGTCAGTCCCTCGTAAGAGTTCTTGATGATGTTAGTGATTTTCTCCGGCACCCCGTAATGTCTAAGCAGCCTCCAAAGTGATGCCCTGTCCACGCTATTGAACGCCTTCTCGAAGTCAATAAAATTGACATACAGGGATGAGTTCCACTCGAGAGAGACTGTTCCAGGATGATGCGCAGAGTTGCGATCTGGTCCATGCATGATCTATCTTTGCGAAAGCCAGCCTGTTGGTCTCGTAGCTGGGGGTTCGACAACATCCTTCATCCTTTCCAGTAGAATCCTGTTAAAAACCTTCCCAGGGATGGATAGTAGTGTAATCCCTCTGTAGTTAGAACAGGAGCTCAAAATGCCTTTCTTTGGTATCTTAATGAGATAACCCTCTTTCCATTCTGTGGGTACTTGTTCTTCTTCCCATATCTTCTTAAAAAGGGGATGGAGCATCTCTACTGTAGTCTCTGTGTCAGCCTTTAATGCCTCTGCTGGAATACTGTGGGATCCTACTGCCTTACCGCTTTTCAGTTTCATAATGGCTTTACAGATTTCTGCCTTTGTTGGTGCACTACAGTCTATTGGCAAATCTCTACCTGCTGGTTGGATATCTGGTGGGTCTTGTGGGGCTGGCCTGTTAAACAGCTCCTCAAAGTTTTCAGCCCATCTTCTCTTCTGTCCTTCATCATCATTTATCTGTTTTCCTTCCTTGTCTTTTACTGGTCTTTCTGGTTTACTAAACTTTCCAGCTAACTTTTTGGTGGTGGCATACAAGTGTTTCATGTTTCTATTTCTGGCTGCTTCTTCTGCTTCTGCTACTAGGGTCTCTACATAGATCTTTTTATCTACTTTTATACTTTTCTTGACCCTCTTGCTTGCTTGTGTATATTGTTCCTGTGCCTTGGCTTTCTCTGCACGTGTGCGGCTGTTGTTTATTTCCGCTTTCTTCTCTTTTCTATGTTCTATTTTCTTCAAAGAGTCTTCCGAGATCCACTCCTTGTGATTGTACTTTAGTGGGCCCAAGTCTTCTTGGCAGGTTTTCTTCATCGCCTCATTCACAGTGTTGCATTTCTTGTCTACCGTTTCCTCTTCATCATCTTCCATTTGTTCTTGCAGGACTTTAAATTTGTTTCATTCATCTCCTCCAAGCCCTCTCGTCCCATGACCTCCTCATAGCCAGAGTTGTCTCACCCAATCTTTGCATTAAAGTCTCCCATTACCATGGTGATGTCTCTTCCTGAGTGACTGTCAATGATGGTCTGCAATCTGTTGTAAAAATCTTCCTTTTCATCTTACTCACTGTCATTTGTTGGGGCACAACACTGGATAATATTCATATTTAGTCTTCTCTTCTTAGTTCTAAATGAAGCAGTGATGAGTCTTGGTCCATGTACCTCCCATCCAATGAGTGTCCTCTGTGCAGTCTTGGAAAGCATGAAGGCCACTCCCTGGGTGTGTGACGCATTTTCTTCCTCATGTCCTGAGAACAGCAGTAATTCTCCTGAGGCGAGCCGGAGTCTATCCATCTGGTCTCGCTGATGCCGAGGATGCTGATGTTATAATTCCTCATCTCCGCTGCCACCTGCGCTGTCTTTCCAGATTCGAACATGGCGCACACATTCCATGTCCCGATGATGGTGGTGGTCCTGGTGGAAATGATGGTCTTCGGCCTGGTAGCTTCCAGTGTCTGTCTTCCACTACCCGGCTTCATAGCATCTCCAGCCGGAGATCCATCCTCTCCCAGAACCGATAGGTCAGTTGAAATCCTTGTTGGCGTTTCTGTAGCAAGATATTTTTTATGGGGAGGGGTTGCTAGCCCTTCGCCCAACCCTCCTACTTTTACATACGGGCTTGGGACCGGTAATGGCGGCACAGGCACAGTAAAAGGCACAGTAACATAAAAATAGTCTAAAGGTTCAAAGACATGGTGAAAAATTTCATGCAAAGAATGTTATTTTTAAGACACAAGCATTTATAATAATAAAAGTCACTGATGGTTTTCAGTGGTACGATTCTGCATCAGATACCATGTGTGTGTTCATATGCCGTTAAATCCCAAGTGCTTTGATCGTAATTAATCAGATGAAGCACCAGTAACACTTCCGTCTCTATGGTATTCAGAGAGACAAAATGATTGACAGCTATGACATTTCTGACAGCTCGCTCATCCCAAGTGTGGTGTTTTTCTAAACACTTTGGAGCCATTCATATGTTCACTGTCTTGTACTGAAGCCAAGGGAGAGAAATCATAAAGCTGTGAAAAAAAACAACAAAACAACAAGACTGAGCAGCATTAGTACATTTAAATACTAACACCCTAGACTGACATTTTGTAAAGGAAGGCTACAAAAAGGGAAGTTTAAGGTTTTTTTTTTTTAGATTTGGCTCTACAGTATGTAAAAGAAATGGCAAAAATGATCTGCACATGAGAATAAACATAATATGACGCATTCTGTGCAGTGTAAATGCTGTTGTGGCTGGTTAAATAAATGCAAGCAAAAAAAGATCAATTACAATTGAATATGCAAATAAATAAAAAATGCAGGCCAATCAGAATTCATTATGCAAATATTAGAATGATGTAAATGTTCTTAAATAGTTAAAAGACAGTAAACGCAGTGTTTTGCATGGGCTTTTGTAGTTTGTCTTACTCATAAGTGCCTCTTTCATGCAGGTTCCCCAGAGAGATTACGTCTCATAAAACAACTGACAAAATATATCGTACGTTCAAATTCAGATGCAATTGTGTTGCTATCTGGCAGCTGGAAGTCTGGAGATTAAACTTATTTCCCGCCTCATCCTCCTTTGGGGACGGCCATTCTGGGTCCCACAAACAATAATACGGCACTTCTACTCAAAATTATTCTGTTTTCACTGCTGCTAAATCTTATTAAGCAAAGCTAACACACACAAAAATAGCTTTCCACGGGTCGGAAGAGACACAAAGTTGAGGAAGAAAAACACAGAGAGGAAAAGAAACTTATCTGAATTCACAGTTCTCTGCTTGGGAAAACATTCCTACTGGAATAGTTTTGAATCATGGATGTATTTAGAGTATCATAATGGTCTGGTTTTAGTGCACATGAGTTTGGGGATTAAAAAGCATGATGCTCATTAATGCATTGTTTTGTATCTCTTGCAATGTGAAAAAAATGCAAGTGTGGTTAATGCAAAGTTTTGCAAAAAGACAACTACTTAAATAACAAAAGTGGATGCAATCGACCTTTGGTTCAGATCAGTGTTGTTTTACTCTTATTGAGATACAGTTTTTTTTTTATATTTTGAATTAGTTTTATGGTTTTCGGTTTAATTTTTGTACATTTTTATTTTATTTTATTTTTTTAAATATATGTTATTGCTTTATATTTTAATTGTAATTAGTTTTTATTTTTAATTAGTTTTATTTTATTGATTAATTTCTATTTAAACTTTCAAACTATTTCAAACTTCAAGCGTTTAAAACTTAAACTTCTTTCTTCTTAAACTACTTCAAAATTTAAATAGATCGTTTTCCCAAACCAACATCAAAGTTTGTTTACAAACATACTCACCTAATTTTAGTTATTTTGGTAGGCTACATACACTGAACAAAATTATAAACGCAACACTTTTTTATTTTTGCCCCCATTTTTCATGAGCTGAACTCAAAGATCTAAGACTTTTTCTATTAACAAAATTAACAAAAACCACCCCGAGGGGGACAAACAGGCAGGAAGGCCAGAACAGGAACAGGTAGAGAGCAGGCCCAAACCAGGAACACACAGACACATCTGACCACATACGACAACGAAGAAGCACAGGACTAAAAACACAAGGATAATAAATAGGGAGACAAACGAGGAGGGTAATGAGGAAGACACAGGTGGAGTAACTGAAACAATAATGAGATAACAAGAAGGGCGGGGTCAGACAATAGACTGGAGAGCACATGTCACCAACAAAAACAATGACAAGCCATGTGCTCACAAACAGACACAGGAGTGCCCTCTGGTGGCCTTCCTGGGCACACCAGCTGAAGACTGTGACAACATAAAGTTAAAGGGATAGTTCACCCAAAAATTTTGTCATTAATTACTCACCCTCATGTTGTTCCAAACCCGTAGGACCTCCGTTCATCTTTGGAACACAAATTAAGATATTTGTGATGGAATCTGAGAGCTTTCTGACCCTCCCATAGACAGCTAAGGGTCCTTTACGCCGTAGGCTATGCGTCAGTTTTCATTTATACTTCTGCGTCGTTTGCGTAGGCTACGGCGTAGGTTTGACGCAGAAGTATCAATTGGGCTTTACACGATCAAGGCCCAGAAATATAGCAAGGACATCGGCAAAATAATCCATGTGACATCAGGGGTTCAACCGTAATTTTACAAAGCTACGATTGCGCACAAAAAGTATTCTCGTAGCTTTGTAAAATTACAGTTGAACCCCTGATGTCACATGGATTATTTTACCGATGTCCTTGCTACATTTATGGACCTTGATCGTGTAAGGACCCTCGCTGTCTATGGGAGGGTCAGACAGCTCTCAGATTCCATCAAAAATATCTTAATTTGTGTTCCGAAGATGAACGTCTTACTGGTTTAGAACGACATGAGGGGGAGTAAATAATGACAGAATTTTCATTTTTTTAAGTGAACTATCCCTTTAAAACACTGCAGACTAATTTGTTTATTTTTTGTAAGCCGCTTTGGATAAAAGCATCTGCTAAATGTTTTATTTTGATAACAAAAATGTTTTTTATTTATGGTTTTAGTTTACAATATTAACTTTGGTTTAGATCAACCTTGGAGAAAAAAAACAGAAGAAATCAAGGTCTAAAGTCACAACAGCTGTTTGCCTGCCATGGCAACCGCAGATCCCTCCAAAAAGACGAGTTTGTTGATTCTGGTCCTTACCTGAGACACATCTGCCTCTGTACTTTCTGACTGACGACTTACATATCGAAGAGCAGGCGAGGCAGACAGAAGGGGAGAGAGATTGGATCCTCCCGGAAGCACGTTTGTACGGAGGGCAAAGTAATTGAATTAGCTCGGTGGAGATAGCGGGGATTAGTGTTTCAGAAGCGATCGGGTCCGCGGCGCGAGTCTCGCTCAACATCTGCTCTGTCAGTCCACAGAAGCGGGAGGTGCTCGAGCCATAGGCGCTATGCTGTCAGTCAGGACTCAAGGTCGGTTCACCTAGAGCATATCCTCACTGGATATATGCAGACACAGACCGGCATACCTGGAAAAACAATCTTAGTACTCATTAAAGCTCTGTAAAGACAGAAAAGTTAAACAACAACCTCTTTTGAAGATTATTATTTCATAATCAGGACATTAATTGATTGGCAGTTGCCTTTGAACATTTAACAGAATAAATCTGAGGCTTTTATTAAATCATCAAGCACTTGAATCAATTCTTCCATTACAAAAGTATTAGTAATTTTAGCTGTAAAATAGATTCCAATGTAATGCCTCAGTGCAAATGCATGTTTGAGTGTATGCAAAAGTTAGTTTATCAACTTTAATTGATTTAACTTTAACTTTACGTTTGAAGGATATAACATTGCACAAACAATTTTATCTTACAAAACCTACAGTATCATATTTAAAAGGCCTCTACATGATAAGCAAAGGTCGAAACCTGCTGAAAAACCTGTTGCACACAATGCCTTCTGTTGTCTGATTGAAACAGTATTTTACTTTTTTAGCAAGTAAAAGGCCTTTTAGTATCATTCTAAAATTTTGCTGTGAAATCTAATTTTTATAAAGTACGCGCAAGTTAAGATCATAAAACTAAGGACATATTAAGAGATATAGAGTGACAACTGATATTTATACGCACTTTAGGTAAGTAGTTTGTTATATTGTTATAAAAATCTCATTGATTTACATTACAAGCTATCAGAATTTCTTATTTTAGGCCATATAAATATAAGCAACTGCACCAAATTGCATATTTTTGCTCCGTTTGGGAATAAAATTAAGATGCTTTTTCCTCCTCAAAGGTTAATGAGATTACCAAATAATATATTTATCACACTAGTCTTATGTTTACATGTATAATGTTTAAGTCTTAAGGCTATACTATTAAACAAGTGCAGTATAGTGTTTATAAAGCAAGGTATCTTTGTAAGGGATCACCTTTTTCACCAATGAATTTACGTTACTTTTAAAGTTGTTCATAATAAAAAAAAATCAATTTTACAGGAATTGCACAAACAACTATTTCTGGCAGATGAAATAACTACACTGTAAAATGATTTTCTGACTCTAAAAATAAAAGATTATTGGGGCTTGTTTTACAAGAAATACTATTTCTGTCGTTCAACTTAAAAAAAAAAAAAAAAAGATGTTTAAATCAATGCTGCCATTTCTTTGTAATTGTCTGTGAAATTTACTAGCAATTTTTGAGTGAAAATTGTTTCTACACCAATATATATTTTTTA
>NW_015660890.1:3701542-3708992 GCF_001515625.1 Sinocyclocheilus rhinocerous
TCCCCCCCCCCACCCCACCCCACCCCACCCCACAGTGTAGAAATGGCTTTTTGAGATTTATTCCTTGGCCCACAAATCCCAATTCCCTTATAATTTCAGTCTTCCATGACCGTGTTAATTTTGCCCTCTGCTATGCCTTGCTCAAGAGACTTTCATTAGAAACACTGTAAACATGAGAGGTATTTTTCTGTGGTGATAGAGCCCATTACGAACCTTAAAAATTCCCAAACTAACTGGGTTTATATGGGATACAAAGCTGCAAAATAGAGTTTGAGTTTTGGCCTCTGGTGGCGACTGAATATGAATGAGAGCGAAATCTCACTGTAAAATACACATCTAACAACGCTACACATTTGCAAAACATTCCTTTATTATAAATAAATCTTAATTTTTTTTGGTATAAAAACTAGCATGCTTCAACCATGGCATTTTACAGCTTCACAACCCCCGCGGTTACGGTTCAGTCAGCCAATACAAGACACGTCATCTCAGAATGCAGGTTTCTGACAAAGTGGGACAAGAATGAAAAAATCTGCACGACCACAAAAATACAATAACAACAAACATAGTTTGACTCTGGTAGTTTTCATATATTTTCTCTTTTTTTTACATCCACATTTCCAAAGTTTACCGTGAACATCTCCATCTGCAAAATGTTTACACGATTATTTGTGTAAAGTTCTTTTTTGTATGACTGCAAGCCTGCACCTGTGTGCGGGTTCACGTGTGTTCATGGCAGGATCGGTAGCTCTTGAACGCAGGATAGCAGTCTCACTGGAAGGTCCCATAAGTCTGTTTGTCTTCCAGGATGCTGCAGGTTTTAGATTGATGCAGAACGATATAAAAATCTCATGCTCAGATGCCCATTCCAGGTCTGTTTGCCTGTCAGCACATGTCACATGACAGACGTCCTGCTTCAGACAGGGCCCCGCCCTTGGCTCCGCCCACAGAGAGTGTCCCTCCTCAGATGGCATGATTGCTGTAGCTGACATATGTCGTCTTGGTGGAAGATGCTGCAGGAGGGGAAACACATTAGAGAACCACATTCGCTCTCACTCAACTGCATGTGCAGTATTTGCGCAAGTCAAGTGTCTTAGTCAAGCATCATTTTATGGTCACTGCTCATAAAAATCTTCCAAAATGGGGTTTTCGCAGTGATTCTATAGAAGATCCTGAAAGTTAATGAGTGTCACTCAAAGAAACAGAAAAATCTGTTAAAACTAGCCTAGTTGGGCTTTCATTTAGTGTCACATATTTTCATGAAAACAAGTTTACATTTGGCTGGTAGTGGTGCTTTCTTGGTGAATGAATCATTGTTTTTGAACTAATCTTTTTTGAGTAAACAAATCATTCGTGGAAGTAGCAAAAAGGCCAAGAATCAAACATTTAAAAAGCAAAGAAAAATCTTTTACAAGTAGTCTAGTTGGCGTATCATTTAGCATCACACACATTCTCATGCAAACAGGTTTAAATTTGGCTGGTAGTGGTGTTTTTTTTTGGTGAATGAATCAGTGTTTTTGAATGAATCTTTTGAGTGAACAAACCTGTCGTGTGTTCATTCTCTGCAGTCTCTCCCTTTAATAAACACTTTTAATAAGATACATTTTTTAAAGAATAATACGATTTTCTTGGGTTGCAAATGACAAATATGTTGAGTGAATAATTCAATGATTCATTCATAACACACAACCCAGCTAAGAGGGAACATTCTCAGAACTTTGACTAACATTCTCTCAAAGTTATGAACAAACATTCTTCAAGTAATGTTAGTAGAATATAACATTTATTATGTACAAAAAATTATATTTATACATTGTTCATGGAACTTTTTTCATGAAACGTTTTAGTTGTCTAAAGTTTTTTTTTTAATGTTAAGCGCTTCGCAATGTTAAGAGAATATTTAAAAGTGAAGCTCCCATAATGTTTGCAACTGATAAAATAGAATGTTGCCTTAATGTTTGCATAACAAAGAAAAATGTCAGAGAACATTCACAAATGATGTTTTTATACCTATTTGGAACATTAGCAACACATTCTTAGAACATATTTTTATTAGCTGGCTATTTATTCATTGGCTTAGCAATGAAACCTGCATAATCTTTTTGGTGAACAGGTTCATAAGAGTCACTAAAATGATTCAAAATCTCCACCACTACTAGTTGAGGGCATTTTCGTTCTCTCCTCCAAATCCTTTCTTCTTTTATCTTTACTAAATAAAAGTATCCCAAAGGCCAAGAATTAAATAAAAAACTTGTCTAATTTAGTCATCAAAAGTTTTGGGTGGTCTTGATACTGATACATGAGTTGCGCTTTAATGTTTCATAAGGCAAAGCATCACCCGCGGCACAGAACAAAGTAATTGGCTTGATGACTTAAAATGGGCTTATTTCCCCTCAAAGCTTTGGATCGCTTCTGAGTGATTACATTTTCAACACTCCATAATCCTGCGCTTTGGAGAACAAAAACAAAAACAAAAATCCAGAAATTTATCAAACTGGCAAATAATGCAACTAGTCAAATATGCTAATCAAACCTCGATCACTGATGTCACACTTTACTTTGCCTGTCTACCTCCAGCAAACATCTCAGCAGGAAACTTTTGGTCTTGCAACAAGACTTGTGTTTGGTTAAGTCTACCATTTTGTACTAAACAGATGTTCTACATACAGCAGGAACATTTACTAAACATCTGGAGGAAAAAATGTGACGCTAACAGAGCAGAAATAGAGTGCAACAGTGACCGCAGCAGCCTTGAATTATCAAAGCATATTTCCTATTCATTTTCCACATTAAAAAAAAGCTTTGAGCCTTAAACCAAACCACATGGCTTTGAGATGAATCATAGCATTCGATTCAAAGCAAAAAGTTATTTGAAAATCAGGGGAAAAAAATGTACATCTTTTCGGAGCAAATGAATGAACTACTCATCCCGTAAAGCAATGGGAATGAATAAAATCAGTCTGTTTTTTGTGTCTTCCCAATTCAACTACTTATTAACACATTAAGTGGTCAAGGTTAAGTGTGTCTTGAAATGGTTATATATGAAAAGTGCTAATAGTGCACTATTTTGGCCTACATGGCTGAAATACTCACTGTTGGTTTCCATGCTCTCACAAAGCTCAGTCTTCACTTCCCCGTTGGGCCGGTCGCTTCCCTTCTGTACGAGTTTTCCTGACATGGTGGCGGCAGTGACGATTGCTTTGAAGCTGCGCTTGCGTTTGGGCACGTTCTGCTCTGGGGGGAAGATGATGATGTAGACTTTGGGCATGTAGAGCATCCCCAGAGACACAGACGCGCTGAGGCTGAGAGAGATGGTGAGGGTGGTGGTCTGGATGTACATCTGGAAACAACACACATCAGATGGGAACAGAGAGAGAGGGAAAGGCAAGTGGCCGGTGAGTGTATATGAAAAGTGCTAATAGTGCACTATTTTGGCCTACATGGCTGAAATACTCACTGTTGGTCTCCATGCTCTCACAAAGCTCAGTCTTCACTTCCCCGTTGGGCCGGTCGCTTCCCTTCTGTACGAGTTTTCCTGACATGGTGGCGGCAGTGACGATTGCTTTGAAGCTGCGCTTGCGTTTGGGCACGTTCTGCTCTGGGTGGAAGATGATGATGTAGACTTTGGGCATGTAGAGCATCCCCAGAGACACAGACGCGCTGAGGCTGAGAGAGATGGTGAGGGTGGTGGTCTGGATGTACATCTGGAAACAACACACATCAGATGGGAACAGAGAGAGAGGGAAAGGCAAGGTAAGTCAGAGAAGAACCACATCTGTATGCAGTTCCTTCCTCAGAGTTTGAAGTCTCTCTAGCCATAATAATGAACTGTTTTAAACCGTTTCTGGATCTTTTTACTGAATTTAAAACCTTCAGAACTGTAACGGCAGCTCCTGTGAGGCCTAGCAAGGTATACAATAAAGTCATCCAAAAAAAAAAAAAAAGAGAAAGAAATGTAAGTTTCATACAGATTTATATGATATAGTTAATATTTAACAAATGCAATAATGCAATATTAACAACAACACAATGACATTTAACAAAGAACAAAAAATGAGATGACAAACATGCCAGGAACATTTTTCACACTACAAATGACAAAAATAAGATGTTACATTGCTAAAAAAATAATAATAACAATACATGCCATGCAATGCAATTTCATGACAATTAAGTGCACAGAAAAATAAAAATAAAATAAAAATCTTTACTGTAACGTGATGGTTGGAGTATTTGTAGTATCTGTTATACTGCCTTTAATAAATTATAATTTAAATGTAAAAAAAAAAAACAATAAATTAATTGTGCTGTAATAAATTAATACTTACTTTTTTTGTATTTCACAATATATCAAATCCATCAATAAAAGTGTCAGAAATTAGGAGCAGAATATTTTCTACCCTAGGTCAATTTGACCCTGTGCATTAAAAAACAACAACAACAAAAACAACAACAGCTAAATATTATTTGATGCTCAAATCAAAGAAAAATGTTGTGCAGAAACAATTTTGACTCAGAAATTGCTAGTAAATTTCACAAATAATTACAAAGAATGGCAAGTAAAATTTAAGAATGACATTTTGAAATAGAAAGACTTTAACTTTGAAAAATCATTTTTGCAGTACGTGTGTATTTGCTATTCACCAGGCATCTTGAATTTGACAAGGTTTCACAGAAACCCTGAGACCTCCACACACACACACACACCAAGACTTCTCAGATGCTGGAAGCATAATTAGCGGCTGATAAGGACACATGCTCAGGACTCAGAGACAGATTTACAACTTTCCTTAATTAGAATTTAAAAATGAAAGCTCTTACTCAGTTAACAGACATGAGCACACACAACACACTCGGTCCTGTGAACACACACACACACATACACACACACAGGCAAACAGAAGAAGAATCCTCAAAGGCTGAGCACTCATGTGTATCTTTGTCTCCAGCAGGGGGTAAAAATCACAGAGAACGACTGCTAGCAGATGGCGAGACACGCTTGAGTCCAAACACACAGTGAAACCAGAGACAGATAATAGCAAGTGTGTTAATGTAGAAGCGTAATGAAAAGCATCGGTCAGAGAGCGGCTCCAGCCACCCGCTGATCTGTAACAGGACTGGACGGCATTGGTGGGTGTGCTAACGTGTTTAGAGCGGAGATCAGTGCAGTTCTGAAGACAATCCATGGGGTAAATGCTTAGTGACATTTACAGAGCGAACAGAAACAGACTGGAGGAGCGAGATCCTAAAATATGAGCTGCCAAACGGGAAGGAGACATGCTTAGTGTTCAGTCCACACTAGATAAGGCCTAATACAGAAAGTAAACCTACCTATAGTGAGCTACTAAATCAAATCAACAAATGAAATAACCTCACAAATAAAGAAAATAAAAGAAAACAATTTAAAAATAGATCAAATTATGCTTTTAAAATCTAAAAATGCTCAAAGTTTTCTTTTAGGGGTACAGTTGTGTTTTGGCCTATAGTATTTACAATATATATTTTTTTATTAAATAAATAATACTTGTATTCATTAAGGATGCATACAATTTAACAAATTGAAAGTAAAGACATTTATAATGATATAAAAGCTTTCTGTTTCAAATAAATGCTGTTATTGTGAACTTTATATGCATCAAATTATCCTGAAAAAAATGTGTCATAAAAATTGTAACTGTTTTTTAAACTGACAATAATAAGAAATGTTTCTTGAGCAGTAAATCAGCATATTAGAATGATTTCTGAAGGATCATGTGACACTGAAGACTGGAGTAATGATAAATGAATACCGTTATTTTAAATTGTAATATTATTTCACAATTTTCCTGCTTTTAAGTTTTGTTTTGTTTTTGATCAAATAAATACAGCCTTGATGAGCATAAAAGTCACATTTCACTGCCCCCTGCCCTCCCCCCCAAAAAAAGAAAAAAAAAAAACAATAATAAAAAATAAATAACATTTTGGATAATCATAATTTCTCATTTTTGATAGCTAAGTAAATGTGTTTATCATCCACACACACACACACAGACACAGAACAACTCAAACACTGAATTGGTTTCTATGGTCAGAAATTGCAGGTAATCACCTGAGACTAGCTCTGCGGATATCGATCCAAAGCGGTCTGACACAGACTGGAGATTGTCCACTAAAAGCTACATATAAACTCAGCGTTAATTTGCCTCTAGATCAAAGAAATCACTTCAGACTAACAACCTTCCCGTTAATACCAGTCAGAGGAAACAATGCTCATTATATATAATCACCAAACTTCTGAGTTCTCACCAACTTCAGCATTTCTGGGAATCGCTATAGAATACATGACAACTCTGATGCTATTTGCCATCATCTTCCACTCTGCGGGAATATAATGTATCGATCTGTGCGATTGTGCTGTATTATGACCAGGGGCTCTGGCAGAAACGCCACATATCAGTGGCTTATGCTGTTAGAACTTAATACTCCCATAAACCCTCAGGATCTAGACAGAACTTTAAAAACACATAGTCACTGAACCAGAGAGACTTTACAACTTAAAATAAGTTTTATTTCTTATCTTTTTTCATTTTAATTTTTAGTTAAGTTTTAGTATTTTGTTGTTTTTGTCATTTTTTTTTTTAAATCTCTATATTTTTTTTATTAATTTCTATTTTAATTTATTTTAGCATATGAAAATAAACTAAATTCTGCCTTGTACATGATTGTCACGCTACGCTGTTGAGGGAACACGCTGGAGTCACGAGGAAACATTTAACAGTCTTTAATCAAGAAACACAGGAGATACTCCACAATGGGAGCTTGAGCCAACACACATAGAGAACGAGTAGACCTGACAAACACAAACTGAACATACAAGGATTTTTATACAGGGGATGATTGGGGAACACAGGTGACATCAATGGAACATAATCAAACTAAACGAGGACAGGAACATGACCAAATAAGGCAAAACAGGAACTGAAACACATGACAAAACAGGTCCAATCCTGACAATGATACATTTTAGTACAGTACTTTTATTTAAAGTAACAAAAATGTTATGGTTTTAATCTTAGTTTAGTTTTAACTTTTTAAATTCTTTATTTATTGACGTTTTAATATCTGTTTTCACAATAGATCATGTCTTCAAAACGAGCTAGTTTTACATTATACAATGTTTCGTTAAATTTTACTTATTGGTTGATTTAATTTAATTCATTCAATTAAATATATGACATTTGTTTTGTTACCAAAGGTTGATTTGTACTGTATTTTTTATTTGTACCAGAAACAGCCATTATTCTCAACTATTATAGTTAAACATAACCATGATTTCTTAAAAATTATTGTTTTAAATAAAAACAATTGAAATAGTGTCCGAAATGAATATAAATAAACATATTCAATTATTTATTTATTGACGTTTTAATATCTGTTTTCACAATAGATCATGACTTCAAAACGAGCTAGT
>NW_015660890.1:3709465-3715291 GCF_001515625.1 Sinocyclocheilus rhinocerous
TAGAGAACGAGTAGACCTGACAAACACAAACTGAACATACAAGGATTTTTATACAGGGGATGATTGGGGAACACAGGTGACATCAATGGAACATAATCAAACTAAACGAGAACAGGAACATGACCAAATAAGGCAAAACAGGAACTGAAACACATGACAAAACAGGTCCAATCCTGACAATGATACATTTTAGTACAGTACTTTTATTTAAAGTAACAAAAATGTTATGGTTTTAATCTTAGTTTAGTTTTAACTTTTTAAATACTTTATTTATTGACGTTTTAATATCTGTTTTCACAATAGATCATGTCTTCAAAACGAGCTAGTTTTACATTATACAATGTTTCGTTAAATTTTACTTATTGGTTGATTTAATTTAATTCATTCAATTAAATATATGACATTTGTTTTGTTACCAAAGGTTGATTTGTACTGTATTTTTTATTTGTACCAGAAACAGCCATTATTCTCAACTATTATAGTTAAACATAACCATGATTTCTTAAAAATTATTGTTTTAAATAAAAACAATTGAAATAGTGTCCGAAATGAATATAAATAAACATATTCAATTATTTATTTATTGACGTTTTAATATCTGTGGTGTCACAATAGATCATGTCTTCAAAATTAACCAGTTTTTCCAGCGGGTTTAGTAGAATCCGCCATATATAAGCCAGAGGAATAATTAAAACAAAAATCACACCAGGACTTTGTGAATTTCTGAAGTATTGCTATTATACTGCATATAAGCGCATATGACTGAATGAATGAACGCCGTCACGCTGAGCACTTCTTCACATGTCAATTACACAGAAGTTCCTCAGGAACTCATGAGGTCTGAAGTTAAACAGATGATTGTAGCATATAGAGCTGTATTTAAAGTCTAAATTGCGCTTCTCCTTAATGCATTTCAAAACCAGAACCAAATAAAATGGTGTAACTACTGTGAATTCAATTAACCTGCAAGTATCCTCAAGTATATATTCAAGTATCCTGATATACACATTTTCACACATGATCAGAGCTGTAAAGTGAGGAAGAGAACTGTACCCTAGATCATAGATGCATTGCTGTCTTTGTAAGTGATTGATTGTTGTATTATAATAACACAATACTAATAAAATATATGTCTGTTCACCCAAAATGCAACAAAACCACATACATTCTCGCTCTCACACACACACACACACATATATTTCATACACACAAATATATTGTAGATATTTCTTGTATTATGTGTATATATATTTATATATATATACAGGGCTGTACAGTGCGACATATATGTCGCACGTGCTATGAAATAACTGGTCTGTGCGATGAATAAATTTACCACTGTAGCACGCGTGTGATACAGTTATTTATTTTTATATTACTTTTTTTTTTTTGCATGTCTCATGTACGTCCATAATGTAAAGGATTTCAAAGTGAAACAGGCTATGAAATGAGTCAAATAATAATAAATTTATATAAACAAAGACGGCTACACTTTATTTAAAGGATTTCATGTTGCAGTGCTATATATATTTAATACTTATAAACAACATGTACATACTACAAGGTTAGGGTTTGGTTTAGGGTTAATTACATAATTACTATAGTACAGTACACTACAGTTATTACTACAGTATGTACATGTAATGTTTAAGAAGGACACTGTTAAATAGTGTTACAAAAATAATAAATAATGAACTTAAGTAAATTATTATATTTTGATTAAAGATTGAGAAGATAAATATTCTATACTTTTTCTCTGATTTACACTTACATTCATTCATTCTAAATCTTTGATATAACATGAACAAGAATGCGTATTAAAAATGTTAAATTTTCTTAAAAATGTCGTTGTATCGTGCTATCGTTGTATCGTGCTACACTATAGTACAGTACACTACAGTTATTACTACAGTATGTACATGTAATGTTTAAGAAGGACACTGTTAAATAGTGTTACAAAAATAATAAATAATGAACTTAAGTAAATTATTATATTTTGATTAAAGATTGAGAAGATAAACATTCTATACTTTTTCTCTGATTTACACTTACATTCATTCATTCTAAATCTTTGATATAACATGAACAAGAATGCGTATTAAAAATGTTAAATTTTCTTAAAAATGACATCAAGATAAGCGTCTCTCTAGCTTTTGGATCAGAGCTTGTGTGTTATGGTCATTGTTGAGGAGGTCTTGTTGCCTTACTGCTGATCTGTTTCCTTTCCGCCCACCCAAATAGAACGACGGATCGCAAATAAAATCTGAATTACTGTTGCCGCATGATCCGATAGCAAAGCCACGCATACACAGAGCTCATGTTGTGTCTCCAGAAACGACCTGCACGGTGTCAGTCATTCCTCTGCCTGCCAATTCCCCTGGTGTTTCATGAAGCCTCCGTGTTACTCTTAATTAGTTTTGAAGAATCCTCATACAGAAGCAGCCAGCAGACTATCAGCCTGGATTTCTAATAGTTCTCCGTTTCCAAAGCCTGCGACTCACAGAACTCATTTGAACAGGTTTGTAAAGGCTATTTCTCAGGTGACGGCACATGTTATTTTCTGCGCCAGAGAGCACAGCCCCATGTGTACGTGTTGGAGGGTGGGAAAACAGGGAGTTTAGGATAGGAAATGTAAAATTCATTCAAATACAGATCACAGAACCATAGTATTCCTCACTTTATGCCCAAAACTATATTTCACTCAACAGGCAACATACAGTAAACATCCACCTGAGCGTAATCCAACTTATAGGCCTACTAACGATAAAACCATCAACAAACATAAAAAAAGTTAATTGAAAAACAGTAAAAAAAAAAAAAACTAGATAAACTAAAACTAATAAAAATTTGCATCCTAAATATTAACAAAACCAATAATAATATATTAAAAATAAAATATTTACGGTATTGAAAAAATATGCAGGCGTGCATAGAAATTCACCTGCTCATCTCTTTCCATCTCGCCAAAAGAATCACACGACGACACGCAGCGGAGAAAATGTCAGAAAGAAACGACGCTTATGCGAGGTACCTTTAGATATCCCAAAACATTCAGTTGTTTCTTTTAACTTTAAGTAGGCTATCTCTATATCCATTCTTAAACCGCAAGATCAATCTATTAGTCTATGCTGCTTTCGGTTGATGAGTGAATAAAGCTTCTCTAAACATTTTAGTAGCGCGCCTTCCATCCAATAATCACAATAAGCTTTGTGCTTGTTACTTCTGACAAGAAACAAAGTCTCAGTTTTCGAATTATGTTTATTTTATCACGAAATACAAACAGTAGCCTATTAGTCGTTTTGGCGCCTATTAATGTGGCGTGACAATTGCTGTATTTGCCTGTATAGTTAAAGCAGCGCGAATTGCTTTTTCCGCTTTATTACAAGTTTTGGCGCGAAAAAAACTGTTATGTTCATCAGAGGGTATGTTGAAAGATGCAGTGCATATGATATATGATATTTATACATACCCCTTATAATACATCTGATATGTATATCATGTTATTGCCAAACTAGTGTTTCAGTCACGTGTTACATTTACCTCAGGAAAGTTGTCCAATGTAGTTTGTTAATTAGCTAAAAAAAATAGAGAGGAGCTTATTTACTTAACCTGTTAATTGTTTATTAATGTCACAAGTCATTAAGTTTTTAAAGAAAGACTCATTTAAATAGGTTATTTGGTGTTTTTCTTTGAGTGTGAATATTATAGGCTATAGATAAGTTAGTAGTTAAATATAGTAAGAAAAAATTGTAAGTGTAATATTATATTAATGAACCAAGTGAGAGGGGCTCCCTGTATAGTTTACGGTATTATTTGATTTTTCCCCCCCAATTTTTTTCCACTAGAGAAAGGAAAAATTGAAATCGCATCATATGACCCCTTTAACTGCACACACGCACATATGTGTAACAAATTCATGCTTTTCTGAAACACAAACATTGTGTGACACAGCTGTCCGAAGGCAACCAAGTTCACTTTGTGTGAGCTGCTCATGGCATGCACAGGTACAAAAAATATTTTCTCTCTTTTTTTCAGCTGAATGTTTTCTCGGCAGCTGTAGTAGATTCATACTTTTAACACTGCATGAAAAAAAAAAACACGGCACCTTTACAACATCTAGTCACCATAAACATGTGTGTGAGATTTCCTGCAGTCATTCATTTGAATAAATTAAAACCGGCAACTTTTTTCTTGCTCAGTTATGTCACTTAAGTCAAACTAGAAGGCCAACTCTGAAAAACGCAGCGCTCAATTAAATCAAATTTAAGAGAAAAAGTCTGACATGATGTGGAATTAATGTTCATAACAGATTTGCATTAGAGTGGAAAAGCTCTCTAAACTGTTTGTGAATCTTTGTCGGAAGAAATTAACTTCACAGGAAAGTTCAACCACCGCTTAAAACTTTTAAATCAACATGAAATTGCATTCATGACCCATTTAACATCAACTTGTTTTTTTAGTGGAAGAGAATATTATGCAAGTAAAAATATCTATTAAAAAATTAGCTATATACTTTTATGTGACTGTTATGTGAACGTTAATTGATGGACTGGAGTGGTGTGGATAACTTGTGGATTATTGTGATGTTTTCATCAGCTGTTTGGACTCTCATTCTGACGGCACCCATTCACTGCAGAGGATCCATTGGTGAGCAAGTGATGGAATGCTACATTTCTCCAAATCTGATGAAGAAACAACCTCATCTACATCTTGGATGGTCTTGGGGTGAGTAAATATTTTAATTTGAACTATTCCTTTAACATGAGACCTGTTAGTTGAGTAACCAAACATTACAGTGACTCATTAATCTTCAGTGATTTAATCTCATCGAGTATCAATGCATCTTCAGAAGTTAGTTGTAGACAGCAGCGAACGCTCACTAGGGTTATGCACAGGCTCATAGCAGCTGACACTCCTGTTCAGGTGTGTTATCAGAGTGATGGAAGTGAGGCTGACATCCATCTGTTCACCCAATCACACAGCATGAAGTTAAACAACAATTAATCAAGCAGGATTAACCACACGTATACCAATGGCAGTGTGCTAACTACCTAACGCAACTACTCAACAGACGCTAAACCTAAATGCTGACCGCCCAAGTAAAGGTCAGAGATATTGCTGTCGGTCTGTGCACATTTACCCCCTGTCAACTATGAGCACATACTCTAAAGAAACAACTTGAATGTGTTATTCATCAAATCGTACGTGGTTGTCACAAAATGATTACACAGAAAGAGGAAATGTGTGAAAACCCTACAGTGAATTTATTGGTCTTTGATCACAGAATTCTCAACCCAAAGATTTAGAGATTAGATTAGGATGGGAAAAACACTTTTTTAACAATTTAGTAGTTTTCTACATAAGTGTAAGACTGTGCCATGAACAAGCTCAATTCAGTAAAGTGACAAGTGATAACATCTTATATGTAAATGTATGTCAGTTAAAACTTATCCTAAAATCTCTGGCTCCTTACTATGGGATTACATTTCTGCCGCAATTCTGCACGTTTTCCTCTTCTGCTGTCGAGGTAATGCAAGGAATATTGTGAGTGGTTGTCAAGGCAGCCAATCAAAATTTAGCAGCCTAGTCTCTGATTAGCTGGAATTATGGCACATTGTAACGTTGGGTTGTGTTGAGCACGCGAGCTGTTGGCATTTAGAGAGCACTGAGGGCGGGCATCAGGTGAGCAAGCTAGTGAAACATTGCACGCGCAAAAGAGAAGGTCTGCACATATCCAAAAACTTATTTTAAATGCAAAATTGATTTTCGTGCGATTTAAATACTTTCTTCTTTGCGACACAAACATTTTCTCCACAAAACTCAGTT
>NW_015660890.1:3715645-3726399 GCF_001515625.1 Sinocyclocheilus rhinocerous
TTTTCGTGCGCTCAAAATACTTTTTTCTTTGCAAAACGAATGTTTTCTCCACAAAACTCAGATCGCGCATGTGCAAAATGCACTTTTGTGCGCTCAAAATATGATCTTTCGTGTGCAGAAATGTGGCAGAAATGTAATCCCATACTTACCAGATGCAAACATGGCAAGCAATGATGCATTTTGACAATTTTCTCTATTTCTGCAGTTATACTGGACACACACACACACACACACACACACACACACAAACACTCACAGTTAAAATAAAAAAATTTAAAAAATGTATCAGTTTCCACCAAAACATTACACAGCACAACTGTTTTCAACATTGATAATATGAAATGTTTCTTAAATCAGCATATTAGAATGATTTCTGAAGGATCATGTGACACTGAAGACTGGAGCAATGATGCTGAAAATTCAGCTTTGCATCACAGAAATAAATTATATTTTTTAAAAATATATTCAAATTGAAAACAGTTATCATGAATTTTATTTATTCCCTCACAGTATTTCTGTTTTTATGGTATTTTTGATTAAATAAATGTAGTCTTGGGGAGCATAGGAAACTTTCAAAAACATTAAAAAATCTTACCGACCCCAAATATTTGAATGTTGTATATGACCATGCAACTTAATTGGCAATACAAATATTTTCACAATCCACTCAAAAATATGAGGTCATGTCTGAATGATTCTTGACTCTTGAGTGACACAATATCCAAAGGAAATCCCTTCAGCGTCCTGATATTTATGACAGCTGTCGAACTGCTGAATGCTGTCAGACAGAGTTCTTTAACACAGACAGCGTCTTTAATGCTGTTATAAGCCTGACATCCTGCCATGATCAGCATCACTGCTCCAATGGCTCAATGGCTTAGTGCCATTTTTCCTGTTCAATAAACATTAATTTGGCTAATTGACCGCAAGAAAAAAAAAATCAGTATGTTTTAATGTGTGATGTGGAAACTGTGTGTGTTTGAGTGTGAATGAGAGTTATACGGAAACTTTCACTTTAGCAATGATTTCCTGTGCACTGCCAACACATTTCAGTGGCTGTTTTTAAACCTTGCTTCTTAAAGCTTCAGTTATTTCTGGATGCCTTTGACTTTGAGCTTTTCATGTGATTTGGTTGTGTTTTAATGAGAAAACTATGGAAACCTTCAAAAGCATTCATTGTTTTACTGTGAACGATTCATAGAAGCACATTATTTAAAAAAAAAAAATGTAAGTTTTTATAAACTTTTATCAAAATCGAACAACCTGCTATACTGCTGTAACGACTTGCAGCTGACATCAACATTCTTAATATTTTTCAAACCCTGCAAACACCTGGTGCCAGTCGGGCATGCAACACACACTTTTCATGATCTAATGAATTAAAGCTACATTTATTTTTCTTGTTGAATACTCAGTTTCACTTGGAAATGAATCCAGAAAGATTATTTGCACATAATATACAAACACAGTGAAATATTTGTAATGAGTATTTGATAATGAGTAATAAATAAAATATATTTATTCAATTATATATGTTAATAAATGAGACCCTAAATAATAATTAATACAATAATTTATAATAAATGCAGCCTTCTTGTAAAGTGTTACCAATATATGTTTTTATATATATATATTTATTTTTATTTTATTTTTTTTTCAATATATATACTGTGCATATCTACTTCCATATAGTACATTGCAAAAATGGCCACTGAAAGACATTTTGGTGGTGCACTGTAGAACATTTCTAGTGACTGTGAAAGAAAAAGCAAGCGAATGCAATAAAGAAACCATTCATACAAGCAGAGCCAATCACTTTTCAAACTAATGTGTTGTTTGTATGACTGCAGCTGACCTCATCCTCGGCTTATTGTTTGCTGTTGTGAATCTACCTTGAGCTAAGCTTCGATTCCTCTTCTGTATGGTGTCTTCTCTCAGCTGCATTAGTTTTAGCACGTTAAGTCATGGCAGCAGAAGCGATTTTCCCTTGCACACAGATTTCCCATGATCAACAGCACAGCGCGTGGCACACTAAGGACTTGGGCGGTCACTCTCTCGACCGGCAGGAATATCATCTACTGAGAAGCTGCCGGGAAGGATGCATTATGACCAGTGCCTTTTGAGGCCGGTTCGCCTTCATGTATGATGATATTAGCAGGGCAAATGTAACTAAAGCTTATCTAATCTGAGGTAATACGAATTCCACTCTGAACAGCATGATCCTACACAGCAGGAGGAACAGCGTGATTGAGGTCTGTGTGTGTCCCGAACAGATATGATTTATTACAAATAAGAAGCAACAGCCTTAGCTAGCATATTTCAAGGGTTCAAATAAGGTGGAATTTCTTTTTACAGGACTTAAAAAGCTGAATATTATTTCCTAGGTCACCGAAATGACAAATATGGCGTTAAATATGGACAATAGATGGTAAATGAAATCGTTTTATGAATAAAACGCCACCAAACACTTAGTCTTTGATTCACAAGAGCTTGAAGAACAAAGGTGGCAGAACTAATTAAAAACAAAGCTGGCCTTCAAGGAATTAACTTCAAGGAATGACACTAAAGTGAAACAAAAACATTGAAATGTCACATAAAGATCCAGTGTAGGTACGGTGTCTGGGATAGAGTAATTGAAATTACTGCGTGGGAGGTGCAAGTTGCTTGTGTTATTTCAGGCAAAATATTCCTTATGCAAACTTAAATCTGCATAACGTCATTCATAACAGAAAAAATAGTAGAATTTCACGCTCCAGCGAGAATATGCTTACACCCACGAGAGAATTACCATAACAGAAGTGCGGTTACTAAGAACTTTGCCACGTTTCAGATAATGTTGTAATATTACTGTGCATATCAATGTATTTCACCCACTGATCTGCTTGAAACGTGCATTTACACGCTGTGGCAGCATGCAGAGCCAACCTCAAACAAATCATTTACAATTACAAACAAGCAACACTGGATGGGGGGAATCTCCATTACTGCTAATAATGTAAATTTTGGCTAACAGCCATTATATGGTTCTACAGAGACTCACTCACTTCAATTAATACAATAAACTTGACCTTGGAAAAATCTAAATAACCCAAGCTTAAATAAATTTATTATGCATTTCCATTATATGAGAAACACATTGGGCTTCTGAATGGAGATCAGATCATATGATGAACCATAACAGAAGTGCGCTTACTAAGAACTTTTGCCATGTTTCCGATCATTTTGTAATATTACTGTGCATATCAATGCATTTCACACAACTTGATCCACTTTGAAACGTGCGTTTACTGTACATGCTGTGGTAACATGCAAAAGCAACCTTAAAAAATATCTACAATTACCTCCATGACTGTTAGTAATGTACATTTTGGCTAACAACCATCATGTTGTTCTACAGAGGCTTCAAATTCATCAATACAAAGTAAACTTGACTTAAAAAAAATCCAAATAACCCAAGCTTAGATCAATTTGACTTAATAAATAAATAAATAAAACTCTGTAAAAACTCTGTAAACAAACTTACATAGTCTCTGTAAACAAATCAAACAATTAATTTACAATGACAAAAAACAACCCTGTATGGGAAAAATTGCATCTCTATGTGTTAATAATGTCAATTGTAGCTCATTTGCTTCAATAACATAAAAATCAAATAACCTTCACTTCAAACAAATCTAAATATCCAAAACTTAAATCAATTTAGCATGCATTACAATTATATGAGAAACACATGGGGTTCCCAAATGGAGATCGGGTCACACAGTGAACTTAACAAAACCCAAAAAAATGATCTGCCAGTGATTTATGCGAGACCCGTAATTTGATTCTACAGATATGTGGAGTGATTATCTTAACCAGTCACCTTTGGAAGGCATTGATTTCCCGAGGAGCCGTGAGCACATTGCCCGCTGTTCATGCAGCACTTTATTGACACTTTATGATTCTGCAGAGTCTCTGCATTGGAAATGTCAAAGTGCACGTATTGGTTTTTGGGGTGATACCATTCTCAAATGCAGGAAGGTAGATCATATCAGCCTTGATATCTTTATGTTAGTGTGAAATGGAGAGGTAATAGTTGCTGCAATGAAAATCCACACAAATTGATTTTTGAAGCATAAACCAAAGCACATTCTTGATAATGGAAGCATATTTTATAGGCGGTGAGATTTTATCTACTTCTACTGTGGTTCATTTCACAAATGCTGCAGTCGATACAACATTGACTCTTTGTAATGATATTAATTCAAGGCTAGTAATTTTTTCATTACAAACCAATTATGAAGTCCTTTCGCTTGGTGTGGTTGCCAATCAGACAATAGTTCAATAAACACAGACTTAAGGCCATGTTTTGTTATTCGTGACAATGAGAACTGCTCATTCTTTTCAATAAGATGCCTTTTTTCTTATCAAATGATTCATGTCATTGCTTTCTTGAGTAATGCGATGGGTTGGGGTCTGTGTTAATAGAACACCATCTATCCCACAGTTCTAGTGTTAAATTAGAATATAAATAAGCTTGTTAGTGTAAGGAATAATTGGTATATCCATAATTGTCTCTCTTGGCTAGCGCAATGCATAGCAGTCACAGTGAGAGGCTAATGTGACTGAAGAGCAATGTGGTAATGAGCTTTTATCGTATACCACTGTGAAAGGAAATCAAACACTAGAGTTTTAGCATTCAAAAGACTACTGAACAACTTGTTTGCATAGATATTATACTTCTAGGGCTTCAAAACCACATTTGCCTCTATTTTAAATAATAAATTTGTCCAGAGATGAATACTGTGTCATTGTTTACACGACATGTTGTTCCAAACTTATGCAATTATTTTTTCAGTGGAATAACAGCATACAGGTTTGGAGCGACATGAGGGTGAGTAAATAATGACTGGATTTTCCTTCATAACTAACTATCCAGACTCATGCAAGTCCTGCTCACTCAAGCTTCAGATATTTCAGAGATGCTTCCTGAGTCGTACTCTGTCTGATCAATATTGCCACCCACCTGATCACCTCTGACTCTTTTGTCTGTATCCTACAGTGCACCTGAAGCTATATCCATCAGTCTGAGAGTACGTGAAACCTTGGCTTTGGCTTCTTTAGGTTAGCCTTTTAACATGTGAAATGTTCTGGAGGTTTTCACCTGCTGGGTCAGGTGAAAGGGTAACCAGCAGGTGATGTTATTATCTGTAGCCCACAGCAATATTCTGCCACCTATAGCTCACATGCACATAAACAAACATTCACAGTGCAGGACCACATCCTATTCCTAATGCCAACAGGAATGCATGGTATCTAGCCAATGACCAAGCTGTAAAGAAAAGTTATACTTAAATTCTTTGGAGAAAACTTTTTGTTTGTACTTTTTTTTCCAGTTTAACATGTTAATTTAGTGCAATTATTAATACAAAAAAAGGGATATAAAATAATTTAAATAATCACACCCCCTGACCCATATGTACATAAATAAATAAATAAAATAATTCCATAAGTGAACTGCTGTCACTTATGCCAATTCCTACCAGAAGCCAGAGAAGAGCTAAGATACACTTGCTGTATTCAATATGAAAAGCAATTACTTGCAAAGACATTGAGAATAGCAGTGCATTTAGCTACAGGTTTCGTAAATCTCACTTACCCTTTCTGCCGATTGTGCGGTGCCAAAGAAGATAGGTATAAAAGCTAGCCAAATGATGCAGGTAGTGTACATAGTAAATCCAATAGGCTTGGCCTCGTTGAAGGTCTCTGGCACGCCGCGGGTCTTGATGGCATAAACAGTGCATGTTACCATCAAAAGGATGCTGTAGCCCAGCGAACAGATGAGTGACAGGTCTGAGATGTCACACTTGAGAACCCCACGAGCCTTCTCCGGGTCGGATGTACGCTGCTCACCGTAGTCCACCACTGTGTGCGGCGGATCGACGGCAAACCACACAAACACACCGAGAAGCTGCACCGAGATCAGGCTGAAGGTGATGACCAGCTGAGAAGCAGGGCTGATGAAGCGTGGTGCAGCCACCGACTTCTTGCCTTGCTCAAAGATGCGGTGGATGCGGTTGGTCTTTGTTAGGAGAGCAGCATAGCTGAAGCACATGCCCAAACCCAGGAACACCCTTCGGAAAGAGCAGATGGCCAAACTTGGTGTTGCGATCATCAAGAAGGTGATGGCGTAGCACAAAAAAATCCCAGTCAGAAGCACATAGCTCATCTCTCGGCCGGATGCGCGGACAATTGGTGTGTCATTGTAGCGGACGAAAGTGACCACCACAAAACTTGTAGCCAGGATTCCAAGAACTGCAACAAACACTGGTATGGCTGCCCAAGCAGAGTGCCATTCAAGTTTGATGATTGGAATGGGGATGCAACCGGTGCGATTACGGTCTGGGCGCTGCTCGTATGGACACAACTCACAACTGAATTCACTGGCTTGGAAGTGGTAGCCTTCGCATCGCTCACAATGCCAGCAACAAGGTACACCCTTTACGATCTTCTTCCTTTCACCCATCTGGCAAGGCACACTACACACCGAGACTGGAAGCGTAGGGTCGCCTGTCCGCCAGCGCATGGCATCCACCTGAAAAGGATAACAAAAAAATCCTGTCAAATACAGAGACCAGGGGTGTACTGTTATATTATTGAGGCCAACTGGGACCCATGTCAATATCACACAGTATTTGTTCACTTAGACCAGTGGAGAACTGTTCCCCCAACTGAGCATGGTTTCTCCCAAGGTTTTTTTTCTTTACTTCCTTTTCTGTCACCTGATGGAGTCTGGGTTCCTTGCCACTATCGCCTTAGGGGTTTACGTACTGGGTAGTTATAGGAACTCCCAGGGTGGTCTGCAGAGAACTTAATTTTCCCCTAGGACCTTTTTTCCTGTTGCATTCGCACCGCGAAGCTAACTTACAATGACATCATTTAACAACTGGTATATAGTTGTGTATGTTTGACAGCGTACATTCCTCATAGATGGACGCTGCTGTGATTTAGGTCAAAAACGCATACATACTCAGTACATATCAAACGAACTGTAATAACAGACAAAATAATAGTGACCACGTAATGAAAACAGTTACTCACACTTGTGTGGTGTGACATGACTGTCGGATCCAATATAGTCGGCACAGCATCGTCTTTTAGTTTCAATATTTCTGAAATCCCACGTTGAATTGTGCCTTGTTTGTAAATGAATCCGCGGTCAAATAAAGTGAACAAAGGACCAAGTTCTTACTGACGTGGTCTGGATCTTCATTAAAAATAAAGTTAAATAATTTCAAAGACTGGGTTTCCAAAACTTGGCACTGGACAGCATCTTGTTGTATTCGGAGCATCTTTATCATTTGGTTTCTGCGTAGACCTCTCGTTCTCTCTTTATTAACACTACATGTGCGAATAGTAGAAGCAGACGTTGATCCTCTAGTGTTTTTTTTCTAAAATTTTTGAGGTTCAAATGCTGTCAGAATCAGCGCTAACAATTTACGCACATCAATATTACTCATAGGGTTAGGGATTTAAACTAATCTTCAGAACAATTCTTGCATAATTTGTGTTACATAAATCAAATACTCCTCTGTCGAGGAGAGATGTACATTTACTTTTCTAAGCAATCTTACTTATGATTTTCACAAGTTAAGTAGGCAACAAAGTTTTAGAGATTCGGGACTAAGCTCTCTTTATTTGCAACCACCCAGAACACACTAGCAACACACTAAAAATGTCGCCTTTCCGCTAGCGTATGGCATCCACTTGCAAAGCATTACGAAAAAAGCCCTGTCAGAGATGAAGACCAGAGGCGTACTGTTATATTAGAAACTGTGCATTCAAAGTAAGTCTCATTACCCACATAGATGTAGGTTGTGTCATATTTGCAGAAGAAATCACTTTATTACCCCTTAGCGCCTGAAAGCTGTGGAAAATAAGAAGCCAACGCTGCTCTTTTAAGTGCAGCTTCAGTTAGGCTCCCGGGTGCAACTTTGATGGCAGATATATTTTGGGACAAACTTGTGCCAGAGGCATTTGAGATGAAATAAATAACGACAAACCTGAATTTAAGAAGTGACTGCAATGTATTACGCAAGAAATGTAATTGCACGTAAAAAAACGATTTTGCCAGACCAATCCATGGGACAAATAAGGACAGCTCTATACTTATGCTCTATGGTTCTCACTGTCGCCTGCTGCAAAGAGATGGCCGTGAATGAATTATTCATGCTTGAGACAAATTATACCTGGCAAAAACAGATTGGCTTTAATTAGAGAAGCAAAAAAATAAGGGACCTATAAAATGAAAAAAGACAACATTTGCAAATGAACAGAAGTTGACTTATCACATAAAAGGGTATGAAGGGTATTTAAGAATAATTGAAAGACCAAATCCCTTCATTTGATTCTTCCCATTCTGTCTGAAACAAAAGCCACACTGACCATTCACAATTAAGCAGTTTAATTTGGTTTTATTCATCCTGAAGACACAGTAATGGGGAGTGAGAAGGGTTTTTACTACATTTACTACACAGAGCCATAGATCACTGATAAGCTACGCAATATCGCGTTCAAAATCGGCAATGAATCGCCTGTGATTTTGAACGCGATTTTGCATAGCTTGTCAGTGAACTACGGCTCTGTGAAGTAAATGCCGCTCCATCTGAACGCACGTGCTGGAGATTTACTACTAATCACAGAACCGGCTTTTCTGACGAGATGCGCATGAAAATCGCATTTGATTGATCCATATTCTACTTGTTTTGTAAACTAAATGAAATTTTAATGGTTAGATAATTGAATTTGCACAGCCCTACCCAGAAACATCATCTAGCAACCACCTAGCACACAACATCTAAAACTGCCCAGAGAATCTTAGCAATTGCTTAGAAACTCCATAGCAACATGTAAAAATGCCCAGAACACCCTAGTAACTACATAGCAACACACTAAAGAAAACACCCAGACCACTCTCGCAAGCCCCCAGCAACATGCTCAAAACACCCAGAACAAACATCTAGCAACTGCATAACAATATAACACCCTAGCAACTGCACTGCAACATGTTAAAAAGGCCCAGGACACCCTAGCAACCAGGCTGCAACATGCTTAAAACACCCATAACATCTAGAAATTGCCAAGACACACCACTCGTATTTGCTTTGCAAAATTGCATTTAATTTTACACACACTCAATCTTTTACATCTGAGTGGAAAGAATATAACTGCTTCAGCAATTTACATATTGAATGTTTTATTAGTAGTGCTGTCAATAGATTAAAAAAAATAACGAATTAATCACACATTTTTCTGAAATTAATCGCGATTAATCCCACCTAACATTAACGTTTTTAAATATACTTTTATATTGAAGAGCATGCGCTGCGAGCACAGTACCGTTTCCGCGCTCGCTTGACTCGCACCTGGCGCTGAAGTGAAGTGGAGCGCGCATCTGAAACGTCTCCCATTCTCAGTCATTCTGCGACTGAATAAATGCACTTCTTCTCAAGAGAAAAAGTGACAGAAGCAGCAGTTGTGAGTGGGGTGGCCAACCCTAGCCCCGTCCCTGCATTAATTGCGTTAAATATTTTTAACACATTAAACTGAAAAAATGTATCGCCTGCGTTAACGCGCTAATTTTGACACCACTATTTATTAGTAGTTTCAGTAAGTAAACAGAGCCCTTTAAAGTGACCTGCATGCATCTTTCAGTAAACAGCAAAATTGCAAAACAGTGTGTATTGATTGTGAAAATGATTTTCCGAAAACGAAACGTTAACCTTGTTCTGAGCCGCAATCCTTTCAAGCTAATGAAAGTCGTTTTTCCGGAGTGAGTCGCCCTTAATGAGCTGCATGCAAATCACCAGCACTCCGTAACACATCCAGCGCTGATCTGTTTAAGCGCTTAAGGGAAGGGTTTGATACCTGAGTTAAGAAGCGAGATTTAAAGAACTACAGGGGGCTGGATCACAGTTCTGCTAAGCGACCACTTCCCCTCCCACTCACCTGCACAGACACAAAGCCCAGAGGAGCTGTGATTCTCCGTCACGTATCAGAAAACTACAGCTTCAATCTCCACACTGCTGCGAAAGCTTTTGGCAATGAAAACACGGCTCGTTTCTGGCTCCATTAATTTTGTTTCGCAGCCAGGCATAAAACATTACAAGCTTATCTTCCATCCCGTTGACTAACGAAGCCCCAAGAGTATTCATGTCACATGCATCATCAGCAAATATAAGATTTCCTACAAACATTTATGCTTGAATGTATCTGATTCGAGCATGCATACTTTGTTATACTCTGGATGGATGCATGAATGGATTTCGTCATGAAGACCAGAAAATGCTTTCCACTCACATTAAGATGCAGTTTGTTTGTCCACTGGCCGATCACTTTGTACTCAGCTGTCGATTTGTTGGTAATCTGATACTGGAAGATGTCGTATCGCCCTGGCGCATCTCCGTTCTGATTGAAGACCACCGGAGTGCCTGCACTTCCTGCAAAACAGGATATGACAGCTTTTTAAATGATCAGACTTATATTTTAGTTAGTAAAATAGCAACAAAATTGTCATTGTTACACATTTTTCTTCACATTCAAATGGAAGGAGGGAGTCAATCCGTATCTAGAGATTAAAGGGGTCATATGATGCGATTTCAAGTTTTCCTTTCACTTTGGAGTGTTACAAGCTGTTTGTGAATAGATAAGATCCCTAAAGTTGCAAAGACTAAAGCCTCAAACCCAAAGAGATATTCTTTATAAAAGTTAAGACT
>NW_015660890.1:3726572-3738080 GCF_001515625.1 Sinocyclocheilus rhinocerous
CACTTTTCAGACCGATGAGCTTTGTAAAAATCGACGCGTTTCAGAAAGGCGGGGCATAGAGGAGAAACAATAATGTACAGTATGTGGAAAATAATGTGTTTTTTTAACCTTAAACCGCATAAACACATTTCATTACACCAAATACACCAAATAATGTTCTTTTTTAGCAACGTCATATGACCCCTTTAAGATGATGCAAAATTCAAAGTTCGAATTTCCAACAGGTGAATTAAAAAGGCGAGGCGTCTGGTACCTACACATGTGAATTTCTCAAAGCTCCACACAAACAGCTATGGTGCAGGATAGCGTTCAGCATCAGGTGTCACATAGGTGTAAATAATACATGCAGCTTCTTGCTGTACGCTCAAAAATCACGGCAACCTTGTGAGGAAGTAAGAAGATGTAAAGGTAATAAAATTCATCAACTTTCAATGAGGTGAGCATCTTAAAAAATACCTCTACACCTCTCCATCCTTCTACCTTTACCAATGATAGTGATTTGGTTGCCTGGCTCAAACTTGAATTTGGACCTGCATTCGGAAAACCGCTTTCTGATAAATTTATTAATTAAAAATGTCAACTGAACTCAACTTGATTCAACTGAACTGAATCAAAAACACCATAATAACTACCTAGCAATATGCTAAAACACCCAGAACACCCTAGTAACTATCTTACATACTGCAAAATGCACACAACACCCTAGCAACCACATTGCAACATGCTAAAACTGCCACAAAAGCCTTGCAACCACCTAGCAACCGCATAATATGCTAAAAATGCACATTGCGTCTAGAAAACCAATTTCAGATCAACTTAATGAACCAAAAATGTCAAATGAACTCAGATTCACATTAAAAATTTGAGTGCAAAAACACTTTTACTGAAAACCCTGAGCCTTCATCTCTGATAAAAGTTTTATGAGTGCAATAACCAACCTTGCACATCGAAAATTTAGGTAAGTTATTGAATATATAGAATAGAGTTGAAAAGTCTGAAATTTTCCTAACTTAACAAATAGTTTCGTTATAAAACTTGATGATCCTTTTATCCAGCATAAATCGATTATGATTCAAAGCGCATCTTGTGTAAATTTTTCATAATCCAAAAACCTAAAACATCCGATCTTAAAAAAAAACAACAACAGACCTGTCCCTTTTGTTGCACATATTGAATAGCAGCAGTTCACTCTAAAGAGTATTGCAGCATTACAATACACTGTTGCAATCACATCTTACCAAATAGAGTTGAAAATCAACATGTTCTTGCATCATATTGCTAACAGCTGTAGATACAGTTATTAATAACAATTATTTGTCAGCAAAATCCCTGGAATCAAATCACTACAGTTCAGGTGAACTGATACAATCTCACAACTTAATAGACATGCTTGGATCAGCTTAATGAGTTTCATTTAAAGGCTCAATGAAGAACAGAAATGTCAACACCTAACATTTAGTTCTCCCAAAATTGAAAATTCTGTTATTCACTCTTTCAAGATGTTTCAAATTTTGGGGTGAATTATCCCTTTAAATTCATTCATACTAAGCACTTCAAAAAGTGAAGTTTTAACGTTTTTACACACCCTTAATCTTTGGAAAGTGTCTTATTAGTAGTTTCAGAAATAGATACGGACACTTTCGTCCCATCATCTTAAATTGCAGATGCCCTGGTTTCAGAAAAACATGCAAGGACATGTAGGTTTTAGATGAGACAGCAAATATCCTGTGACAACACAATTCAAGAACTTATTTGTTTCTTATTCTCATTCTTGGAAACATGAATTACAATTTGAGCCTGATATCTGAGGTGAGAGAAAAATGAATCCCATGAATAAATCAATTTTCTTATCAGACTGATCACATATGAACTGAAAACTACAGTCTTTAAGAACCTCACACCATTTAACTGGGTGACTTTACATTTCAAACCTGATAAACTACTTAGAATGCTGTAAATAGACACTGGAGCTGAGAACTGCAAAACAGACTTGATGTTTCATTATGAGAATGAAACCACACAAACCTGTGCTTTAGGATATGCATGGGAGAGAAAATAATGTGGTGATTAATTGCTTAAGAAGAGGAGTAGGCTTAAACAAATAAATGGCTCAGGAACTCTGTCCCGGGGCCCTGAAACACAACGAACCAAGTACATCTCACAATTTAAATATATAACAGACTAAAAATTAACACTAGGCTAGTAATCTAAAAGTCTAATGTCTTCATGCACACAAAACAAACATGGTGTTTTAAACACAAGCCAAAAAGTACAAACCAGTTATAACGTCTCATATATTAAAGAGGATACAAATATTGACTTTTTTGTAAACCGATTACATTTTAAATCTAACCAACATTTCAGCATTTCAGTAAAACCTGTGCTTTAGGATATGCATGGGAGAGAAAATAATGTGGTGATTAATTGCTTAAGAAGAGGAGTAGGCTTAAACAAATAAATGGCTCAGGAACTCTGTCCCGGGGCCCTGAAACACAACGAACCAAGTACATCTCACAATTTAAATATATAACAGACTAAAAATGAACACTAGGCTAGTAATCTAAAAGTCTAATGTCTTCATGCACACTTCATGCAAAGTTCAGCCACCCAAAAACAAACATGGTGTTTTAAACACAAGCCAAAAAGTACAAACCAGTTATAACGTCTCATATATTAAAGAGGATACAAATATTGACTTTTTTGTAAACCGATTACATTTTAAATCTAACCAACATTTCAGCATTTCAGTAAATACTCATCATTCATCTTTAAAAAATGTTAAAATAAGATGTTTCCGAATAAAAGAGCGTTTAAATAAAGTGCTTACATTTTGAGACCAGATGGCTTTGAACAAATGTTGTATTAATATTACTGGTAGAACATTTGTTCATAATATTGAGAGCATTTTGACAGAACATTAGCTTAAGTTCTGAGAAGGTTCCCTGTTAGCTGAGCAGGTGGTTGCTTACTGTCCAAGTGAAAAACACGATTCCAGGTATCATTCATCTGTATTACAATTGCTGGGACTATTTAATCTCTGAATCTGAAAACTGATTATCAGTGGTATCAGCATTGCTTGTAAATATTAATTACATGCATGACTCAACTGATTGGTGAAAGGCCAAAAAAAAAAAACAGCATAGTTAATTTAGTCCACCGCCAATGCTACTTTAAATTGTTGTTTTACACTGCTGGCTACAATTATTTCCTTTCCACTGCAGCGTGAAACAGAACTCTTAAAACACAAAGATTCTCTCCCAAAAGCTGTTACTCCCCTGATACTTTGAGTTCATAGAAATCTTGCAACCATCACTAATAAGATGTTTCTATTTTTGTTTGCTTGGGATCTGCACATTTAACCTTTCATTTGGAGCTTAAATTCCAGCCATTGATTAGCCAAACTTATTTTCTACAACTTCGCCATCATCTTCCTCATCACAGCCCTTCATTACAACAAGTGAGCCGCTATTGCGGCTGATGAGGGGATCGTTTGTGTGGAGGTCAGACACAAGTGCACCCTTCACGGACCTAAGTTGCCACATCCCGTTTCTATACACAAACCCCCCTTGATTCGCCCATCATGAAGGAAAGTGAGAGCAGAGGAGGGCAAAGCCTCTGGAAGCAATATTTTCAGAGAATATAATGAGCCAGATTCAGCAACGGCTTGTGCAGAGAGCATCCAGACAGCTCTGTTCTTTTATTTAAGGAGACATCAAGAGAAGGAAAATACCACTTCTCTCTGCAAACCCAAGACGCTGAGTGTTTTGTGTTGTGCATGTGAGAGCTGCCGGTAAGATACGACATCCATCGTCTTCAAATCTCTGCTCCCGGGTGCAAACATCATTCCCTGTACGGCAAAGGTAGTTAAAGCTCTCGGAGGATCACCGCAAGCTTGTTGTCACTGCAGATCAGCATAATACAAGTAAATAAGGCAGTGTGCAATCAGTGATGGTAGATTATTCTGTTATTAATCTAGCAACGGCAAACTGATCCTTCCCCTACATAAGAAAACTCTCATGCTGTCGTCGTGATTGGCGAGGATAGTGGCACAGAAGATAGAGCGGCTTACTGAATTTATCCAGCGATATTGATCAAAGCTTGGCGTTCCAGGTGGATAGGGTCAGCGGGAAATTGAGGATTACAGGAGACCGGACAGACGTAACAATAGAGCACTCAGTGGGATTAACCTTTCTGCCAAGCCTTACCTGCTGCTTCTGTTGGCCAAAATCACTGTTACTGTTGCACATATTTAGGGTTGGTGATTTGAACAAACCCCAGAAATACTTCACATAAGTATGCTAATGAAGACGCTATTACTTGAGCAACATACTTACTATGCACAGTATAATGTTGGTGGGTTGTTTTGAAGTGGACCAATAAATAAATATCTAGCAACCACCCAAAATGTCTTATTAACCACCCAGAATACCTTGGAAATTACATAGAACACCATAGAAACAGCATAGAGTACTCTAGCAACTATTTAGAACATCCCAGCAACCACCCAAAATGCTCTAGTAACTACCTAGAACACCCTATCAACCACTCAGAAAACCCTAGCAGTTACCCAGAACGCCATAGTAACAACCTAGAACATGTAAGTAACCACCCCATAGGATCTAGTAACTATCCAGGACACTCTAGTAACCACCAAAATACATTACAACCCAGAACATACTAGCAGGGCTGGGCGATATAGCTAAAAAATGTATCAACGATATAATGTTTCATATCGTTCGGGATCGATAATTATTGACATTTTTATAACCTTTTTTCAAACAAAGAGCAATATATATATATATTTTTTTTATTTAACCACTGTGTTTATAATTAACACAATTTATTGAGACAAACAACAAATATTTTTTGTTTTAACAATCAAACACAATAAAAATTAAACAAATATCTAATTTCTAATGTTTTATATGCAGATGAAATAGGTCTTTATTGTATAGGTCTAATTGTCTCCTGAGGCCACAGGAGGGCACAATGAGCAAAATAATGCAGCACATTTAGCAAGAAACTATAAAAACTAAATTAAGCAGACAGTGTACTAATACTCTAATTACTGCTAGTTGACATTTAGTTGCAAAGTTACTTACTGTTAATAGAATGTCTAAAGTGGACTCAAAATAAAGTGTTACCAAAAGGCAAGTGTGACTTTTTATCTCACAGTTTAGATTTTTTTTTTTTTTGAGAAAATTTGCAGAACTGCAAGATAGAAACTTAGAATTTAATATTCTATATTTATATTTTTATTTACATATAACGGGTTTATTATAGTTAACCCATAAAAACATTTTTTGTTACATAAATGATAATAAACGTTAACTGAATTATTTTTTTCTAAATTGTAAATAAAACAATGATTATTGGAGTATGTTTTACAAGAAATATTATTTCAGTTACTTAATTTCATGTTTAATTCAATGTGTTACTTGCAATTTCTTTGTAATTATTTGTGAAATTTACTAGGCATTTCTGAGTGACAGTTGTTTCAAAATAGGCAACATTTTTCATCAGATCTATCCTTCAGGCCATAGATGTAGTTGACTTTTTTTCAGTAGAAGAGTAAAGAAGATTGTTAGCTGAAACCACAGCTCTTGGTGATTCATAAAATGTACATCAATGTTACCCTCACTTTCAGAGTCAAAAAAAGGTACAAAATGAATACCTGTGGCTCCTGGCGATACATTGACATCTTATGAAGTGAAACAATTTGTCTGTGCAAGAAACTGAACATTATTTACTTCATTATTACCTGTAATCCATTGCCTCAGTCAAATGGGAAAGTCAGACTGTTCTCTGCAAACTAGTTCTTTGAGTTAATTTCAAAGAACTGGTTCAAATAACAGTTTCACCAGGTTTCTCTTTATGAGATTTTGCTTAGACATCAGTGAGATCAATAGGGAATAAATGGAGACTTTTGATTTTCTTCTCGCATGAAGTCCCAAGAAATGTTTTCTCAAGAGTTTCAAAAGAGATATATCTCTTAAATATGTTATAAAGTTGATAGTTATATGAAACATAACTGAGAACTCTTATTTTGTCTCCTGAGCTACCTCTCAGCAATACAATTTACCACTAGAAATAGAAAAAGGAAATAAAAATAAAAATCGCTCGGACTCTGCCCTCGAGCATTCTGGGAAAAGGCTATAGCTGCCAAAAGGGGCTGTTTACCGATCCCGTGCCTCTTTTTTTGAGCTGTAGTAACCTTTCTCAGCAGCATGAGATGGGCCGCCTGCGTGATCCCACGGTCCGCTGCAGACGCTTTGCTGTTATTGACACCCTCCTGGAGAGAATCAGAAACTCCCGCAGATAAGAGTTCCTCAGAGTCCTCACACAAGAACCTCAGATAACATCATGATGCTGCTGTAGTGAAGCAGATATGGACAAAAACAATGAGAGAGCGAGAGCTAAGAATGAATGCAAACTGATAGCAACCAAAAACTGTTTAAAACTTTTAAAGGGGTCATATGATGTTGCTAAAAAGAACATTATTTTGTGTATTTGGTGTAATGAAATGTGTTTATGTGGTTTAAGGTTAAAAAAACACATTATTTTCCACATACTTATCAGTTAGTGATTCAGCTCAATGCTTTTGGTGCAGTTAGAGTGCAACAATCTGCTCTACATGGGCTGCATTTCAAGAAATCAGAAACAGAAAAACATTTACGGTCAGATCCAAGTGGTGAATCGTGCTGAATGTGTGAATGAATGCTGATTTACATTGCAGTAGATCAGCATTAGGCCTATTTAGAGATTGCATTGCCTCTCAATGCTGGACACCAGTCATTTGTTATGATGACACTTTTATGGTCAGTTGTTAATGGCACGTTCCCAAAGCCATGCCTCCCAGACTGAAGTTTTCGTATGCACCGCTTCATTCACCAGTGTGTAGCCTGTCCTATTTTATGTTTTCTTTGCAGGATCCAGACAAAATGATCCCTACTGTGAGAAACGGCAGTGTAAACTAACCCCGTTAATGTGCCAGCTGTTCTCAGGCTGAGTTTAGACTACAAAAAAGACTAGATATTTACATTTTTGTCATTCGTGAGCAATGAGCACTGGTGTTTGGACAGACAAAACTTACTGGCATGATTTTAAAGTGTTGCTGGGGATTGCTAGGATGTTGCCATGTGGTTGCTAAGGTGTTTTGGGTGGTTGCTGAATCACCATGTAATACTCTGGGTTAATATTTAGGGTTAGGGGTTGTTCAAATCATTAAATATGCAATAATAAAAAAATTGTAATGACTTGGGAAGCACCATTAGAATGATGAAAACAGTCTGATGTCATAGAATCTCAATATTAATATGATTGTGATGTTTTGTATTGTAGCATTATTATCGTAAAACACATTTTCCCCTCCAAATTCTCATTACCATAATGCAAAAATTTTAAAATTAATTACAAATATTTTGTATACTGTATTACCATGCTGACAATAGATTAAAAAAAAAGATCAATTAAAAATAAAATAATAACAATAATAATATAAATAATAATAAATTGAAATAAAATAATAATAATATTGAGAGTAATAATAAAATGACTTTTTACATTGTATACAGTATATATATGTTGTGTGTGGCCATGACCATGATAGAACATCTGGATGCATTGTAATAATGAAAATTCATTTAATTTATTTGTCATTAAAATAATGTCACCATACAAAAACTTATTATTTGATTAAATTATTAACTCTTATTTGAGTAAAATAACAGAGAAAAATTAGCAATTATGAATTTGTGGTGGAATGTGACCTGGAGATGTTTTTGTGAGATTCACCTTTTTGCACCTATAAAGGAACACACTCACACAGAGTCTTGTGCTATTGAGCGGTAAT
This sequence comes from Sinocyclocheilus rhinocerous, assembly GCF_001515625.1. NCBI lineage: Eukaryota > Metazoa > Chordata > Actinopteri > Cypriniformes > Cyprinidae > Sinocyclocheilus > Sinocyclocheilus rhinocerous. Next base: position 3,734,425 of record NW_015660890.1, read on the forward strand.
GGTTGACGGATATCTTGGACGTCTTGGCATTTGGCCATGGCCGATATCACAGGGAAAGTGAAAGGTTCCTCATTAAAGTGTCTAAGTCTGCTGATACTGTGGAACAATTACATCTTAGCGCCGGTTGATGAGTCAAGTCACCCAAACTGGAGCTCTCTCATTACTGCCCATCACTGCACTTTCTCTGTACCTTCGCAGACCACACACACTGCATTAACCACTAGCCAGTGTGTGATAATGAACACAGTGCTGGCCGATTATGATGGGCAAATGGGAAGAAATGGATGAGTGTGCGTAGAGGTCCAGAAGAAGCCTTTTAGAAGTGTGAAGGGTTGTAATATGCTCATGTGTGTTTGTGTGAGATGGAATGAATGGAGTTTATGAGTGCATTAAAATGAATGTTTGGAATGTGCACTGCCTAATGCATACTAATATTTAAAATAGTAGGTGAAATGGTGCACAGAATGCTTCAGTGAGTAGGATGTTTCATTGTTCTTACATGATTTCACAAAACTGTATGTGAACGTGTCCAAAATTCCTTTTTTGTCACACCTGCTAATGGAATTTGATACACATACTAATAAATATTTCTTACAGGCCATAAACTTTTTTTCCACATTATTTTACATTTATAATACTACTACTACTACTAATAATAATAATACATGTTCTTAATTTTATTTTATTCTGCATAGAGTCTAGGTAATTTCTTGTCCAGGGTAGTTAGGGTGCTCTAGGTTATTTCCAGGGTATTTTGATGGTTGCTTGAGTGTATTGGGTGGTTGCTAATGCATTCTGCATAGTTGCTACAGTAGGTCATTTCTTGGATGTTCAGGGTAGTTAAGGTGTTCTAGGTTGTTTTGGTGGTTGCTTGAGTGTTCTGGCTGGTTGCTAGGACATTTCTTCAAAGTTCAGGGCAGTTGGGGTGCTCTAGGTTATTTCCAGGGTATTTTGATGGTTGCTTGAGTGTTCTGGGTGGTTGCTAATGCATTCTGCATAGTTGCTAGATCATTTCTTGGATGTTCAGGGTAGTTAAGGTGTTCTAGGTTGCTTCCAGGGTGTTTTGGTGGTTGCTAGAGTGTTCTGTGCATAGTTGCTACAGTAGGTCATTTCTTGGATGTTCAGGGTAGTTAAGGTGTTCTAGGTTGTTTTGGTGGTTGCTTGAATGTTCTGGCTGGTTGCTAGATTGTTTCTTGGATGTTCAGGTAGTTAGGGTGTTTTAGGTTATTTCCATGGTATTTTTGGTGGTTACTTAAGTGTTCTGGGTGGTTGCTTAGGCAATCTGCATAGTAGCTAGGTCATTTTTTGGATGTTCAGGGTAGTTAGGGTGTTCTAAGTTGTTTTCAGGGTATTTTGATGGTTGCTTGAGTGTTCTGCGTGGTTGCTAAGGCATTCTGCATAGTTGCTAGGACATTTCTTCAAAGTTCAGGGCAGTTGGGGTGCTCTAGGTTATTTCCAGGGTATTTTGATGGTTGCTTGAGTGTTCTGGGTGGTTGCTAATGCATTCTGCATAGTTGCTAGATCATTTCTTGGATGTTCAGGGTAGTTAAGGTGTTCTAGGTTGCTTCCAGGGTGTTTTGGTGGTTGCTAGAGTGTTCTGGGTGGTTATTAGGGCATTGTGGGTGCTTGCTAAGGCATTCTGAGTAGTTGCTAGGTAATTTCTTGGATGTTCAGGGTAGTTAGGTCATTGCCAGGGTATTTTTGCTGGTTACTAGAGGGGTTTTGGGTGGTTACTGGGGCATTCTGGGTGGTTCCTATGGTATTCTTGGCTGTTTCTGTGGTGTTCTGGGTGGTTGCTAGGGTACTCTAGTTCAGTTGAATATTCAGTATGTGCTGAATCATCGCTAGTATGCATGCCAGTATGCCATTTCAAACATACCCATAGTTCACACAGTATGTATGCACACGCAGAAGCTTTTGAAGAGCAAAGAGGCCACAGAATCAGTAAATGGAAGTTGATACAAAGGCAGACGTCCAACTTGAAGCATCACTGCCTGCCGCCGAGGGGTAATCGGCAGCTCAGCCACAATTACACCCGCTCCAGTGGCTCCCTACATACGCTTATTTTTAGATTAGTGTGGTGAGATGGATGGAGCGGGAGGAGAGATTGTGGAAGTGTGCATTCAGACGAGCTGGGGAAAAAAGTGATGATAATTGTGTTGTGTAAAACAAATCCCCTTGTAAGTCGAGGCGGCGTGACGGTGAATCTTAAAATGGAGTGTAGCGGCAGGCGTTTAACTCCGTAACAGAGCTCTATCCTCTTCTCAAATGATTCTGTGCTGAAATAATACAGGAATGGCCTTAGGAGGTGTATTATATCATGTTCACAGAAAGAAATGAGACAGGCTGAAGTAAGAGTAAAGCAGTGTGTTTGACTTGCTTTGTAGTTCCAGGATGATGGAAAACTTTTAATATGAACTATATATTTTTTTTTTTACATTATCTGAAGAAAATGTGAGTCTGAAGAACTCACTCTGCTAGGTTTTTAGTAGGGCTGCACGATATTGGAAAAAACTCACATTGCCATATTTAATTTTTCTGCGATGTATATTGCGATATGAAAAAAAAATCACCACATGACTTGAATAGTTTATTTGGAAAAAAACAAATCAATGATTGGGGTGATTTTGTAGGCGAGTAAATCAGCATAGGAAATAAACAAATTACAAGCATGGATAAATAGGCCTAACAGAACAAAGATACAAATAAAATAAGCAGTGCTTTATATTTTCAGGTAAGTCTAACAGTATTCAGGTACAGAAATGTAATAATCAAATGTAAAATAACATTGCATAGTCTTCACTGTATAAATGAAATCTAATAAATCTGTGTTAAAGCTACAAAAGTGATTTTTCTTTGTGTTTTGTTGTTTGATTAACATTCATAACACAGAAAGCCTCAGGAACATTATACTGCCGTAAACCAATATACTGTTACACATCCATTTTCTTTCTTAATTGTTTCCCTTCGTACTTGCAGAGCACAGTATTTCAGGCACAAATAGACGCAGAAGTGAACAGAAATCAGTGTTCACGTGCATCTGCGTGACTCACCGTGTCTACACCAGACGCGAGCGGCGCGGCACGACGCGACAAAATACAATGAACCCATTATAATCAGTGATGCTGTCTTCACTGGATGTGGCGCAGCACGACAAATCCCCGACAGTAAACGGATGCCGCGTTCTATTTATGACGTACTGACACAAAGTTCAAATGATTGGCAACGGTCGCTCCAGTGTAGACAGACTTTGGGGCCGTTCGTATGTCACGCCTAAAACGCGTGGGAAAATGCCAGTAGCGCCGCTTTCTCCTTCTTTCCAAAGCGCTCAGGAGCTTGCGCTTTCGAGGCATCTGCCGTTGCTAAGCAACCATGACCTGCTCTCTCGACGATGACGCGGAAGTGTCAACAAAGGATAAACGGATTTCCAGCACTGAAAATCGCGTGCAGCTCTGCTACTAAATGTATTTAAAATGGGTATCTCTGTACAGCTGTCGCGTCCGGTGTAGACACTGTGCTTGTGTGTGAGCAAAAAAAACAATCAGTATAAATATAACGATCAGTATACTAAACATCGCACATCCTGCGATGTGACTATCGCGGATGCGCACATCGCGATATCGATGCTGAAACGATATATCGTGCAGCCCTAGTTT
>NW_015660890.1:3739097-3744690 GCF_001515625.1 Sinocyclocheilus rhinocerous
GGATTTCCAGCACTGAAAATCGCGTGCAGCTCTGCTACTAAATGTATTTAAAATGGGTATCTCTGTACAGCTGTCGCGTCCGGTGTAGACACTGTGCTTGTGTGTGAGCAAAAAAAACAATCAGTATAAATATAACGATCAGTAGCCTATACTAAACATCGCACATCCTGCGATGTGACTATTGAGGATGCACACGTCGCGATATCGATGCTGAAACGATATATCGTGCAGCCCTAGTTTTTAGGCTGTACTAGGAAGTTGCCAGGGTATTTTGGGTGGTTCATGTCCATTTTATTTGGTGTTCTGGGTGGTTGCTAGGGTGTTCCTGCTAGCCGATTGTTAGTAGAGTGTTCTGGGGGGTTGCAAGGGCAATTTGAGGAGTTGCTAGGCTGTCCTAGAACATTTCTTGAATGTACAGAGTTGTTGTTAGGGTGTTGAAGTTTATTGCAAGAGTATATTTGGTAGTTGCTAGAGTGTTCTGTGTGGTTACCTGGGCATTCTGGGTGGTTCCTAGGGTATTCTAGAGTGTTTTTATAGTGTTTTGAATTGTTGCTAAGGTGCTCTAGGTCTTTGCAGTGGTTTTCTGATTGGTTGTTATGCATTCATGGTGATTACTAACATGTTCTAGGTTACAACTAAGGCATCCTGAGTGGTTGCTATTGTGTCCTAGGTAGTTGTTAGGGTATTCTGGGTGGCTGCTAGTAGGCCTGGGCGATAAAAAGGTATCGATATTTATCGACGGTACACCTTCTTCGATATCGATATAAGGTAACACTTTATTTTGATAGTCCACTTTAGACATTCTACTAACAGTAAGTAATTTTGCATTAGTCGTTAGAGTATTTGTAGACTGTCTGGTTAATATCTTCTTACACTTTATTTTGATGGGTCCACAACGTACTGACTATAAGAAACTTTGCAAGTATATGTCAACTTATTCTACTAACCCTAAACTCTGAGTTAGTAGACATGCAGTTGCAAATGAACAGTGTTGGGAAGGTTACTTTGGAAATGTAATAGGTTACAGATTACAAGTTACCCTCGCCTGACAGACACGCAGAATGTGCAGGATTCATATATTGTCTTTTTGCGGCTTAATATTCACAGACACTAGTCCATATCGCGTTTTGATTCAAGTGTACTGACCTACTTTTGATTTATTCATCCAAAATGTGGCATAGCCTATTCCGTCCGCGTTAGGCTATAGGACTTCCGTTTTTATGACTGGATTCTTTGAACCAGTCTGTGTTTTCCGCATCGTGGAAATTATAGGGTCGTATGTCTCAGAGTAGTCAGTGTAATTTTTCGGAAATAAATAAATTAAATCTGTATGTGGATGTGTGTAAATATTTAAATGTAATCCCCTTTGTAATCGTTAACATTTTCATAGTAATCGTTATTTCATAAGTAACTGTAATTTAATTACTCATTTTTTCTTAGTAACTGTAACTGATTACAGTTACATTTATTTTGTAATTAAATTACGTAACGCCGTTACATGTAACTAGTTACTCCCCAACACTGCAAATGAATGAGAGTTAGTTGACATGTAGTTGCAAAGTTACTTATAGTTAGTTGAATGTCTAAAGTGGACTATCAAAATAAAGTGTAACCTACCTTTTTTATTTTTTTAATCCATATTGGAAATGGGCTTTTATTATTTTCTATATGAATATATTTTAAAACATAATTCATTCCTGTGATGCGAAGCTGAATTTTCAGCATCATTAACGCCAGTCTTCACTGTTACATGACTCTTCAGAAATCATTCTAAAATGCTGATTTGCTACTCACGAAACAGGAAGACAGATTAAACATTTTTCCTCTAATTATTGACAGCACATCACAATAATTTTAAGTCTAAAATGATTACTTCATCGAAATGTGCAATCAATACACGTCATACTTGCACAGCAGAATAACAGCAATCAGGTCTCTTTCTCTAATGACATTTCTGGTCACATTCACGAATGCACATGCTGTCAGTGAATTTTCCGTATCTGTCTTTCACTTCAAATACAGTCGATGAGGAACGCAAGGTGGTGGAAGAAATAACCCAGGTTGCACTGCCCGCAAGAAAGCGAATTAATGAGGATTTAATGGTCCCACGCAGCCCCGCAACCTTAATCGCTCAACTGCAGTTATGCAAATGACACAACTTGAAGGCAAACATAAGCAGATGATAACAAAACGCCGGAGTTGGGGGATGGAAAAATGAAAGAGTAGCGAAGACGCACAGAGCAAAACTAATATTTAAATGAATCGTTTGATATGGTTTCAAAGAAAATGTTTAACTTCACTATCACGCACAGCTCTTGCCTCACGAGTTATAATGCTCTCTTATTAAGAGGCACGCGGAACATTAAGAAGAAATATGAGCACCCCTGTATGCGCTTAACTCACATTTTCCGGTCTCTGCTTTGATGCATGTGTGATGATGTTAAGGGTCACTGAGGGGTGTTGTAACACTGTGCAAACACGACGAGAGGGAAGAACCGCGATCTGTGATTGCGAGAATTAATGAATGAAGCTGGAAATATGAAAAATGAGTGAAAACACTTGAATATGTACATAGACAAGTGCTTGGCAGCTAACATGAGAAGCTGCATCGGTAATAGACATGCCCACGGTGCCGCATAGTAAAATATGGCATAACACTTTATAATAACTTCCATTAATATGGCTTTAATGCACATTATACTTTATATGGCTTCAAGGAATAGTTGAAAAATGAGAACTCTTTCATCATTTATTCACTCTCGTGTTGCAAAAAACATTCTTTCATGGAACACAATATTCCATTTTGTTCCATTCTAATGTCATTGGTTCTTGCACGTTTCACAACATTGACTACGTTTACATGCACACGAGTAATGCGATTATTTCCAATAATCAGAGTAAGGACATAATCGCATTATGATGTTTACATGTCAAGAGCAAAGCTCTTCACTCCCGTTTACATGCAATTTACATTATTCTTATTATTCGCTAAGAATTGTGGTACATTTTTTACTGCCATTATTCACATACCCCACTGCATGGAACAAATAATAGACTCAGAAAGAGCAAGTGTGTTAACTGGCCGGTGTTTAAATTTAGGCCTATTTATGTCTAATGCAAAACACTTTTGTATGGCTGTATTCCATGCTGTTTCGGCGCCATAGAAATGTGATGGCAATTCGTTTGCCTACGCTGCCGTCGCGTTCTGCTCGCCATTTCTGGATGAGGGTAAGGAACAGAGACTGGTGGCAGCGAGTTGTGTTTTCCCCTAATGCGATGACACGTCATTCATGTATGTCACGAGCACATGCGCACTTTGGTCAGAGTGGCAAAACTGCGATTAAGGTGTTTACATGCCTGTATATTTCGATTAAAATCGGCATACGCCACCTATGTTAATACGATTATTCTTGCTGCGATTATGAGCTTAATCGCATTATTTAGATCGAAGTATTGCGTTTACATGAGGTAAAGTGTCTTTGGCACTTTGGTCAGAGTGGCAAAACTGCGATTAAGGTGTTTACATGCCTGTATATTTCGATTAAAATCGGCATACGCCACCTATGTTAATACGATTATTCTTGCTGCGATTATGAGCTTAATCGCATTATTTAGATCGAAGTATTGCGTTTACATGAGGTAAAGTTTAATCGCAATATTGCCAAAATCTCATTATAATCGCATTAAGAAGGTGCATGTAAACGCACTCATTGTAACCTTGCATGTGCACATTATTAGCAAATAATAACTTTAATTAGACCTTTCTGTGAGCCAAATATAAATTTATAATTAAGTAATATAATTATAATTTTACAATATATAGTATGTGTGGTAAATATATAGTAAAAATTTTATAAATAAAATATATATGTACTGTATACTGTTATTGTATAAATATTTCTGAAATCATATATATATATAGTAAAATTTTTAATGTCCTTACTGTATTTTTTGATCAATTTAATGCATCCTTGCTGAATAAAAATAATAATTTATTCCATAAAAAATACCTTACTGAGGCCAAACTTTTTAATGGTATTTACAACTAAGTATCTGTTAAGCATTATAGGCAGAAACCGAAATCCGATTCAGTGAACCAACTTAAATCAGTGAACAGCACTCTTGAAACTTGATTTAGACTCGGCCCTGAAAGACCTGCGACTTGTGAACATGTCTGATTGTTGTTCAGCTGAAGATCCAAGCACTCACCATTGAAATTAACGTGCCGGACGTATCCCAGCAGCTCTTTTCCGTTGATATTGCTCATACGGGGGCAGAGGCCGGGGTATCCAAAGCAATAGTCCCTGTGCATGCGGTGAAGCGCGTGTGCCATGGCATAAACCGCATCCATCACAAACTGCACCTTGCCTTCCTGCTCGTAACTGGAGTCACGGCCCACCTTCTCCAGACCTGCACAAACACATACAAAACACACATCCTGAACAAACACGGTCTTTTGAGAGCTCAGCATAAGATGTTTCATTTGGAGAATCCACTCTTGCAGATGCAGTAATTCTCTTCATAATAAATTGCTATTTAATGTTTCTCAAATGTATCCACTCATTAGAGTAATTAGCTAATCAAATCCTCGAGGAGGCGCGTGCGCCGGCCATCTGATGCACACGTTTTGCCCGTTAAAGCAGCAAAAATGTGTTCTTTCCAAACAAATATTTTCTTCCATATCTCTCGAGACGGGAAAAGTAATATCACAGCTGCCGTTCGGAACAAATATTCCAGCTGTTGTTGTGCGGAAATTGAATTTGGCTCGGGCATCTATGATTATTTCTCTCATAATCATCAGAGCGCTTTCCAACTTGGTGTATTTTAGCATCGGATGCCTCCGGGAAGATCTTTCTTCTCCCGCCACGGTTTTCGACACAATGAAGGATAAATAAAACGTGGGCAAGGTGAATTAGCAAGACCTGGAGTTCTCCATCGTTTCTGCTGTCAGCGAGGAATTAATAGGCTCCTGTAAATGAAATCCAATCCACTTTTATAGCGCTTTCAGAGCAATGGGAAAATGATGCATTTGGTCTTCCAAAAACTAGATGGATTACCCGACCTGAACAGTGTGATTAATACGACACACAGAACAACAGGCCAGAGAAAACTGACTCCCAGTGTCAAAACAAGGTGAACATCAGGTTTATTTGTGGTCACACCTCCACAATAACAGACCATTCACAATCAAAATCATGAACTATGTTCGGAAAGCAATACTAGCTGGAAGCCTACTGGTGAAACATATTGGTGAATATTTAAAACATATAACATATAATAAATTATAATAGTATAAATAATGTAATAAAAAAATTAAAATCAAAATAGAAAATAAATATAATCCTGAATACATTATAAATATAATTATTATAAATAATAATGTAATAAAATAATAAATATACATAAAATAATATAAACCTGAGCATAATATAAATTAGGGCTGTCAATCGATAAAAATGTTTTCTCGTGTTTAAAAGCGAAACACTGGAATGAATACTTAAAACGAAACGCGAGTCTCTGTTCTGTCTGCAATTTCTGATGTAATCAGCCTGGTTTCCTTTATATTAGCGCTGTTTTGGACGGATTGTTTGAA
>NW_015660890.1:3744711-3760262 GCF_001515625.1 Sinocyclocheilus rhinocerous
TTAAGGATTGTAAAATTAATCGCATGCGTTAACGATGACAGCCCTAATATAAATATATAATGAAGTAATTTAAAATAGTATAAAATATACAGTATATAATATAACAATAAATACGTAAATTTCTATATATAATAAAAAATAATAAATTTATAAAATAATACAAACCTAAATATATTATAAATACATATCTAATATAAATAAAATGTATAATTAATAAAATCTATTTAAAATTTTCAACATTCTATATACCAGGTTAAGACACAAAACTAGACTAACAATTCAAATACTATATTTGAATATTTAAAATAAATAACATAATAAAGAATATAAACAATAAATGATGCAATAAAATAAAAAATTAACTTTTTTAACATTTTACATTACAAAAGTTACACACACATATGTAAGTATACATAAAACATTAATATAATATAATTAAGATAATATATAATATAATATAATATTGCAGTATTTAGTAAATAGAGAGCTAGTATTCTATCAACCATAAATACAACAGCATTTGGCTTTTGTTTGTTGTAAATTTATTCATTCAGCAGATGCTTTCATCCAAAGCGACTTACAAATGAGGAAACATACAAACATGAGCGATTACTCACATGCAGCCAATACCAGCAGTGCCACAATACACAAGTTCACGCGCTGCCTCGATTCAGAGCTGGGGCTTTGAGTGATAATACAATAATCATACAACAATGTCCTGTTTTTATGCTTATTACGGTATGTGTGCAGGCTTTTCTGTGTCTCTGTTGAGCAGGAAACAAACTGATGCTTATTGAGTGATTGATGGCAGCACGGATGACGGACAGCTTAATGAGACCAACAATAGTTAAAATTAAATGTCAATTAGTGGCGCAAATTAAATTCCCTCCCTTTCATCGAAGACCTGCTCACATTTCCCTTCCATCTCTGGAGAACTACTGTTAAAAAGACTAAATAGTTTCCTCTCTCTAGTTTTGTAGCAGGCTGACAGTATCATAGAAAAAGAACGATATCTGGCTTGAATTCAGAGCAGATCGTAATGGCACTGGCAGTGACATGAATATGCACAAATTGTCAGTTTTCCAACTTTTTCTTTCTCTCTCTCTCCGAGTTACGTCTCTGTGTGCCAACATTGAGACAATAATCGCCATTCTATATGCTATCTTATGCTAATAAGGACACTTCGGCTACATAATATATGCACGTCTGACTGCATTACTCAAGACAAGCTTGGAAAAACATCAGTACCTGTCTTTGTCAACATCAGCACTTGAACTGAAGCATTTAAAGCTAAAATAAGAAATAGATCATTGCATTTGCAAACAAATGACACCCGATCAGTATTCTGTCATTCTGCAAAGCAGGCGTATCTCAGGTGTACACATGTACTGTATCTGTAAAAAATATATAAACACTTCAAAAATCCAAACACGTTATTTCATTTGTGTGTGTGTGTGTGTGTGTGTGTGTTTTATATATTTAATATATAATTTATTATTATATATGAGAGTTTTTTGGCCTGTGCCCTCCTTATGCTCCTGGCTTCTACTTACTGTATAAACAAATGTAGTCATTTAGATGAAATGTAAATATTTATGTATAAACAATGTTAATATTATTATGCATAAACAAACATATTAACATATCAATACATATGCATATTAATATTAATACAATATAAATCAAATATTGACTAATATTTTAGTATATATATTAAATAAATAAATAAATAAAATAAATAACAAATAAATAAATAAATAGAAATTACATATGAATATAACATGGGCAAGGTGAATAAGCAAGATCTCTATTCTTGAATTTCTATATAGATAAAATATTGTTAAAAAGGAAATGAGTCAAGCATGTAAAAACATAAATTCTATAAACACACACACACACATTAAGCATCGCTTAAAGCGTCCTCTTTTATTGCTTTAACATCTTTTTTTTTTTTTTTTTTTTTTTAATTTTTTTTTGGTAAAAATTGTTTTAATCCCCAACAGGGGACAACTAGATTTTAAATTTAAAATATGAATAAGTGAAGATTAAATGTGTAAATATGTAAGTACACACCAGCATTTAATTGTCTTTCTAATAGGTACAGTTTCACAACCTCACAAGCATTATCTTTCTCAATGCATAATAATATCACAAAATATATTTAAATTTAGCTTGAAATAGCAAGACTGCAATTTTTATTAACACATTACATATCTGATAAAGTAGTTAAAAATCAAACCGAAAAGGCACCGTTTGACAGAATGACGCGTCTGCTTGCGGCCGCTGCAAAACAGCCCAAAAATCCAATGCGTCTGACCGGCTTCCAGACAGCCGATCCTGTTTGCCATTGGACAGCACATTTCTGAACCCATCACTGCAATTTCTCCAAGCTGGTGGGATTCCTGAACTTCAAAATGAGACTGACACTCATGCTGTCCGAGACCTGATGCCCTCTTTCCCCGAGTCATTACGGATCACGCAGCAGCCCTGTTTGCTGTCAGAGCTCCAATACGTGTTTTTAAGCAGCTCAGATTTATTTGAGGAAAGGCTAAACACATCCTGACATCAGTTATTTTATTTGGAACCGTTCTCCCCTCTATAATTTTCAGCAGGTTAGTCTTTGTGTAAGCGCTCTGCTCGTGGAAGAAAGAGTCAAAGCACGCGTGGCACTAGAGACTAGTCTTATTGTTGGCAATAAGACGGAGCGTGAAATCGCATTAAGAGTTGCGGCTGAGGTTCTGCCACCTTGTGCTCTCCAGGGCTTGCTGGGATACGGTTTGCCGGGAAGGCGAGACCAGCTGAGCTCTTGACACCAATCTAACAACAGTCGGATTCGTCTCGTCAGCCGGAGCAGCCAGGTGTGGCGTTTGCACAGGAAGTCATGCGCGTGCGTTTATTTGGACTTCCTGTTTCAGTAGAGCCACGGCAAGGTGCGAGTCCCAACTGAGGACGCTGGGTTTTAATTACGACTCAATCAGGGTAATAAATTACACAGCGCAGCAGAGGAGTCTCACACATAGAGAGAGTGGATTCATTGCTTTTAGTGCACGAGGCGATATGGAGAAATAAAAAAGAAAAATTATGAGCAATGCACAAATGGGGAGGAACCTCATGAAACATGTCCAGCTCATATACTAGAAAACCTAAAGAATCAAATGAGAGAATATTTTAAAAATAATTTTCTGCCTATAACGCACGTCCCCACCTCAATTTCCCATTGTTGTGATTTAAATAAAATGAAATAAAAATAATTACATTTAAAAATATACAATTAAATAAATTATCAAATAAAAACTAAAGGATAAAAGCTAAATTAAAAGCTAAAATAAAACAAAACAAATTAAATAATAACAATGACAAAAATAATGAATCAATATGAACATTAATATTAACTATATAATAATATTTAAATAAAGTATGTATACATCATTGTAGTATTGTGCACAACCTTAAATGTATTATTTTATTTTACAAATAAAAAAAAAATCTATATCTGCATTGCATTTTTATGAAAACAATAAGAAAATTAATATGAATCGCCATTAAAATAATGTGAATTACAAGAACTAACGGTAACACTTTCTATGAAGCCCGTATTTATAATACATTATAATACATTATTTGTGGTTATAGCTTTTAAGAGTATGATGATTTATAACACAATGAACACGTTGCATCCACTTTTACAATGGATTATATTTCTCATAGTTATAATGCATTATAAGTCTCATATCTTGCCATTTTTCTTATGCTACTTTACTTAAAAAGTAAGTAGTAATAAGTAGTAATAATAATAAGTAGTATAAGTAGTATAATAATAATAAAAAAAAATTTCTCTCAAACAGCCATAAGATCAGATATCAGATCAGATGAATGTGTAATGGCACATTTGCTTTGAACTATTTGTATTGTAATATCAGTTTGATTATTTTGGTGGTACCCTTTAGACAGCTGTTGATAAGTAACTCTGCAACTACATATCAACTAGCGGTCATTAGAGTATTAGTATGTCTGCTACTGTAAATATATGCTAACACTTTATTTTGATGGTCAACCAACACATAAACTGAAATACGTAAGTATTATGATGTATTATAATTGTTATGATTATTCATGAGTTGATATAACATATACGTTTTTTTATAATGCATTATGCATTCATTATAATGCCTTAAGAATACCCTTATAATGTATTATAAACACTTTCGGCATAGAAAGTGTTACCGAACTAACTAACAAACTACAGTAACTAACTAAATAAAAGAAAATATCTTAATGCATTACATTAGTTAGAATGACTGGTGTGCTTATTATGATGAAAATATTGTAACTTTTAAAAACATAAAAGAATGTAAATGTATCAAAATTAGGCTACATTTTTTTTAATGCAAATTTTGGATTTTTAGGCAAAATATGAACAAGACATGCTATCATGATAGTAAACTTCTACATTTATGCTCCCCTTAAAAACAAACAGATCTGAATCATTCTCTGTTTTTTTCCATTACTCACCAAGATAGATCACTCTTATGCACTCTTAGACACTCTTATGTCTGAGAGATCAATGAGTCTGAAGAGAGTGCGTGATCTTCACAAGTGCGATGATGAACCACAAAACTCTCAGAACAGCCGAGAACGTCAGACTTCCATCGTTCAGCTAATAATGCCATGCCTGTTACCCAGCGAGAGCTAATAGTGCTGTTATTTAGGGAGACGAAGAAACATTTCTTTGTCTTTTTATCAGACGCACATGGGAGTTTGTTCACTTTTGCATTCTGATCTAGAGTTTCAGATGAAACAGAAATAAAGTGCTTTTGCACGACACTGCGATAGCACCTCATCCTTATATGTTGTAAAGTTAAAGATAGCGTTCATACTCAACTAGTCGCTGCATCATTTTTGCATAAAATGAACTTGTCACATCACTAGCGGCTGCTGCAGCTCACATCTCCTCAAATGACCAGCTCTCATTGAAAATGAATGACTTCCAATTGCTTTGTCACTGCGAATCACTGTCAGTGTGACCGAGATAGAGTGAGAACAAGAACTTTACAACCAAGACGACGAGATAGATAGAACAGCACCTCAAGGGTTAATATTTTATCCTTAAATCAGACCAGTAACATGCATGTGTTCCAAATCGCACACTCATTCAGTCGCTGACTATTATGTATTAAGATTAAAAATATATATAATATAATATAAACGATCATTCAGAAGTTCAAGGTTGGGAAATTTATTTATTTACCCATAATTTGCTTATTTTTTTTTTGAAATTACAAATGTATACTATTAGTCAAATTAATACTTTTATACCTTTATTATACTTTTATTTAGAAATTAATACATTTATTAAGCAAAAATGCATTTTTAAAAACAACATGTTGACAAAAGTGTTTTACAGTTAGAATAATAATTAATATTTATAACATTTTAACACATTAATAATAATAATAATAATAATAATATTTGTTGAACAAATTTAAAAGTTTGGGATCAGTACGTTATTTATTTAAAAAATAAACTAATACTAAAATTCAGCTAGTTGCCAAGGCATTTCTCACATTTATTTTAAATGTTACTAAATGTACAAATGCTCGATGTACTAAAATAACTGAAACTGAAATAAGAATTAATAAATGACAGACATCAATGAAAACGAAACTACCAAAAATAACAAAAACACAACAAAATTCAAACTATGGTTCAAAATATGGATAAAGCCTATTTTAGTATCTCAGTGTTACTTTTATTTAGAAATTAATACATTTATTAAGCAAAAATGCATTTTTAAAAACAACATGTTGACAAAAGTGTTTTACAGTTACTTAGAATAATAATTAATATTTATAACATATTTTAACACATTAATAATAATAATAATAATATTTGTTGAACAAATGTAAAAGTTTGGGATCAGTAAGTTATTTATTTAAAAAATAAACTAATACTAAAATTCAGCTAGTTGCCAAGGCATTTCTCACATTTCTTATTTTAAATGTTACTAAATGTACAAATGCTCGATGTACTAAAATAACTGAAACTGAAATAAGAATTAATAAATGACAGACATCTATGAAAACGAAACTACCAAAAATAACAAAAACACAACAAAATTCAAACTATGGTTCAAAATATGGATAAAGCCTATTTTAGTATCTCAGTGTTACTAAAATAACACTGATCCAAATCAACAACACTTTTGACAGACTATAAACAGGAAAGAAACAAAAAGAAACGCACACATAAAGCCGTCCACAATCTCCTATGCATCAGTGGGATCTTGTTCAAACCCTCAGTGCTTTTGAATGCTGTAGATGACATAAATAACTAAATAAAAGCGCAACTCTGCATGATGTGAAAATCCCTACAATCAAGCGGCTGAAAGGACGGATCGGCTCTTGGGAAAACAGTGCAACAATTTTATCACCGCCCATGTCAACACTAATGCGCATCCGTATCTTTGTGAAGCGTTTTTTTAATCTTTATGTACCCGCCTCAAAAAAGACAGACCGTCGGCCACAGAAAAAATCTCTTTCACATCCAAAGGCGCTTCAACCAGGTAGAAGTGTCGTTTCAAATATTTATAGACTCATTCTTGTAGACAGAGATGGCCGTGCTGCCGCTCCGGTGATCCTACCCAGCCCAGACATTAAATACAACACACGGCAGGCCTTCCATACCGCTGTTTTCTAAATTAAACCATCGATTGCCAGCATCGGTATGTCTAATGGCTGAAGACAGTGAAGCGGAGCTGAAACGCCAGGCTCGATGGTGTCTCATTAGGTTAATGAGTGAGTAAACAAGGGCTGTTAGTTGCACAATAACTTCCACCACAGGTGCAGAAACACACAAACAAGAGTATCGAGAGCGCTCTCTGACGACTTTATTAATGAGAAGTGAGCGGAATTGTGACCTTTTTGCATTATCAACATGGAAAACAATCTGCTGGCGTGGAATCAATCACGAGGTTGCATGTCGTAGTGACACGGATCACAACAGCAGTGTAATTAAAGAGGCCTGATTGCTTGTAAAGAGCGACACTCTGTAGAGTAGATTGAGACGAGTGGACGCCTGGGAACTATATTCATTGACTGGACGAGATGAACAGAATATCCAACCACATATAAACTACTGAAAAAATAACTGAACTGGCACTACCTATCTATCTATCTATCTCTTTATATATATATATATATATAGAGAGAGAGAGAGAGAGAGAGCGAGAGAGAGAGAGAGATTTGGAAAAAAAAATGTGCACATGACACATGATTTGAGAAATAACTCATGTCTGGAGCACAAAAATTTGTTAAACACTGAGGTTTAATATTTAAGTTTAGAGGGCTTGTCAAATCCCTAAGCCTAATTCTGAACACTAGTAACAGTGATGCTTACCTTAGCAAACACCAAAAGTTACCAAAATTACCCACGTCTCTCTAAGCTTAAACATAGTCGTAAAAACACAGCCCTGGGCTCGGTGTCCCCTGATTCTGCACACATGACCTGCATTATGAGTCCTGTGCTTCGTTTCTTTTGGTATGTGACATTGGCCTCGTGGCTTGAGCTACTGCATGCATTAAAATGAGAGAGTGTTGCATGCAGAGAGGTTTGCATCAGCTGTGGCAGCCTGTCGATAACATTTCCACATGCGACTGGACGTGGATGGAAGCTTCATAATGAGAGCAAAACGATAGCCTTAATGAAAGATTGCTCTGATCTGTCACATATTAGGAGTTAAACGGATCGCAGTTGATCCGTAATACGTACGGATGAGACGCTACCGTTCGGCACGCATGTGATTCGCAGATTAATTTGCCAATTTACACGTACAAGCAATTTTAAACCACAAGAAGAAGAAACGAAAGAGAGCTCAATTCGTTACTCACGCGCTGTTCTCGCACACAATCAAAGCGCGCACAAGCATAGAGACGTGTTTCAGACAGCGCGGAAATACAGAGTTGTGTATACTACACATAAAATTAGCCTATGTCAAAAACCCTTCACGGCATTGTTATTCTCTGTGCTTTAAATTTTTTTTTTCTTGCTTATCCAAAAAAATAGTCCGATCTGTGACTCAAAAAAAACAACAACAATATAATGCGTTGAACCACTATATAATGTTATTATAATACTATATAATAGCCTAATATATATATATATATACAAACATGGTGCTGCATACAGAGTAAACATTAAACAAATATTCACATTTAAACAAATGAAAACATATAAAAAAGCAAAGGTTCCTCCATTATATTTATACTTAACTACACTGTACATGACGTGAGAACAGTTAGGTATTTAGGTTTGCACGTTAGCATGGACGCACTAACTTTAACGTTGGTTTTAGCCAGAGATACGTTGCTGAAGCACAAGATGACATTAACGTTCTAAACCTAAAGATGTCCGAGTTCTGCTCTCCGTGCAACTGATACTCGACTGCCATTGGCTCATCTGCATTCGAGGGGAGGGGCTTACCGATAGGTCATTTGCAAGATATAAACTCACAAGACTCAAGTCAGAATTGTAAGATTCAGAAGTCAGAAGTGGGAGGTAAAAAGTCACAGTTACCTTTATTTTTTATCCTGTGGAGGAAACAAGCTTCCATATTTATCTGCTACAACTAAGTTGCTAAAACAGTGTGCAGCTTTCATGAAGACTGCTGGGTGTGATGATTTGTTCGTGTGTTTGAAGAAACAGTGTGATGAAGTTTTCATGACGGTGCCGTTGTTGTGTTTCGGGTGCGAAAAACAACTCATACTGCGAATGACTGAGACGTCACAAAATGTGAGTGGTGGTGGTGTGTGTGATGTATAATTATATTCATTATGTCAAGCACATTCTATCAGAAGTGGCGGAAGTTTCCTAATATACAAGCCGAGGGTTGCGTTCGTTCCCCTGGTGCACTTTTCTAAGCGCACATTCACAGAGACATTAAAATCCTGTGTCACTCACAATGGCTTTCTTACTGCTCAGTGGCAAATTTCATTCTCCTCTATATTGCAGATTTAATAGCAGCTCTGCTCTGAGTGTATTATTTATTTTTGTATTATATAGTCAGTCGTATTGTGGATTTTCCTGCTCATTTGAAACAATAAAAGTTTGATGTGCAGTGTAGAGATAATCTAACATTAGCATTGCAGCTCCATCTACAACTAAGCTGCACAAACATCAGTTTATTAACATATTAACACTCACATTTACATATCATTGCCTATGCAGTATTCAGCCATGAACAAAAAAAGGTTAAGGATGTAAACCTTGAAATAGACCGTTATACAAACAATTCAACAGCTTCCCCCAGTGAAAAAGTCTATCCCTTTTTGTCCTCTTACATCAAAATCCACAATTTTTTAGAACTATTTTTGCTTGCAAACGATGCTTGATCTGTGCATATCTTTTTTCATTGGAGAAATCAATATGGATAGAGGTCTTGTATTTTAACAGGAAGCAACAGTTTGAAGTTGCAAACACGCCGCTTTTCTCAAGATGTTAATTGATGGACTGGAGTGGTGTGGATTACTTTTGGATTATTGTGATGTTTTCATCAGCTGTTTTGACTCTCGTTCTGACGGCACCCATTCACTGCAGAGCATCCATTGGTGAGCAAGTGATGGAATGCTACATTTCTCCAAATCTGATGAAGAAACAACCTCATCTACATCCTGGATTGTGAGTAAATTTTTAGCAAATTTAGATTTTTGGTGAACTATTCCTTTAAAATCTGGTGTCATGCGCCTCAGCAGACGGCTGCGTTATCTGAATTCTAATGTTGCAGCTCAAGGTGGATATTCAGGCTCTGTTGACCGACAGTCACGGTCACTTTGTTAGTCTGACCCTGGTTTGTCTGGGCTCATTTTGTTGGGTGAGGTTGTAGGACTATAGCAGTCTCTCATGAGCAGTGACGCACTCAGGTGGACGAGATCTTCTCTGTGTCATGCGCTCTGTGCTGCCCTCAAATTAGCACAGTGACTCACGACACACACTGAGCTTCCTCTCCATCTGACCAGTCTGTGTGTGTGTGTGTGTGTGTGTGTGTGTGTGTGTCGACAGGCAACTCCAGGCTGACAACAGATTGGTTCCCTATTGTTGTTACAACATTCCCCCCCGCATACTGTATCATAACAAATGCAGAGATCAGCTCACATTATTTTTTTAAACACCAATACTAGTTATTTTTATTTTTATTAAGGGTTCGACAACCAATGCAGAAATTATTTTGGTAACACTTTCCAATACGGGTGAATTCATTAACATTTATGTTAATGTATCATTATTTAAAAATAAACAACATTTTTTTATAGCATTTGTTAATCTACATTAATTTCATTTAAAGATATGCTCTTGTTCATTGTTAATTCATCTTCATTCATAATATATGAAGTTATACTGAATTACACAAAAACGTGCTAGTATATAAACAAATTAACAAACTAAGATTAATAAATGCTGTAAAACTATTGCTCACTGTTTGCATATGTTAGGTATTGCATTAACTAATGTTATTGTATAGAAAATGATTGTACAGTGTTATATTAACACTGATATTAATATTAGATTATGATGTAAACATCAAGCAGAAGGACATGGTTAAAAACAGCTCAACGAAAAAAAAAAGCCGGTTGTAAATCAATGGACCAATCAGATTAATCTGGAAGAGGGTCAGATATCGAATCTATCGAATGTTTACAGTTGCAACTTTACCAAACAAGTTGTAACTATGTCAGAAAAACTAACACAACTGTGTGGAACGAGAGTTAATGTACCCATAAACATGCTTTCTGTTAAAGGATTAGTTCACCCAAAAATGAAAATTAGCCCATAAATTACTCACCCTCAAGTCATCCTAGGTGTATATGACTTTCTTCTTTCAGACGAATCCAGTCGGAGTTATATTAAAAATCAGTCCAAAAGAAGTTAAATAAAAAGCGCCAAGAAGAAAGTCATATACACCTAGGATGCCTTGAGGGTGAGTAATTTATGGACTACTTTTCATTTTTGGGTGAACTAACCCTTTAAATTATGTTGAGCTCTGTCTAGCTGTTTTTAACGCAAGAGTGTTCTGTTTGAACGGCTCCCCTAGACTGTCACATGTGGCCTCTTATAAGACAGGAGAGAGGAAAGAAAGGTTCAATGAAGTCAGAGACTGGAAACGGTCCAAATGTCACCCAGACATCTGTCTGAAGGCTTACGGCGGGAACACACTTGGTTTGCATTGACTGCTCAAGCTGTGGCACCTGACAGCCTCACAGAGATGTGACACTTCACATCACTTCCATACAAAGCAACACGCTTAGGCCTCGCTTCAAACCATTTCACTTTTGTTGCATAGTTCACACTAAAATGAACATTTGCAGATAATGTACTCAACCTCAGGCCATCCAAGATGTACAGTAGAGGAGTACAGTAGATAAGATCACCAATGGATACTCTGCAGTGAATGGGTGCCGTCAGAATGAGAGTCAAAACAGCTGATAAAAACATCACAAGTAACCCACTCAACTCAAAATATTAATTAACATCTTGTAACATGAAAAGCTGCATGCTTGTAAGAAACAAACCATTTCTTCTTGTTAAAATACAAGTTCATAGTCCATAATAACACTTCCTCCAGGGAAAAAGTCCATCCTCTCTCATATTCTTTCATATCAAAACACCAACATATTTGTTTAGAACTATTTTGGACTGTTTTCTCTGCTTGATCTGTGCAGATTTCCCTCCTGATTCAGACAAGACAACTTTTTCACTGCAGAACGCAATATTATGGATAGAGGACTCTTACAAACAAACAGCTTTTCACTTCACAAGACATTAATTGCTGGACTGGGGTGGTGTTGATTACTTGTGGATTATTGTGATGTTTTTATCAGCTGTTTGGCCTTTCATTCTGATGGCACCCATTCACTGCAGAGCATTCATTGGCGAGCAAGTTATGTGATGCTACATTTCTCCAAATCTGGTGAAGAAACAAACTCATCTACATCTTAGACTGCATGAGGGCGAGTACATTTTCAGCAAATGTTCATTTCTGGGTGAAATATTCATTTAAACCCAACAACCCTTTTAAATATGAATCGGTGAACACAGCAAAATGGACAGAATAATAGATTGAACGCAAGCAAATCTTACCAGTGCACTTTTTAAGGCTTCCTGGCCGCTTTCCATGCATCCCCAGCTTGCATCCAAAGTTCTCCTCCCAGAACTCAGCAAACCACACGTTTCTTCTGTTGTTGGAGAGCGAGCGGCTCCGGAAGTAGCGATCGAACGCTGAGGAGAGAGAGGTGAAGAAAAGATAAGCATCTGAAAGAATGACACACATTTGTGTCAGTGAAGTGGCAGAGCATTCGCAAATCCTCGGTGGTATTCCTGTCTGGATGTCTGCGTCGAATCCCTGTCTCCACAGACACAATTATACAATGTGTTCTGACAAAAGTGCTCTAATTGGTGGGTCTATTCCCGAGCTGGTGCCTGCAGGCCTGAGAGCCGGCGCTTGAGGGACAGCGCTATGATTACTTGAGTGCAGTCAAAACAGCTGATAAAAACATCACAAGTAACCCACTCAACTCAAAATATTAATTAACATCTTGTAACATGAAAAGCTGCATGCTTGTAAGAAACAAACCATTTCTTCTTGTTAAAATACAAGTTCATAGTCCATAATAACACTTCCTCCAGGGAAAAAGTCCATCCTCTCTCATATTCTTTCATATCAAAACACCAACATATTTGTTTAGAACTATTTTGGACTGTTTTCTCTGCTTGATCTGTGCAGATTTCCCTCCTGATTCAGACAAGACAACTTTTTCACTGCAGAACGCAATATTATGGATAGAGGACTCTTACAAACAAACAGCTTTTCACTTCACAAGACATTAATTGCTGGACTGGGGTGGTGTTGATTACTTGTGGATTATTGTGATGTTTTTATCAGCTGTTTGGCCTTTCATTCTGATGGCACCCATTCACTGCAGAGCATTCATTGGCGAGCAAGTTATGTGATGCTACATTTCTCCAAATCTGGTGAAGAAACAAACTCATCTACATCTTAGACTGCATGAGGGCGAGTACATTTTCAGCAAATGTTCATTTCTGGGTGAAATATTCATTTAAACCCAACAACCCTTTTAAATATGAATCGGTGAACACAGCAAAATGGACAGAATAATAGATTGAACGCAAGCAAATCTTACCAGTGCACTTTTTAAGGCTTCCTGGCCGCTTTCCATGCATCCCCAGCTTGCATCCAAAGTTCTCCTCCCAGAACTCAGCAAACCACACGTTTCTTCTGTTGTTGGAGAGCGAGCGGCTCCGGAAGTAGCGATCGAACGCTGAGGAGAGAGAGGTGAAGAAAAGATAAGCATCTGAAAGAATGACACACATTTGTGTCAGTGAAGTGGCAGAGCATTCGCAAATCCTCGGTGGTATTCCTGTCTGGATGTCTGCGTCGAATCCCTGTCTCCACAGACACAATTATACAATGTGTTCTGACAAAAGTGCTCTAATTGGTGGGTCTATTCCCGAGCTGGTGCCTGCAGGCCTGAGAGCCGGCGCTTGAGGGACAGCGCTATGATTACTTGAGTGCAGACAACGACCAGAAGGAGGCTCGGATGCGCTTGGTGCTTTATGGATATGGTATTAAGTGTCAGACCATGATGCTAATTGTTCGCAATGCTTGTGTGACACCATTGGAGAGCAGGAATAAATATCTCCACTAAGTCTGAGCAATGCAATCTAGAGAAGATGAGATGCACACTAACTGAACTCCTAAACTGCAATGCAAGTCTATGAGAATCTGGTGAATCAGTTCTCTATGATTGTTGACTTCTAAACAGGAAAGCAAAGAACTTCATGTAATAGTGGACTAATAGCATGAACATGAACTGACAAAGGAATACGTTTTTCATAACTAGAAAGAAATATGCAATATTGACATTTTTATGACTTACCATAACTTAAGGCTTTATTTCTTACAGTTTGGTGATCATTGAAATCTCCAGATATTTTCACATTTTTCAGCGCCTGGTTCTAAATATTAATCCTTTTGTTTATTTCTGTTACTAACACTTAATATTTTTGATCAGTTGTCACATTACTGTTCAAAAGTTTGGGGTCAGTAAGATTTTTTTTTTTTTAATAAGAAAAAATACTTTTTATTCAGCAAGGTTGCATTAGCCAAAATGACAGTAAAGGCATTTATAAAGTTACAAAATATTTATATTTTAAATAAATTCAGTTCTTTTGAACTTTCTGTTTAAAGAATCCTGAAAAAAATTATCACGGTTTTCACAAAAATATTAAGCAGCACAACTACTTTCAACATTGTTAATAAGCAATGTTTGCTGAGCAGCAAATCAGCATATTAGAATGATTTCTGAAGGATCATGTGACACTGAAGACTGGAGTAATGATGCTGAAAATTCAGCTTTGCATCACAGGAATTAATTACATTTTAAACATATCCAAATAGGAAACATTTATTTTAAATTGCAATTAAATTTCAAATTTTTTCTGTTTTTATTGTATTTTTGAGCAAATGAATGCAGACAATCTTTCCGACCCTAGATTTTTGAACAGGAGTGCTTTAGTCAGTTACAAGTTTTCACATGTACGTACCCTCCACCGTGGCGCGTTTGGGCAGGATGGTAATGGCTCCTTCTGCCACTCTCTCCTGCTGAATGACCGGTGAGATCTTGGAGCCCCAGCTGTCAGACCCCACCCACAGGAAATGACCCGTCTGGTTGCTCCTCTTGGCAGCATCCAGCACTCGTCTGCAGACATACATCATCTTCAATCAACAGAACACACCGCCAGCCCATCCATTTCTCACGCCTGACGCTGCGCTGTATCTTATCTGCGGTTCAGATAAATGTACGCCAGGAGCTGCCGGCATCTGTTTGCTGTAACTCACTGACTGATATTCAAATAAAGACGCTCTCGATCCTCACTCATGGGCCCTGGAGACCTAAAGCTGGGATTTCAATGGTCAGCCTTGAGAAGGTCCTGTCCAGCTGTCCGCTTCTCACTCATGTATTGTGTATATATTTTATTGAGAGGGATTTGAGAGAGAGGACAGGAGCGCTGTCAAGCTGCTAGCATATTCTGTCACTGTCAAACATGATGAGAGAAGCAACTGGAAAGAGCGAAATTTTTTATGAGGATTATGACCAAACATTTTGTCACTGAAGGACACATCCAAAACATGAAATTGCGGAAACCAATGTGTAATGGAAAGGTCTGATGCAGCGTCAAAGTAAATGCTTATCATCTATCAAATAAAAATCTACATATAATACAAAAAAGAGTGATTTTTTTAATTGAATATATACAGTAATTTTTTAACCCAAAGGTCATTTTTTTTGTAGTCAAATCAAACAATTATTCAAGAAAGACATTCAGCTGATCATTTGTTAATGATTTTTTTATTGTAGTTATTCTAATATTTTTCATGTATTTTCAGTTTTTTATTTTAGTTGTAGTTAAAGTTGTAGTAATTCTGTTGTCTTTTAGTTTTTTTAAATTCAGGTTATATTATTATAGAATATTTGATCAAT
>NW_015660890.1:3760308-3761711 GCF_001515625.1 Sinocyclocheilus rhinocerous
CTGTGTTCGTCTTCATTTCAGGCTGCAAAGCAACAAAATGTGATTATTTTAAAGGGGGAAGATTATTTTATATACCCACTGTGTGTATATATATATATACACACATTTTATTAGTTTAATTAATAATTAAGTAATTAAATAGTTAAAAATGTAATTAATTTAATTTGCATTGTCAGTTTTTATTTTAATTTTAGTTAAAGTTTTAGTATTTTTGTCGCTGTGATTTTTAGTTTTTTTACGTATGTCTTTATAGTTTTAATTAATTTTCCATTTTAGTTTTAGTTATTTTAGCACATTGTTGTTGTCAAAGTTTTTTTTTATTTTCAAAGGCTTTTATTACAAATAACAAAAAATACATTTAAATTGGCCCTTTTTTATGTACATTGCAATTAAACATATTGATTAAAAACAAATTAAAATAATATTTTATATGCTTGGAAAAAACATTTGACAACTCAAATCAATGTTATTTTAGTATGACTGTAATATTATTATAGTTTATATTTCAAATGAGTATTTTCTGCTTTTTAATTTTAACTTTAGTTTATAAATAATTCAAGTAAAATAATTATGATTAATAAAATGTCTTTAATCATGAAAGAAATATCTTTCATACATCTTACATGAATACACAGTTTTCCAGTAGTTTTTGAATCACTTGTGCAGCAGGATCAAACTCAGAGAAAATGAACCAACCACTTTCACTCTTTAATTTTTTATGGTCTCTCAGTGGGAACTAGTTAGTCAATCTGTTAATAAGCCCTTAATATTGATTTTCTTCTTAACTATAAAAGTCTACATAACTTGAGTTTGAGGTCAGTTTAGCATTTGCCTCCGGGGTCTATAAATAAATATTGTACTGCTCAGCAGCTGTTATATCAACAAACATATGTATAGATGGCAGGAAAGCCAATATTTTCAAGTCCGTTCAGAGCCAAATCTCAGCACACAGAGCAGCACCTCGGGGACTCGCTCAGGAAAGACCAGCGCAATCTGAAATTAGAGCATCCCTCCCTCCAGGCTCAGAGAGCCTCGCTTTACATCCTCACCAGCATTTTTAATTGCTTTCCTTCTGTATGAAGGTGCAGTAAAGTTGGACGATATACAGGTGGCAACAGAGATAAAGGCGGGAGCTGAGCAAAGGCTGCTGGGAGGGACGGTACTTTAGGAGAAATGCGTTAATGAGTCTGTTGTTCTATATCACTGGCTGTGTTCAGAATAGCATGCTGCTATATTAATGTCTGCTTTTTTCTTTTTTTAAGTAAACTTTCTGCATTCCACAATGCAATGCAAGTGAGTCAGGGTTATACTTAACTAAAACAAAAATATTTTTTTGTTATCTGATACTAAAATAACACTGATTCAAGTAGCCTTTTTTCCTTTTTTGGCAAGCATATAATATA
>NW_015660890.1:3761955-3793456 GCF_001515625.1 Sinocyclocheilus rhinocerous
TATATATTGATTTATTTCTTTGCAATTTACTTACCCACTCAAAAACAAATAAAAAATAGGGGCAATTCAGTTTTTTGTTTTTTTTGTGATTTCTAATAAAAATTTTATTGAAAAAAATGTACTAAAATAACTAAAACAGAACCAAATAATGAACTAAATAGACATTTAAAAAACTAGTAAAAAGCACAAAAATAACTGAAATTAAAAATTAAATTAAAATAAAACATATCTACAAAAAACATATCTACATACAAAAGAAAACTAAATATATATTCAATATATAGCTATAATATGTAACCACAATAGTATCTCAGTGATACCAAAATAACACTGATAGTTGACAATTATGAGTTGATCACACTACCAAAAATTAAGATTAAAACACACACACACACACACACACTAATATTTATATATTTATCTGATTCAGCTGCTTTAGTTGTTACGTTTAAAGAACAGTAGGCAGTATAAAGTATACTGTATACTACACAGTATTCATTATGCAAGTATTATATTCTGAACACAGCCAGCTTCCTTTCTTCCTCAAGGCACTGATAAAAGGTTTCTCTCAGCTGGAGATCTTTAAGAGAGCAGTGAACGGTCAGACAGGGAATGTCTTTCAAGAACAGAAAGGCGACACCTGATATCGTCCTCGTACAAAGAGTAATATTTATATATTTATCTGATTCAGCTGCTTTAGTTGTTACGTTTAAAGAACAGTAGGCAGTATAAAGTATACTGTATACTACACAGTATTCATTATGCAAGTATTATATTCTGAACACAGCCAGCTTCCTTTCTTCCTCAAGGCACTGATAAAAGGTTTCTCTCAGCTGGAGATCTTTAAGAGAGCAGTGAACGGTCAGACAGGGAATGTCTTTCAAGAACAGAAAGGCGACACCTGATATCGTCCTCGTTTGCGAACATGATGATGGCCCGGGCGTGGGGGGTCTCCAGGAGGCGGCGGATGATCTTGTCGAATTCCCCAGGCCTCGGCTCCCGAGGGATCTTCAGAGACTGTGCGATACACACGCCACCTAGACAGAGACAGAGACGGAGACGGAGAATTAGGCTTTGTTCAGTCTGCACACAAAATCCCATTTGTTTTCCAAATCCAGCCATTTGCAAGTGATGCAGTCGGGACTGTTTATTCACACGGTGTAGTCAAAAACATGCATAGCTACATTGTTTGCCAGAATAAAGACAGATGATAACAAGAGAATGTTATTAACTATAATTCAACATGTACATTAACTTTTGGGGGAAAAAATTAAATAAAAATAAAATAATTGTATTTTTAAAAGAAATTATTCATTTATTGGGCAAGGATGCATTCAACTGATCAAAAAATGACATTAAAGACATTTTTAATGTTACAAAAGATTTCTATTTCTGTAAATTCTGTTCTTTTTATATTTCTAATTATCGAAGTGTCCTGAAAAGGTATCACTGTTTCAATTAAAATATTAAGAACTGTTTGCAACATCATCTTAATAATAAATGCAAATAAGCACATTTTAATATTATTATTGATGTTATTATACATTAAAACTTTCAACATTATTGTAAATTGCAATTTTATTAATTGTATAATATTATAAAATTTAAAATAAAATGTTTCATAATATATTTTAACAATCCTATGTATGTATGTATTTATTTATTGAGGTATTTATGTATTTATTTATTATTAAATTGATCAAAGTGACAGCAAAGTAATGGCTGCTGACAATTTAAAATAAAATGTTTCATAATATATTTTAACAATCCTATGTATGTATGTATGTATTTATTTATTGAGGTATTTATGTATTTATTTATTATTAAATTGATCAAAGTGACAGCAAAGTAATGGCTGCTGAAAATCCAGCTTTGCATCATAGGAATAAATTATATTTGACAACATATTCAAATTGAAAACAGTTATTTTAAATTGTAATAATATTTTACAGTTTTCACTGTGTTTTTAATCAAATAAATGCAGCCTTGGTGGGCAGAAGAGGCTTCTTTCCAACCTGAAACCTATGAATGGTAGTATATTTTAATCTGGGATCAGCGTAACCAATAAAATCCATATATATAATACATTTAAAAAGTAAAATAATCGGAAAACAAGCAAAAATGAGAGTACCAATATCAATACTGGATTTCATGTAGTCGAATTAAGAAAAAAATACACAAGCAATGGTATTTCCGCTGCCTGTCTGAAGGTCTTGTAGTTAGTCTATCAAAATGACTTGAACATTTACAACCGATTGCTGTTGTGGACATAAAAGAAATACTTTCCATCAAGCTCCATCATTCAAATCCTGTCTCCAGGTGCTTGACATCATTTATTCAAACTTAACATGACAGACTTACAAAAATCAGGTCTTGACAGGCCATATTGAGGTGGACAGAGTCATATTTCATATTTAATGTAAGCTGTAATATCTAAGCCTCCGTCCCTTCGAGAGCTCGATTATACCATTAACGTCCCGAACGGGGGTGAATGATGGACTTCCTCCTGTAGTCTCCTCCTGTTACAGTCCATGTAATGAGCGCCGGCGTTTTCCTCAGCGAGCCGTGTCGCTGTATGCCAAACCAATGCGGCTCCTTATACGTTCTGTCACAATGACAAATACAAATTAGCCTTAATTAATGCCTCTCACAATGGTAATCACCAATCTGTTGCGTTCATGCCCTCCTCCGATCCATGATGATTGTGAGTTTACGGGAGTGCGATATTTGCTTGGAGCTACACTATGGAGGAAACATGTAGAAGAGCCGTTTCTGTGACTTTTTTTGGCCACAAATGGTATTTGTTCAAATTTATGCTATGACGCTATGAACAAAAAAGTAGCTTTGAAGCTAGGCTTTTTGAAAGAAATTTAGCAAAGATGCATTAAATTGTTTAAAAGTGAGAGTAAAGACATTATTAGAATGATTTCTGAAGGATCATGTGACTCTGAAGACTTGAGTAA
Source organism: Sinocyclocheilus rhinocerous (assembly GCF_001515625.1). Taxonomy (NCBI): domain Eukaryota; kingdom Metazoa; phylum Chordata; class Actinopteri; order Cypriniformes; family Cyprinidae; genus Sinocyclocheilus; species Sinocyclocheilus rhinocerous. The sequence continues at coordinate 3,764,919 of NW_015660890.1, forward strand.
TGATGCTGAAAATTCAGCTTTTCATCACAGGAATAAATTACATTTTATAATATATTCATATAGAAAACACTCATTTTACATTGGAACAATATTTCACAATGTTACTGTTTTTATTTTTTTAATTAATGATGATTATTATTTTGTAAGCCCATTTCCTAGATTATATTGCACAATTCAGACTTTGTTTCTTGCGATTCTAAGAAGAAAATAAAGTTGGAATTACGAGATATGGAAACTGAATATCAACCAGATATAAACTCTGAGAAACAAAAATCAGAATAGTTGACATGTACATTCAGAATTGTGAAATGTAAACTTGGAATTACAAGAAAAATAGTTTATATCTTGCAATTCTGCCTTTTTTTTCTTGCAATTGCGAGTTTTTGATCAAATAAATGCAGCTTTGGTAAACATAACAGACTTTTACCCAAAACATTAAAAAAATTACAACCGCAAACTCTTGAACTGTAGTGTATCTAACGTGGTAATATTTGTAAAATACACACCTATCGAATGATATTTACACACCTTAGTTAGCTCACTGCAACATGATCAAAACCCTTTCGTCACACTACAACGCTGCCTGCTGGAAAAAGTAGCTTGCTACAAGAAAAGCTACACTGTTCTGAAAACAGCTAAGCTACTGTCACGCTACCGAACCAATGTAGCGACAACACGGGGCACAGAGCATGTCTTTCTAACTCACTGATGTCTCTCCAAATCTCTTTCCAAATACAGAATGAGGCTTTTATGCGCCATAAATGGGAGAACATCAAAAGGCCAATGAATTAGCATTCCAGAGCTTGGTGGCTTTTCAACACACCAAATTCCTTGTGCATTTTGTGCCTTTCCATTTATTCGGCGTTCAATAGCAGAAACAGCCGTCTTTGTGTTGCGCAGGGACACATATTCAGCTAAACGGTGAGGAAGAGAAACACTGGCTTTGCTAAAGCTCATAAATCGATTGCATGAGCAGACATCAGCATTGCAGCATGTTGCAGGGAGTGAGCTGGAAGATTTTGGGCTTGAGCACTGAGATAAGCAGCTCCGCCTACCGGTGACTAATGCATGTGCCCTAAGTGTCAAGCTCGCGAAATTAGTCACTACACAATTAATATGCATGAACGATTGCATTAAAATACGCCCAGTTTATTTTTAGTTCTGATAGATCAGAAAGAATAACTGTGAAGCCGTCATGCACTCAATCAGAACCTTCAAAACAATTCATTGCAACAATACTTGAAGTGCACAGCGACTTCTCTAATTGTTTAAAGCAGCAGTTTGAAGTCATTTAAGCAGCTCGTCTGATAATAAAATGATCCCTCCTATATCAGGGACACGACGAGCTCCAGCGTCTCTGCTAATCTTTAATGATTGGATTTTCACTGCTTTATGAATCATGAATTATCTCATTGTATCCAACCTCGCATGTCGCCCCTCAAACACACACATGGGCTGGCTAATGCTGTCATTTATTTCCATTGCTGGGAAACTGAACACCTAAAGTGAAGCGATTCACGTTGGGTAATTAACTTTCTGTTTGATAGCCGTTTGGTTTTGTGACTGACCGAAGGCAACTATTTACTGTCTGGCACACTATAGTGCATTCATTCTATACAAAATGACTTTTTATATCAATTTTATACCAATTTATCTTTTAAATTGTAGCATGTTTGCCAGATTTTCAACCCCTAAAATGATTTACATATGTGACCCTGGAGCACAAAACCAGTCTTAAGTCGCTGGGGTATATTTGTAGCAATAGCCAAAAATACATTGTATGGGTCAAAATTATAGATTTTTCTTTTATGCCAAAAACCATTAGGATATTAAGTAAAGATGATGTTCCATGAAGATATTTTGTAAATTTCCTACTGTAAATATATTAAAACTTAATTTTTGATTAGTAATATGCATTGCTAAGAACTTCATTTGGACAACTTTTTTTGCACACTCAGATTCCGGATTTTCAAATAGATGTATCTCAGCCAAATATTGTCCTATCCTAACAAACCATACATCAATGGAAAGCTTATTTGTTCAGCTTTCAGATGATGTATAAATCTCAATTTTGAAAAATTGACCCTTATGACTGGTTTTGTGGTCCAGGGTCACATATAAATTAACATTTCTAAATTGTAAATAAAGATGAACTCAGTGAGTCTTACAAGAAAATACTATCAGTCTTTTAAAAAAATATTTGAATTATGAGATAAAGGCAGAATTACGAGAAAAATTTAACTTTGAGATGCAAAGTCAATTATGATATAAAGTCGTAATTATGAGATCAAATCATAATTATGAGAAGTAGATTCGGAATTATGAGATAAAAATGTAATAATTAGTAATAAGGTTGGAATTATGAGATATAGTCATAATTATGAGAAATAAATTTGGATTTATGAGACAAAGTCTTTTATGAAAAAAGTCAGAATTGTGATATATAATAACAGAATTATGAAAAAATACATTTGGAATTATTAGATACAAATTCAAAACTTCAAAATTTCACATTTAAGTCAATGTGTTACTTGCCATTTCTTTGGAATTATTTGTGAAATTTACTAGCAATTTCCGAGTGGAGACTGATTCAAAGTCAATTATGATAATTTTGAAAAAGTCCCAATTAAGAGAAAGACGTAATTATGAGAAAGGTTGGAATTATGAGATACAGTCATAAATATGACTTCTTACTTGCCGTTTCTTTGCAATTCTTTGTGAAATTTACTAGCAATTTCTGAGTGAAAACAGTTTTAAAGCCATTTTTAATGTACTTTTTGGAAAATCCAGTGAATTAAATACTCAAATACCCAAAACAGTGACACTAATATTATAAAACAGACCAAGCTCGGAAACCAGGGCAGGAAGTGTCACTAAAACGGTCAATGAAGTGGATTTATTGTTAATGCATATTGAGCCTTTTAAGCGAAATGCAAACAGGAAAATCACAAACATTCATTTGGGCTCGAGTCATGACACATATGCTTAACGGAGATTTGATTCATTCCACATTAGAGCCTGTGTGACAAAGCATGTTTGAGGACGGTAATGGCAAAGAACTCAGCAGCACAATCCTTATTACTGTGGCTTATTACACCATCCATTAAGTGACAAAAGTGTGCCGGACTTCCTCGTGTTGAGAAATTGAACACTCTCAGAAATTAAGGACCACTGAGGTGGTGAAACCTCGCCTGAATTTGTCCCCTGAGAGGTTTTCCACCCTTTCTGAAGGGCCAGATATCGGGCAAAGCCAATAACGCTCAATAAAACTCAAGCGTCAGAATGGCTGTGTTTTAAAATGCCCAAATTTAATGCTTAATATCTCACGTGTAGTATTGTTTCCCCATGGCGCTGACCTCCTCCGCTCTCTGCATGAGGTGATTCGGTCGTCAGTTCCTCCAAACATCAAATGTGGGAGTGTTTTTCGCTCCTGAAAGCAGCACAGAAGCTTCGGGAGCGTGTTTATTCAACATCTCCACCCACACGCGCATCACAAAGGTGTTCGAATACAACCCGCATCCACCCACACGCGCGTGCCTGACGCCATGCGTTTCACACCACATATTCACTGCCATACGCTGCCGTTCCACACGACCCGGTGCTGAAGAATGTAAAATGCATGAAGAACACGACAATCATTTTGATGCAGAACATTTCTGTGCACTAATGCAGGACTAAAATGGGTTGAGTAAAGACCTCAATTGTTTGGACTGAACCAGACATAGTCTGGATTGTATGGAAGTCCAATTATGCTAAAAGTAGAAAATAAAATGACTGTAACTACGAGATACAGTTAAAATGAAGTAGAAATAAAATACGATGTCATAATTATTCAAAATAAAGTCAGAATGATAAGAAATAAAGTCAGAATTATGAAGTCAATTAGGAAAAATAACATCGGAATTATACGATATTTTTATATACAAGTCATAATTAGGAGAAAAAGCAATTATGAGATAAAATCATAATTATGGGGAATATTTTTTATTTGTAAGATGTAAAGACAATTGTAAGAAACAAGTTTAGAATTATGAGACTGATCATTTTGAGACGAGGTTATTATGAGATATAAAGACATTGATGAATAAGTCAGAATTATGATATGAAAAGTTATTACTATAATAAATACATTTTAATTGAGATTTAAAGAAAATTTTGATAAATTTAGAATTATGAGAAAGTAATTATTATAAGACGTAATTTTGGAATTATGAGATATTAAGTTAATAATGAAAAAGCTGGAATTATGAAATATAAAGTCAGAATTATGATATGTAAAGTCAAAATTGTAAGAAATAAATGGAGACTTATGGGATTTAAAGAGAATAATGAGAAATAAATTATGAGATATTAAATCATAATTTTGAGATATTAAGTCAATTATGACAAATAGAATTATGAGATATAAAGTCATAATCATGAGAAATAAAATCAGAAGTATGATACACAAAATTAATTACGAAAAATAAAATAAAAATAATAAAATATAAATGTATAATTATGAAAAACAAACTTGGAATTGTGAGATATAAAGAACTGCCCTGTTTGATAGTTGTGAAAAAACAGCTTGTATACCAACAAAAATGAACCAAACTTTGACATCAAACACACTTGATCTGGAGTTGTGAAAGAGCCATAAGTCTTTGCATCAGCATGAGTTTAGAGTGCCATTCCCTTTGTCCTAAAAATACTGTTAGTGCTTCTTTCAACACTCCATCGCGGCTTTAAAAAAAGACAAGTTTGTGTTTTGCAGCCCAGAGGCACATTGGAAATGGTGCCGCGGAAGACTTTGAAGTGGGGCATCTGGTAGAAATGAGCCTTAGACAACAGAAAAGGACATATAGCTCTTCACTCGGGCTTGGTGGACCATGTCTAATTGGATTCTGAGAACAGGATTTTGGTGATTTAGTACAGTAACTTCTCTCCTAACATGCTGCTTTAACAACTTCAACTGAACAGTGATACTTAGTCTAGTTTTTAAGGGAAAAGCATTGAGGTAATGCTGAGGCCATGCTTACTGAGTCGGGTCGGTAACTGATACACCCACCAGAGGCTCCGTCTATAGCACAGATCAATTGTCTTCGGGCTTTTAGGGAGTTACACTGGAATCTGAAGCGAGAGAAGTGACCGACAGTGGATTCCTGGTCATAACAGCCTCAAGGTCAGATGTCTACTCTAAATCCCAGTAATAAATCCTTTTGTCCCATCCGCTTTGTTCCAGACACCATCCTTTTCTCTCAAGTGTTGTGCTCACTTATCAGGAAGTCAGAGGGATTTGTTTTGTCTGAGGAGTTCGACAGACTCTTTCTGACTCAAACCTGTGAAGATGTGCCGCTCTCACAGAAAAATCTCATTTCCTTGCGTGAATCCTAATCAAGTGTCCAACTATTAAAGCAGGCTTAGACTTGCTTGCAAAAACAAATAAGAAACAAACAGACAGAAAGACAATATAAGTGTCCAACTAGACATTTTCAATCACACAAATACTCAACATTTGTCAGTAGAAATGATTTCATCTAAAGATAAGTTCACAAAAAATTCTGGTCATTTTTTCCCATGCAATCAAATTAAATGTGGAATGAAGTGTTCACGCTTCAAAAAGGATACTTGGCATTGACATTGACTTTTAAATCAGTTCATAATAACAACAGGAATCATACTGGACTGGTTCTCAAGGTCAACTCACTGACTCACTGGTCAGATTAATATCGACTTAAAATTGAGATTTGTTCCACACACAAAGCTATCGCATGGCTTATGAAGACTTTTAGGATATTTCATGGTGCCTTTGCTTGGAATTAACACATGTTCTTCAAAATGTCTCCTTTTGAACAAGCAGATAAGTAGGCTACATGATGAACCTTCATGCAAACTATTGCTTTAAGCACAAAAATAATAATACCGGTAATAATAAAAAATCAGCTTGTTACTTCCACCAAAGAGGTGCTAGTTAAGATTAACCCATTCAAAACCACTAGACAACACAAGAAATGCAGATATGCAGACAGCTATGATTTCACTGGAACATTACAAAATTGAATGACTTTCATAAATGTCCAACTACAGATTTTGCAACACACAAATAATCAACATTTGTCTTTTAAAGGCAGGGTATGTGATTTTTCAAAAACACTTTAGAAAAGAAACCTGAAAGCTTCAGTCCCTATTCAGAAAGAAAATGACCAGTGTTCAAAATGTCTCCTTTTGAATGACAAGGTGAGTAAACCAAGTGAACCATTACTTTAAACACAAACACAAATCACTAATAAATTAATCCATTTAAATCCACTAGAAGACACAAGGAATGCGGTTAGTGGCGATTCTAGTCCAGATGAAAATCATCAACATGCATCTCAATCTGGTCTGATTGAATCTAAGACCAGAAAACATGTAACAAAACCACATCTATATGATTTCACTCACAAAACTGAATGACTTTACTTACAAGATATGAAAAATTTATCTCCATTATGACAGAATAACCGTGCATAACCCCTGCTGGTGCACAACTGAATATAATTGAATATAAAGTGAGAATATTTCCTTTCCAGTGCATATAATAAGACTGCAGTGGTTGTGAATGTGCCGTGACAGAAAGGAAAGAATATGTCAGTCGATTAGCATTGAAACTAAGTTCTTCCTCCTCCATCTACAACGCTCTCTACCGTATGCTGATTTTTGGGGTGTAGATTTTGCTGCTCTGTTAGTCTCACTATGCAATTCAAATATTGACATTTTTAAAGCACGCAGTATTCTGTCAGGCTTGCAGTATGAGCTCTGATGAGACTGATTAATGAAGAGAATAGGAAAGTAGGAAATGATGTTACATATCATTTAGCAGATGCATTCGCTAAGTGACTTATAATACACAAAACTGCGGAGCGATGGGTCGTGATTCATTACTGTTAGCACTGGGTAATAATGTCAGTTCTTTAAATATGTATAACTAGCAGGCACAGTGCTTGGCAAAAGTGGGAGCTCTTTGCTAAAAGTACAATTTAAAGAAGGCAAGATAAAAACATTAAGGTGTATTCTTTAAGTATGCATAGTTTTTTCACAATTGTTTTAAGTGCTCTGACTACATAAGTGACTCAACAGATTGAAATGCTTCATTATATATTTAATAGGCCAAGAACACTGTCAAAAAAATCACAAGTTGAGAAAAAAAACAGCTTCAGGACTCTGAGTTTACTCAATTTATGTACAAAAAATGTTGCATCAACTGAACAACTAAAGTTGGTCTGTACTTTGAGCAAAAACAATACATTCTACAAACTCATTTTTTTTTACACTTGTGATTCCAAGTTCAATAAGCTTGCATTTTAAAGGGCACCTATTATGCCCCTGTTTACAAGATGTAATATTGGTCTTGGGTGTCCCCAGAATGTGTCTGTGAGGTGTGCCAACACACATTTATGTCCAAAGTGGATTTTGCATAATAGGTGCCCTTTAAATTATGTTGAGTATAACTTTACATCATAATTATGTAGAATTTTCTTCATTTGCATCTTCATTTCAACTTGTGTTTCAGTTTGTTTAGCAAACACACTGGGCAAAAATGGTTGTAGAAACAATTTTCACTTAAAAATAGCTAATTAAAAGGAATGTACAACAATTATAAAGAAATAGCACATAATACATTGAATAATACATAACATTTTTAAGCAGCAAGACTTAATTGGTATTTTCTTGTAAAACATACTCCAATAATGTTTGTTTCATTCACAACTTTTTTTATTTTTTCAGATAATGTTAAAAATAAGTTTATTTTGTTCAGTTAATGTTAAAAAAAACTCCATAGTGCTAAAATATCAATTAAATCTGAATAATATATTTATGTCATAAGTCCCCATGCTTTGACCAAAACAGATCTTGCTGTTTAATATTTACTTAATTTATTTAATATATACATACTAAATGGTATAAAAAAATGGACCTTATTTTTATGCATTTATATTTTTTTTACTTTGATTTGACCATTTTAATGTGAACTTTTACATTTAAATAACTCATAATACTTTTTTTTTTAATTTGACTTAAATTTTTTATGTAATGTAAACTTTTTCTGCATTTGACAGTTCAGTCATTCTAGAGTTGGTCTGACAAAATGCAAGTTGCATTTTTTCATCCCAAATTGCTCATCCCTAAATCATCCATCATCTACTCCTCCTAGTGATCTGATTTCTGCCCGATGGACTGCCAAACTGGCAAAAACACAAGCTTCAGCACTACCCCGCCTGATTCGTCTGTAACACAAAGTCACAATTCACTCACAAGAGCCAATCAAAGCAGGAACCTTTGGCTCTTCACACCACTGAGACTCTGAGAGTCTGTTATGACATAAAAAGAGAGCGACGCATTCACACATGGCCTTCATGCGCCTCTAGATCCGTAGCCCAATTACTCTGAGGGATCTTACGAATGTGGACTGTATCAAGTAAAAAGAACGTCACATCTGAAGAGACTGAAACACTGGAGACCATTAGGGTTTTGATCGTTGAAAGGATAGAAACAGAGACATAATAGAGATGTCATGTGCTATATCACTGTGTAGAGCAAAGAAGCTTTCAGAATGCAATACTGCTTACTAAATACTACCTTAAAATAGTATGTAAAATAATATGCATTAAGTAACAACAAATATTTCAAGACCTGCTCATGTAGTTCAACTTGTACAGCATGCTATAGAAACACTAAAGTCATACGTTCAATTCTTCGGGAATGCATGCACTGATCAAATGCATTGTTTGAAAACATGATGTACATAAATTGTAGTTGCATGCTGCTTTTTGTCATTTGACATTATAATGTTATGAAAAAAGGAACTGGTAATTTTTTTGCAAGGGCATTATCTGTTAAGTTTAACCCTAAAAAAATGCATATGCAATTCAAAATACAGGTAAAACACCTTGAAATAGGGAAAATTCCTTCATATTAACGCAGTACATGTGCCATATTTTTACAAACATTTTTTGTAAAATTAGTGTAAAAATATATATTTTTTCATTTTAATACAATTTCTTTGAAAAATTCCATCTTAAAGTTAACATCAATGCAGTTTGCATCCCATTTTACATCTATGACATATATTGTAGTGAAACAGGATATTCAGTGAGGAAAAACTGAAGAAAAGAACTCGTCTTCATCAGTCGCTAATTTATTGGCTTGTTTATAACCAGACTGGAGCCCTGGCTAAATGCTGATTTCTGAAACAATGATTAAATAGCTACTAGGGTATTAGTTAAAATTATCTATCCTTAATGACTGCAGCAGAAAAGTGAAGTCATTTCAGAGGTTGTTGAGCAAATTATTATATTTTGGCTAAAGATTACTTTATTTACTCAAAATAAGTCCAGGTGCATGTATTAAGAAAGTAAACGGGGTTAATTTTGGTCATTATTTAATCTAATTAAGTAATGAAGGGTAAAAAAAAAATCTACAGTCTTATAAATAAAGGTTTTTATTGGCATCAATGGTTACATACAAATTTTCATTCCACAAAAGTTTCTTTATTGTGGGAAAAGGTTCTTTTTTTAGATTTTAGACTCTTAAAATATTCTTCACACCAAAAAACAATGTGTGTGTGTTTTTTTTTTTTTAAAGAACTGATCACTTAAAAGTTTTTCACTGGTAAAAAAAAAAAAAAGTAGTTTTTTTTGGCGCTGATGGTTCCAAGAAGAACCTTTAACCTCCATGGAATCTTAGAAGAACCACAAAAGTTCTTTAGATTATTAAAATGTTCTTCACACTAAGAAACAATGGTTCTTTTAAGAACTGAGCACTGAAAAGTTATTTGGGAAAATGGTTCTTCTATGGCATCACTATGAAAAACTTTTGAAACCGTTATTTTTAAGAAAAGAGACAATTGCTTATCATCACACTGGAAATGGAAAGTCAAGTCAAGCTCATTTCATTCTAGATACAGCATTAAATGCAGAGTAGTAGCAGGTCAAGCAAGTATGCATACAGAAAATGAGGATATTATGCACAGAATACATACTATATATACTGCAGAAGAGTGAGTAGCATGATAACAGCATGAACAGTCAATGGCTACGCAGGGAAATAAGGCTGATTGTCCCAGAAGTGACACTTCCATGTGGCGTTTCCCAAGAAGGGGTTTCGTAATTGATGTGACATCGAATCCCTATGGCTAAGCAGAGTTGGGCTCAGAGGTCATGATCCTGGAAACTAGACCACATATGCTGCACATCTTGAGATTTGCATTTCATTTAGCTTCAAACTACCATCTGAGACGTCATGAAACTCCGCAGTTACAGCCTGGCTTTATGTGCACCTTTTGGATGCTTCAGATGCGTTCTTTCCATGGCATGTGTGATAAAGTATTATTACAAAGAAAGCTCTGAGATTTCCCACTGCTTTGTTTTCATGGACTCTTGGCTTCTTTTCTTCTCCACTGCTTTACTGTCCACTCAAACGTGATCTCCTGCGGCTCAAGCGCTCTTGAATTTCTGCAGTATTCCTTCCCACTACCCATCTCTCTCATTGATGATGTGTAGCATACAGGCCACACGTTTTATTCCAGCTCGTCTTTCCCGTCTACCTCCACGACCCTCATGTAAAAAACATCAATGTGTTTCACAGCAGCATATATGAAGCTCAGACAGAACAGAAGACATGCTTCACTACTTCTTTAGGTTAACCTCTGCCTGTTTCTCACAAGATGAACCCCGCAACACAAACACCACAAGATCCTTTTGCTTTTAAAGGAATAGTTCACTCAAAGATTAAAATTCATCTACTGAACCTTATATTGTCACAAATCCATGGTTTTCTTTCTTCTGTTGAGAACAAAACAATGCAGGATCCAAGCTGCTGTGCTCATTACAATGACAGTGGAATTTTTAATGATTTTGAAAGCGTCTTATGCTTACTAAGACGGTATTTATTTGATTAAAATAGTAAAAAAAACAAAAAAAACAATCATTACTATAGTGTCACATGGTCATCCAGAAATCATTCTAATAAGCTGATTTGCTGCTCAAACAACATTTTTTGTATTATTATTAATACTGAAAACAGTTGTGCTACTTAATATTTTTTTGGGAAACCATGATATTTTTTTCCAGGTTTATTAATCTTTTCTAACATCATAAATATCACTTCTGGTCAAGTTAAGATGTCCTTGATGAAAAGTTACTGAAAAGTTAAAACCCAAAATATTTGAATGATAGTGTATATAAAGGAAAGGGGGGAAATATTATATTTAGATATAAATTATAAAAAGAATATTTGACAATCAGTTTGTCACTTTTGACTTTTACTGCCAATCTCCCTTCAAAAAAAAGAAAAACATCATAAAAGCATCATAAAAGATGTTTGAAGTCACTCAAAACCCTTTCTGAATTACTTTTATAGTGCTTTTTGTCATTTATCACTGCTTGGCAGAACAAATCACAGTCCACTTTCGCTGTAGTGCTCAAACAGTCTTCAAATAAACAGCTTTTGTGTTCAGCAGAAGAAAGACAATAAGATCAGAATACAAATTTGGAACAACATAAAGCTAAGTAAATGAGTTTTGATGAATTTCTCAATTTTTGTGTAAACAATTCCTTTAATGCATTATGCTAACCTTGCTTTACCAAGTGAACGTCTCTTCCACCAAATCTTGGTAGCATTATAAAGTCCTCAAGCTTCCGTTAATCTACTCGTGTGAACCCTGAACCCAACATCGCTACGCTGAAAACCAGCAGATGTTAATCTCTACAGGACACAGGCCGTGTTTACTTGAATCCCGAAGCACTGATCCCTGTTTGCCAGGACGTATTTGAACAAATGCCATTCTTAGTTTAGCTATGGTTATTTGTGAAGACAACATAGTGTGACCGAGAACAAGAAAAAGTGGCCCGCGATAGCTGCGCTGGCATTTGCTTTGGTTTAATAAGGTCGAACGGCAGATAGCGGCAGACGCTCCGACTTCCTTCCGTCCCCGTTGAGCGCCGGCATGTGAATTATTCCTTTCCTCCCGCTGATATCCAGAGCGAAATATGACAGCTCTCAGCCGTCTGAGAAGCACCCAAGTGTAGATTCTGTAAAATCCCTCAAGCAAACTTGAACAAGGGAGATCGATGCACCATTCTGATTGCTTTTGCTCTACTGAGAGAATGAAAAAACCCACACAGACGAAATGACAGCTTTGCACAGCGGTGCCGATGGTCTCATGGCTACTGGAAAAGAGCTCTGAGCAGAGACCGTATGCACTAATTCACTTATAGGCCAGACGCTTCAGGCAAACTGTGATCGTGATGTGACAGTAGCGTAGCCTTAACAGTCACAATACTGTCACGTCAGGTATACCCGCACTTCAAAACTACTGTGTTACGATAGCCAACGTCTGAGAGTCCTGGTATCTGGAGACTGTGTGAGATTCAGTGTAGTTCGGCACTGTGATGTGAAATGGAAAAAGTTCATGTTTAGCGATAAAAAGTGCCATTTTGAGAATGAAAATTCAATGAGAAAGCATTATAGTAATAGCCATTTCCACCACAGAATAAAAAAATAATAAAGGTAATTGCAGCTTTATCTCATAATTCTGACTTTATTCCTCACAATTCTGAGAAGAAAAAAAAAATGTCAGAATTGTTAAACTCGGAATGGCAAGAAAAAAGTTTATATCTCACAATTCTATACAATTTTTCTCGGAATTTTGAGTTTCTTGCAATTCTGAGAGTTTACAATTTGCAATTCTGGCTTTTTGTTCTTAAAATTCAGTTCTTAAAAAATTTAAAAAAGGTAATTGTGATGTTTTATCTCATAATTCTGACTTTTTTTCTCACAATCTGGAGTTTATATCTTGCAATTCTGAGAGTTTACAATTTGCAATTCTGACTTTTTGTTCTTAAAATTCAGAGTTTCTATCTCGCAATAATTTTTTTCTGCCATGTAATAAAATACATTTTAAAAAGGTAATTGTGACTTTGTGACCTCACAATTTGGAGTTTATATCTTGCAATTCTGAGGAAAAAAGTCAGAATTGTGATATATAAACCCAGAATTTCTATTAAAACAAAGAGTCTGAATTGTGAGAGAAAAAGTTGCAATTACCTTTTTTTTATATTCTGTGGTCAAAACTGGCTCCGATAATAGTATGCAAAATTATAATCATTGTAAGTTAAGGTAAACTAAGAACTTTGATGCTGTTAAGTAATGTCATTATTTATATTTCTATTGATATTAAAGTATTTATTCATATTTATCTGCCTATTGTAAGCACAAGTTAATTTAAAGACTATAGGAATGCAGCTGAGGTTAAAGACAATTGTGTTAGCAAAAATTGATGAAAATGACAGTAAATACATGTTACAAAAAATTCTGTTTCAAATAAATGCTGTTGTTTTGACATTTTTTTCTATACTTATATGAAATGTCATATGAAATAAAGTCGCTTTTCTTAAAATGATGAAAATTACGCAAGTTTATGTTTCAAACAGCATAAAACATCTGCCAATTGAATGAGAAAAATAAAGATTTATTTTTTTTTTTGTTTAGTTTATTTTTCTCACTCCACTGGCAGATTTTTTTCTTGTTTTAAGCTTAAACTCACTTAATTTTCATAAATTTTTAAGAAAACAATATTTAATATATTAAGTCATCTTGCTTCACAAGTAAATGTCTTTTGATTTAAGAATGTTGGGATATTTTTACTGGAAAACAAGGCCAATTTAAAACTTCCTTTGAATGACAACTAGATAGATAGATAGATAGATAGATACTGGATTGTTGTTTTTTTGTCACTTTATTTATTTCCACCTGCTCTTGTAATTTCCTTTCATACCTAGGTTAGCACCTGGGTTGTAATAGCGGATAAATGTCAAGAACCATGTACGCAGAGTGACACGTCGCAATTTCTGTGTTGCCAACATGCCAAGTGTTTGTTCTGCCTAAGCGCGTGTTTGCCGTTCTCTAAATTGAACACGCTGTTCTGCAGCTGCCGGTCTAACTGCCTATACCGAACGTGAAGCATTGCTGCTGGCAACACACGCTCGTGAAATACAGACACACGTCCACATTATGCAAACTACATGTTCTGAACGCTAATCAATAATTCAAATGATTCTCTAAATTATAGAAACAATCAGCAAGCCGGGGCGGTGTCTAATGTTTCTTACGCATGACTTTCCATTAAAACTGCATTACAAGTTTGGCATTTGAAGGATGAATCGTCCACCTTTATACGAATCACCCTTCCTTTAATTGCATTATTACAAGGGCAATATCGCCAGCTACAGCAATTTATAGCATTCGACATGGTCTCCTTTACAAAACAGACTTGCAAAGGAGCTGAAGTCATACCCAAGGTGATGTTTGTGTTGTAGTCAAATATTTAAAGGAATAGTTCACCCAAAAATGAAAATTTACTGAAAATTTACTCACCCTCAGGCAACCCAAGAAGCATATGAGTTTGTTTCTTCATCAGATTTGGAGAAATTTAAAATTTCATATGAAGAGATTTGGTAATAATAATTTAGTATTATTGCTCACCAATGGATCCTCTGCAGTGAATGCACCACTCCAGTCCATCAATTAATGTCTTATGAAGTGAAAAGCTACATGCTTGTAAGAAGGTTGAGTAGATTTTCAGCAAATGTTAATTTTTGGGTGAACGGTTCCTTTAAAGGGGTGGTTGATTGCGATTTCACTTTTTTAACATTAGTTAGTGTGTAATGTTGCTGTTTGAGCATAAACAATATCTGCAAAGTTACGACACTGAAAGTTCAATGCAAACAGAGATATCTTCTTTTAAAATTATGGCAGTTTAATGCATAATGGCTCATAGGGACTACAACAAGCTACTTCCCGGGTTTGTGACATCACAAACCCTGATAAACCCCGCCCCTGGGAACATGCAACAAAGGGGGCGATGCCATGCTGCGCTGCTTTAGGGGCCATTTACACGACAACGTTTTCAGCCAAAAATGGGAAACTTTTTATGCGTTTTGCCTGTTCGTTTACACGACAATGGCATTTTGGGGACTGAAAACGCATAATTTTGAAAACGGGTTTCAAAGCGCAAATTTTTGAAAATGCCACCATTATCGTTTCCATGTAAACATCCATTACGGGAATCTTTTGACGTCATGCACGTGCGTAGTATGTGTTTGGTATGTAGACATGTAAACAAGGTGACAGCGCCAACTACTGGCCTGGCATACGTAATACAGCGTTTTTGGCAGTTTTCGCGGATATATGGAAAAGCGAATCGTTTTGAAAAAGTTGTCGTGTATACGTGAAACTTTTTAAAAAGGCAAGGGAAAAACTTTTTCCGTTTTTGACTACATCATTGTCGTGTAAACGTAGCATAAGAGAAGAGGAAGAGAAAACTAGGGGTGCACGAAAAAATCTATTCGTATATGAATCGCGATAGAGATATCTTCTTTTAAAATTATGGCAGTTTAATGCATAATGGCTCATAGGGACTACAACAAGCTACTTCCCGGGTTTGTGACATCACAAACCCTGATAAACCCCGCCCCTGGGAACATGCAACAAAGGGGGCGATGCCATGCTGCGCTGCTTTAGGGGCCATTTACACGACAACGTTTTCAGCCAAAAATGGGAAGCGGTTCTCAATCCTGTTCCTCGCGTCCCCCTGCTCTGCTCTGCATCTCTCTCTCTCTCCCTCTCTCTCTCTCTCTTTCAGATCATTAGCTCGTCAGCTCCTTCAATGAACTGTGTTCCAATTATACACTTTATGTGTATAGACAGACAGATATTTTTCACATAGCTATGAGAAGCGTTAAACATGGACGCACATGCGGTTGCCGTGCTGTAAGCTTTAATCAGGATAAAACCATATATTAAAAGCTAACATAAGCAGTAGCATTTACAAATAACAGCTTATCTAAAAGTATGAGACAACAACAAACAAAAAAACATACCATTACGAGCCATGTGCTTGCACAGGTTCTGCACGATCTTCTTCACTAATATTCTCTGGGTCTCAATCGGGCTCAAATTGATAAGCAATATTGACGACGTTATTGTTTACAATACAACCGGAGCACATTCTGAGGCGAGGGGCGTGATGTTTAGACAGGCACTGGCGGTTTAGCGAATCACAACACACTGGGCTAGCTAAATCAATGAAGCTGGCCCAGCTAGCTGGAAGGTAACTAGCTGAAAGCTAGCTAACCAATCTGAGCCCATTGCGTATTTCTGAGGGAGGGGCTTCATAAAAACAGGAAATCATCAGCGCGTTTATAGGAGAAGGGACAGAGCGGTGTAGAATAAAGGTAAATTATATGAAAAATAATGTTGTTGTTTTTTTAAACATAACATGTTTAATTAACATGTTAGACTGCACCCCATAAACACAATCAAGCCTAGAAAAAAAACAGTCAACCACACCTTTAAGCAACATTACTAGACAGAAGGAAAGTTCTCCAGAAGAGTTCGATTGGACAGCATGGGAAGGCTGTCAGATGGAGTTGTCGACTAGCCTGAGAGTTTGCGGATGAACCTGGCTGTTCTTTCCACCACCCGCTGCAGTGGCGAGTTTCTAAACAAAGCGATGTTGGATCAAATCAGAACACTCACCATGACACACCTGGACTAGCTGCAGACGATGAGGCTTTGCAGACCGGCTCTATTAAGTCTTCTCAGGTGGGTGCAGAATGAGACACAAATGCCTCTTTCTGACTAAAACGTCTTAAAATTTGGCTGAAGATGTTATTGGGCTGTTTTATGCTAATTTAAAACAAAAAAGCAGTTGAAAGAATGTTTTATGAAAAGAAAAGGTATGAAAACATGGGATTTAATCAGATTCGCAATACACCACAGTTCTGACCCCAAGGCGATTAGACAAAATGCAAAATAATGTCCCAGAGCTTTTGTAACTTATCAAAAATATGGTAACTAAATCAGAGTTTTAGAGTTACCTTCCAGGAAAACATTAAAGGTACTAAACACAAACAGCTTTAACTCACACCCACAGGGTGTCATGACTAAGCAGAGTTTAATTACTTTATGGGCTTTAACAGCGCTGCCGTACATGCTAAAAGAAAGAAAAGAACCTTGAATCCAACAAAACACATTTTCTTTATTAACAATAGCTGTGCAACGCCTGCCCTGCTTGCATTACTGCTCAACCTACAGCACCACAGCAAACTATACTTTAAATGATATTTTACAGTATTTTCATTCACATTAAACTTTGTGCAAAGAATATAAGATACGTAGAAGACTCTGAAGTAGATAAGAGTGGTATTTGTTCATGCAAAAATGGTCATCACAATGCCAGGGGTTGCCAGGATGTTGCTACACCATCACTGAATTGATGACATTATATTTTACCTGAATTGTCTGAATTTAATGTGGTGAGAAAAAAAACACAATAGACTAAACATTTTTGTTTTGTCTTTGCTGGCTGCAAACAAAACAGACCAGCGTAACGTGATTCACGAAAGAGTCACTGTTATGAAATGGCTCTCTTAATGAATAATGAACAAAAAGAAGTTACCAATTCGAATTAGTCTAACCTAATTAGGCTGACTAATTTTGCCAGATTCATGCATAAATAAATGCATAAAATGTGTAAATAAATGCATGAAATAAATTAATAAATGCATACATAAGTGCATAAATGTGAATACATATAAATACACAAATGAAAGAATGAATACATACAGTATATATATATATATATATATATATATATATATACACACATATATATATAGACCTTCTCCCGCCATACCTCTTGGGGAATATACCTGTGCACCTGTGCCATTCTTCTCCCGGCGCTCGGAGACGACGAGGGAGGAAACGAGGAAAGCGAGGTGGCCTGATCGTTAAATTAAAGCGGGCCTTGGGCGGTAGTGAACTACGAGCCGTACTCCGCTCGTGTTGCTCGCATGATGTCACCGGGAACAGTCGAATAATCAACCAACGATTCACGAAGGGCAAGCATGGCTGGATTTACCTGGTTCTGACTGACAGTCCGGCCTCTGTTAGGCGGACGGGCTGGCCCCGCGTGTGCACGAGAGGCATCGATTCATGGAATCTTCGCCCTCTTCGCTGTGAGCGGCTCCCGGTGAGAGAGGATAGCACGATGCGGATGGCGATGCTTAACGTACGATCCGTTGGAAACAAATCTTTTATCCTGAATGATTTTATCATGAACAACAAGCTGGATTGTCTCTTTCTGTCCGAAACCTGGCTAAAGGTAGGAGACCTGTCTCCGATACCGTAATTGCTACCACAGGGTTACTCATATTTTAACTCGCCTAGGTTAACTGGGCGAGGTGGAGGTCTGTTGTCTATTTTTAAAAAGGACATCGGTTGTTGGAAAATATCGCCTGAACTCTATAATAGTTTTGAGCTGATGACTTTTTATATAACATTGACTAAGCCTGCACTGGTTGCACTTGTGTATCGCCCTCCAAAGCCAAACAAGGACTTTATAAACAAATTTTCTGACTTTATTAGTAAACTGGCTACACAATATGATCGTTTTTTAATTCTAGGCGATTTTAATATACACTTGTGTTGTGGGCAGGATGTGATGTCCAGAGAACTGTTAAATGTGATTAACTCTTTTGATTTGACACAATAGGTCAAAGGATCAACTCATAATTTGGGAAACACACTAGATTTGGTTTTATCTTTCAACTTGCACATTCAGAATGTTGTGATTGATGAGGTGGTGTTTTCTGACCATAAGCCAGTGTTTTTTAATGTCTGCTTTGATGAGAAGTCCACAGTGCTTGTACCAGAAAAAATATGGTCCAGAAAAATTTAAATCCTTGAATAGTGGAGAGTTTGCCTCATTATATAGAAATCACTGTGAAACTACTCTATTTGAAGAGTCTCTGAAGAATTTAAGTGTTGATGAACAGGTTAATCACTTTTGTTGTTTGTGCTGAAATCTTGGATAATGTTGCTCCTCTTAAAGTTAAAAAAACGTAAAGGCAAATATCAGCCATGGGTAAATGATTCTACACGGACACTTAGACAAAAGGCTTGACAAGCCGAGAGGAGATGGAAAAAACACAAACTGCAGGTTCACTATGACATTTTTAGAGAATCTCTATTGACTTTTCAGAAGGCTGCTAGATGTGCTAAAACACAAATATTATTCCGATGTGATATCGCAAAATGCAAATAATTCTAAAATGTTATTCAAGATTTTAAATTCAGCCATAAATCCTGTACAAACTAGGTATCCTGATCCTTCCACTACTAAGTGTGAAGAGTTTCTTAATTTTTTTAATAGGAAAATTGTTGATTTACATTCTAAGATACGGAAACCGCTTGTACATCCGTCTGTTGACTTGGCTTCTGCCTGCTGCACGGAATGTACAGAATTCTACCCGATTATGTTTCCAGTTTTGGTGGACACTGTGAATCATCTTAAATCTTCTTCATCAAAAGACGATGTTATGTCTCCCTGCCTTTTCAAACAGGTTTTTGAGAGTGTTGGGACTACTGTGCTGAATTTAATTAACAACTGTCTCAGTCAGGGCATCTGTCCAGCTGGTTTTAAGCATGCTACAGCTCTCCCACTTTTAAAAAGGCCCAATCTGGCAGTGGAGGACACAAATAATTATAGACCAATTTCAAACCTACCTTTCCTTGCCAAGATATTAGAGAAACTGGTCTTTAAACAACTACAATCTTATACTACCTTAAATGCAATATGTGAGCCTTTTCAATCCGGTTTTAAGTCTGGTCATAGTACTGAGACAGTGTTGGTTAAAGTGCTAAATGACATCTATCTATCAACAGACAATGGCGAAAGTGTTATTTTAATTCTGCTTGAGCTTAGTGCGGCATTCGATATGGTGGACCATAGGATTTTAATTGAGCGCCTTGAACATTGGGGCGGCCTAAAAGGCAATGTGCTGAAATGGTTTGAATCTTATCTTACGGATAGGTCTTTTTCAGTGAGAGTTGGGAACTGTAATTCTTCAAGATTACATCTTCCTTGGGGAATTCCACAAGGGTCAATTTTGGCGCCGTTGCTGTTTTCCCTCTGTATGCTACCTTTGGGGGCTATATTTCGAAAACACAAAGTATCATTCCACTGCTATGCAGATGATACTCAGATGTATCTAGTGTTGAGCAAGTTACTCTGAAAATGTAATCAAATTACTGATTACTGATTACTCCTCTTATGAATGTGACAAAAGGGTCAGCGACATGACACTCAGTTTTTGTCCTATCAATTAATTTATTCAAGTAGTTTTGCATAATCCTTTATTATTATTTCTTAGAAAAATACATTAACAAAATGGTTTCACTGCTTATTTGTTTTAAAATAAACACTTTTGTTCACAAAATTAAAGTCATCTAGCGTTAATAAGCAGAAAAACTGAGTGACTCAGTGTTTAAATTCAACGCACCTGGCTGGCTTTATGAAAACCCATGTGAAAGACTTGGGCTTCGTTTTGGATAGTGAACTAAAGATGGACAGGCAAATAAAACAGTGGTAAGATCTTGTTTTTTTTCATTTACGTCTATTAGCGAAGACAACACCGTTTTTATCTACCAGTGATTTGGAGAATCACTGATCGTTTTCACTCGAATGGACTACTGTAACTCCCTTTATTTTGGAGTTGATTGTGGTGCACTGGGGGGCATACAGAGAATCCAGAACGCAGCGGCGAGAATCATTAAGTCTGCAAAATTACTTGCGTCACTAAATTGGCTGCCGGTACGGCTTAAAATAATTTATAGGATTCTTATTTTCGTTTTTATGGCCCTTCACAATTTAGCCCCTGGGTATTTGTCAAGTATGATATCAGTTTATATAAAACCGAAAATCAACACCTCCTTTGTGTTACTAGGACAAAATACAAACACAGGGGAGATAGAGCCTTTTTGCGAGCTGTTCAAAACTGTGGAATGACCTCCCTCATAGTATTAGATCTGTTAACTCACTACCGGTTTTCAAAGCTGTGTTAAAAGCACATCTTTTAAAGACTAATGAGGAGTTGTTGTGATGCAGGTTTAGTTATTTTAAATTGTGTCCATGTTATGTGATTTATGTTGTTATTTGTGACTATGCTTGTTTTTATGTAATTGTATTGTGATATTGTGAAGCACTTTGGGCAACCTGGTGTTGCATTAAACTGTGCTATATAAATAAATAAACAAACAAACAATATATATAACATTAATTAATTAATTAAATAAATAAATGAATATGAATTAATAAATAAATGCCAATATGGTAATAAAAATCATATTTAATTTAAAACATTATTTTACTGTCTGGAACCAAATATAACAATATAAAGACATTACAAAAATATGTGTAATTAAATGTCTAAATATTTTTTGCAATTTTGCTTTTCAGTAAATGTATATTTTTACCAGAAACCAAGACAAAAATAGTGATTATGAAAATGATATTTTGCTGTGTATGCATTGATCATAATCATAAAGATGTGCTTGTTTTCAGATAACTTTACTAAATCTGAACGTTTAGTGAACCATATTCTGATGTTGTTGTACCTGCATGATACCGGTTTGATGTCGGCGTCATAGTTACATTTTATCTATCTCATCTACTTCACCTTTATAGCTTAGGAAAATTGCATGCAAAGAGAGCTTTTATGGGGGTGTCCACAATGTTCAGAGCCACATTTGGCCCTAGCAAAGAGATATGAAGATAACATTGTGTTTGACACAGAGAGGTGGCATATACGCTCCAGCAACAAGCAATCAATGCACAATTTATATCTCTTCCACAGACAGGTGTGAAGCAAAGCCCTCCCAGTGGGAAGAAAAAGACACGCAAATCAAGACCCTCAAATTCACAAAGAAAACCCAGCAGAGAAATAAACACTCACACAATCCATCTTCTCATGCTTCCCAATAAAACAGCATGATTATTCCCTGGACATGATAATAAAATAGCTCACTTCATTAGGCATTCCCGAGCTGAACGAAAGCAGTTGTGATGTTTTGTGAAGGCCAGACAGCTGTGGCTTTTATTGGTGGACCTTGCTGTTTATACGTCACATTGTGATTGCATGCACAGAAAGCCAGTCTTCAGTGGGTGAAAATGCTGAAAAAATCATTTCAAGTCCCCTTGTAAAGCCGAGTCCTCAGAGTAATCTGTGCTCCTCTGGATTGTAAAGTCTCTGGGCTGCAAGTAACACAGAGTGACCCCTAACACGACGATCAAGAGCCCCGTAAGTCACCTCCATAAATAAACAGCAAATGATGCCGCTGTCCTGAGCTGTCATTCCTACAAAAAAATGGTGAGGTCTTCATTTCTGTTTATGTTTGAAAAGTCTGGGTTTATCTGAATGAGACAGACTAAGCAATGGAGGTAAACACATTCATTCATTCCTTCATAAATAAATAAATAAATAACTTCCTTTATATAAAGACATTATACAGTAAAATTTGTCAATAAATGCCTTAATAATGAATGCTGTGCTGTTTTTGTTTTTCAGTAACCTTTTTTATACTGGAAATCAAAAATAAATCATGTCAAAATAAATAATAAATAATTTTTCTATGCAGTTTCACTGTTCAGTAAATGTATATTTTTTTACTGGGAATCAAAACAATAATACTAAAATACTTTAATAAAAAACAAAAAAAATCCTTAATTTGATTCCCACAAAATCACGCCACAGCTTCTAAACCTGTAAATATGAGGTTCTAATTCCAAAAATAAATAAATATAATAAATAAATAAAAACAAAAATAAATCAAATGAATTAAAGAATAATAATTCAATATACTCTCTTAATATATTTTGAATTAAATCTAAATTATATAAATTATACTATGCGATTTTGTTTTTCAGAAAAATGTAAATTTTTACTGGAAAAATACTGTTGCTTTGACAAAAGAGTAAAAAAATTCCCCCATTTTATTCCCATAAATCGAATAACAACTACTAAACTCGTAAATATAAAATTCGCAAAGTAGAAAAAAAAACTATATATTTTTTATTTAATTATAGACATTATACTGTACAATTTATGTTATTAAATGTCTTAAGCAAACTTGCATTTCAGTAAATTCAGTATATTTTTTACTGGAAAATGACTGGAAATACTGATTAAGATGTCATGAAAAATGATAGATATAGGGCTCTATCATATATCTGGTGCAATGTGGCGTCAGGCGCGACGCAAGTGTTTTTTGCTAGTTTCAGCCCGACGCAGTAATCATTTTCACGTCCTGCGCCACGTTGTTTAAACTGCATATGCATTTGCACCCATTTGTGCGCTCATGGGCGTGCTGATCTAAAATCAGGTGTGTTCAGGCGCATTGTTGGCGCGTTGCTATTTTGAGGCAACTGAAATAGACTGCGCCATTGGCAAAACCTGGTCTAAAGTCAATGGCGCAGTAGTTTTTTTGTTATTTAAAGAGCGCGTTAGTATAGGCTAGTCCACAACGCGCATACACTCTGCTTATTACACACACAGGGACGCGTAGCAGGACACAAACATGCCAAATATGAAAATTAAAGGATTATAATGTAAAAGATTATTATTGTGTAGGCTACATAAATATATAGTTCAGTCATGAAACTCTAGATGGCGCAGGCAACGAGTTATTAACGTAACCGATGATATTCAGAGAGTTAAACGACTTGGCACAAGTCGGGGTTATTTTATATGCTATTTGTGCAGCAGCAGTATGTCTTAAATACTCACGGCACCGTATCGCCATATGCATTGGCAGTAGCAAGTTCCTGTACTTGCTTGCAGCAGCAGCAATAATCTACAACTACAGCAATAACCAACAGCAGCAGCAATTCAGCAGCAGACCTTTTTAGACCTTGCGCTTAGATCGTTAAAATAGGGCCCATAGTATTAATTAGACATAATGTGCATTTTTACTCTTCATTTGGTTGTGTTATTCTCAGAAAATCACGTCAGCTACTGAACTTCCCATTACAACTGCAGAACAGACCAATTTAACCCAGACTTTTCATGCTTGTCCAGGTTGGTTTGATAGTTTAGTGTTGGTGCTGGTCTAGCTAGTTGACCAGTCATGCAATTCAACCGCAAACCTTGTTGCTAAAGCAGCTGACTCTGGTGATTTTTCCAGTAAGTCAGCACCTAAAACAAAATATGCTGGCTTTTTCAAGAGCGATGTCATTCCTCTGATTATCTCTCTGAGATGAAATAACTGTTTCTGTAGCCATTCTGCTTCAGGCAAACAGATGTAACATTGAAAAATAGATGTCCTGAGGCCATTAGAATAATGTTTACTTCATAAAGCGATCACTTAAAAGTCTTAATTTTGCGATAAGATGGCGCAAAACAGCATATGCACAAGTGAGGCTTTGAAGAAGCGGGTTAGTTATTTCACAACGGCCCCTGTAGAAGCACAATCTTCATTTACATCAGTGCCAGTGTTCAGAGGCATGCTGGGATGCCCGGACTCTTACGGCCCTGATGATTACACTAATTCAGTTTCCTGGAAGGCAGCTATTCATTCAGATGTGCCGCTATGTTTGGGAAAGCCGAGATGAACGGAAAATGTGCAGAATAAAAAGAGATCCTTTCATAAATTTCTCAAAGTCTGCGATGAAAATGACCTCCGAGGTCCTGGGAGAGAGACGCTGCAGAATGCCTGATTCTGAGAACAGAAAGGTTCTTCAAACGGACGGCCATGTCCTTCGGGAGGACTTTCTGAACGAGAACTCGACTAACCTCTCGCATCAAGAGCCGAGCAAAACACGCCGAGGTCAAACACTCATCACAATCTTTAATGCAGCAGTCAGAATCAATGAATATTTCAAATGACTGGCATAAATATGCCTCACTTTGAAAACGCAAGCTCAATTTAAAGATATAGTTCTCTGAAAAATGAAAAATAATGTCATAATTTACTAAGCATAAAATACTGAATGATTATCATCTTTAATGAAAACTATTCATTCAACTACTTAAAAATATTGTTAACTAATATTAACTAAAATTTAAAAAATCTAAACTAAAATTAAGCTATAAATATACACTAAAAGTAAAACATTATTTTAACATTAACATTAATTTAGTTTAGTTTATGTTTTAACAATAATTTAAAACATAAATTACATAATATAATTATAATACATTATACATTTATGAATTGTACATATAAGTATAATAAATTATATTACATAATTATATTAATTTAAATTAAATTACATAAAACTAAAACATTAAATATGCTCAAAAACCAAAAACAAAATGATCAAAACAATAACCAAAAACAAACAACAAATAATATTATAATATTAAATGGCATAACTAAAACACAATAAACTATAAATATACACTAAAACGTCAACAAAAATTATATTAATAATATATATATATATATAATTCGGGGTTGGAGGAAAAAACTTTTTGCATTCTCTCGCAAAACCAGTTGAGTTCGGACAAACACTTTCTGTTTACTTTACAGCTTGTAAGTTAGTGGTTCACACAGCTCGTACGTTCATAATGGAGCGGTTCATAGAGTTTTATTTTAAACTTGGACTCAAGTTCAAATACAGTCAGCTTTGCTTATAGTTTAAGGCACATGGCTTAATGTGGCTTAATGTACTATAACAGTGACATATGAGGCCCAATTCGGTATTAATAAATACTATTAATACTAATAACAATTGTAATATTAATAGCCTTATTAATAGCATTACTATCAGTTTATTGTAAATTACTGTCTTCTTATATTAAGCCACGTTAAGTACTGTTTTCTATGGGGAAGAAAACGCTTATCATGCAATTCAGCTCATATGGGCTCATCTGCTTGCATGTACACAGAATATATTTTTTAATAATTTCTATAGCATATTTGGTCTTTTTTATCACAGTCTTCATTAAGACGCATTTTCTTTATGGGAGGAAAATGCTTCTGTTCATATTCTGGACTTACCTGCATTCATGTATCATTTATTAATAAACTGTATACAGAATTCGGCCTTTTTATACCACTGTCTTAGTCCATTAATAATGCTTTTTCTTTCTATGGGGGATATGCTTAATGTGCAATTTACCGGGTTACGTTCATATTCTGGGCTATTCTGGACTATTCGAGAGAACGCAAAAGATTTCCTCCTACCTCAAATTTTTTCACTCTGATTTTTTTCCACCACCATGTCCCTTTAGGGGCTCCATATATATATATATATATATATATAAATGACAACAATACACTGGTTATATTTATTTGATCAAAAAATACAATAGAAAGAGTAATATATTATTACAATTTCAAATAACTGTTTTCTATTTGAATATGTATTAAAATGTAATTTATTCCTGTGATCAAAGCTGAATTGAAGTGCTGGTTGCACATATTTGTTTAAGCACATATGGATCAAGGACAATAGCAACATGGCGGATGAAGATATATATATATATATATATATATATATATACTACATGTGTATGACTATCTTTTTTCTTTTCCATACAATGAAAGTGAACAGGATCACCATAGCTTTCATATCTCTTTTTCTATTGCCTATATTCAAACTAAGATGTGTAACAACCGACTTACTATTTTTATTGCACTTTCTTTGTGCTTTTTTTGTGTTTTTCACAGCTTGACAGTGTCTATCCCCACTCACTGTACAGAGAAGAACAGCTGCTTTTTATCTCTTTTGTGTTCCCCTCATGAAAGAAAGTCACGATGGCTTGAAATGAGGATAATAAAGACAGAATTTCATTTTCGGGTGAAGCCGAATACCAACATCATTTTACCGTCATCATATCTCGTTTCCAAATCAAAACAACCACCTATTTCAGACCGATGGACTTTTACCGCATTGAACTCTATCTGGATGTGATTCGCAAAGCTCAACAACATTTCAACACACATCCCGGGAATCCACTTACCTTTGGAAACCAATAACCAATTTTCATAAAGGGTTTAATCTCTCATTCGACAAAACCTGGCCGTAAGGAAAACAACATCCTGTTCCTGCACTTTCCCATAAGCTGCTTTATCTTTCTCCACAAGAAGCTGAAGGAAAGGGATTTCTCACATTCTCTCGCATTGGCAGAATGCAAATGCCGCTCTTCTAATGAATACGTATGACGGCACCAGCGAGACCTCGTTTGAATAAATTCTTTCTTATAACCTGACGGACAAACAGGCCGTCTGAATACGACACATCCTCTCGTATTGATCACACGTCAGGAGTCCTTCAGCGATGCACTTCAGCTCCAATGGATCAAGAATATGTATGTGTACTGCAGCACAAATTAAAGACATGCTTCCTTTCAAGTGTGCGGTTAAATCACTTCCTCTTAAACTCTCGAGGCCTCTCTTTCTCATTTTCTGAATCTCTGTCAGTCCTTTAATCTTGAACTAGACAATTCCCTGTTTTCTACACTAATTACAAGAAAAGTATTAAGAAATAAGACAAAAAAATAAGAATTGCATGGCAACACCCTAGCAACCACCCAGAACATCCTAGCAACAAGCAAGAATAGCATCTGCATTGTGACATTCTAGAAACCACCCAGAACACACTATCAACCATTTAGAATACCCTAGCAACACCCTAGCTACCTCTTAGCAAGCACTTAGAACACCCTTGCAAATACATAGCAACACCCTAGTAACATCGAGAACACCCTTTTAACTGCCTAGCAAATCAACCACCAAGAATAGCAGCTGAATAACAACATCTTAGCAACCACCAACCACCTCGAACAGCATAGCAACACCCTAGCAACCACCCAGAACACCCTAGCCACAACACAGCCAAACCCAAGCAACCAACTAGAACACCCTTGTAACTGCCTAGCAACACCCTAGCAACCACCAAGAATAGCAACTGAATAGCAACAACCTAGCAATATCCTAGCAACCACCAACTACCTTGAACTGCATAGCAACACCCTAGCAACCACCCAGAAAACTCTAGTGACATCAAAGCAACACCCAAGCAACCACCAAGAACACCCTTGTAACTGCCTAACAACCTCCCTAGCAACACCTAACAAAAAATACACCCTATTGTTAGGACTAAGGGTGTCCCCGACTAAGGATTTTCATAGTTGAATCTGAATTTTCAAATATTGCCGATATTCGACTGATAGTTGAATCATATGTTTTGGGGGCGGGGCAAAATACATTACCAAGGGTCAAGTAAGACATTCGACAGTCATAATTACGTTAACACACAGGGAAAATGTGTAACAGACGCCTCGCATATACAAACGGGGTTAAATAACATTTTATGTTTTGATTAAAAGATCAAAGAGAAAAGAAAAAAAAAACTAAGAATTCACAACATTTTTTACAATAGTGCTCTCATTATAACGTTATGTATATAACAGTAGTTATTAATAGGGCTGCAACAAACGATTATTTTGGTAATCGATTAATCTAACAATTATTCGTACGGTTAATCGACTAATCATCGATTATTTCGCTGATTAATCAGTAGACATTTATTGATTATTCAGCTTTTGCAATTAGTTAAAATATTGAGTTATACATATTCTAACAAATAAATTAAGGTAATCACTTCAGCTTTTGAAAGTCATATTATGTAATTACAGTTATACAATTAATTTATACAAATAAATATATTTGGC
>NW_015660890.1:3794249-3796298 GCF_001515625.1 Sinocyclocheilus rhinocerous
AGTCATATCAGACATTCGACAGTCATAATTACTGACGTTAACACACAGGGAAAATGTGTAACAGACGCCTCGCATATACAAACGGGGTTAAATAACATTTTATGTTTTGATTAAAAGATCAAAGAGAAAAGAAAAAAAAAACTAAGAATTCACAACATTTTTTACAATAGTGCTCTCATTATAACGTTATGTATATAACAGTAGTTATTAATAGGGCTGCAACAAACGATTATTTTGGTAATCGATTAATCTAACAATTATTCGTACGGTTAATCGACTAATCATCGATTATTTCGCTGATTAATCAGTAGACATTTATTGATTATTCAGCTTTTGCAATTAGTTAAAATATTGAGTTATACATATTCTAACAAATAAATTAAGGTAATCACTTCAGCTTTTGAAAGTCATATTATGTAATTACAGTTATACAATTAATTTATACAAATAAATATATTTGGCACACAAAATGAGATGGCAGAGAAACTCTCTTATTCACCATTTAATTAGCTATATGAAAAAGTAGCTGAATGACACATCATTCTGCCTAAAACCTCTTTTTTCATATGGTCAAGTCATATGGACAAGAAACAAAATAAAGCTTAAGTGATAAGACGTTTTATTTTTGGATAAACTATTTTCTTCTCAACATAATCTCTCTTAAAATACCTTATACGGTTATGATAATCAAAACAGTCCTGAGCTAGATCAAGCAGAAAATCAAGTTGTAATTCTAACTGAAAGCGACACTGACTCTGGTTTTTCATGTTTAATACTGTAAAGCTGCTTGATTTAAGGCTATCTATTGCATAAAGTACTATATAGATAAACCAGTGTTAATTTCGTCAACGAAGATAACGACGAAAAATATTCGTTAACAAACATTTTTTTCTGTGACTAAGACGAGACGTTGACGAGCTAAAACTAATATCTGATGATAAAAACTATGACGAAATTTATGATAAGGTGACCAGACGTCCTGTTTTTCCCGGGAGTCACAATTCGTTGTCGATTAACTTAAAGTTAGTGAAGGCGGGATAGGCGGAATCGCGCTGATAGAAGTGCTCTCTCTCTCTCTTCAGTTCTCGTATACAGCGTACGATCAGTTGGCAGTGCTCAAATACACACACAGCAGTCCAAATGTCTATCGTGTAGAGTATCTCACGTAAATACAGTCGGTTATGGATTGGAAAGCGCGCAGTATATATTTACATATTCATCCAAACGCCGCTCAGTAGCCTCAGGTTCGGCTGCGTTTGCTCAGTCTGAAGCGCTGTGTCTTCTTCTCTTGAATTGCATCGGGAGAGCTGAATTACAGTGTTGTGCTACAGCGCCACACTGGTCAAACCGCGTTATTGCAGGCTCTTACATTAGGTCTGGATTAAGGGAAGGTAAACGGGGTGAAAACTGAATGTGTGTCAGTATTACATGCATGTCATTAATGTTAACCAACATAAGATGTTAAATAAATAAGTTAAGTAAACCTACTGTATCTGAAAAATGAGTTTAATTTGTATCTCTTTTGTATAGCTGAATTACAGTGTTGTGCTACAGCGCCACACTGGTCAAACCGCGTTATTGCAGGCTCTTACATTAGGTCATATGAGATCAAACGACTACTCAGCAAAAAAAATATTTGTTGACAATTTTTTATTGTCGATAATGTCGACTAATCGTTTCAGCCCTAGTTATTAATTTTTTGCATTTCTGTTTTGAGCTGCGCGCGCTGAAGATGACCAGTAGAACGAAGCAGCAGGTTTTTAATCAATGGGATTTAACTCATCATTTATCTCATATTGAATATGCTTCGTTATTTATACAACATAACGTTAATATTACGACTTATAGGCTATCTGCACAAAATGCCCCGAATGCACATGAACATGTCTGCGCGGCTCTGAATGAACTCCTTTTGTGGACGCGTTCTTCACGCAACAACGTGCAGAAACACGGCAACTAAACTCAAAAAATTTGTTTTAAATAAAATTTAAAAAATAAAAGCGTTTTATTATAATAGTGTTCTCATTATAATGTTATGTATATGACAGT
>NW_015660890.1:3796479-3803449 GCF_001515625.1 Sinocyclocheilus rhinocerous
AGCAGGTTTTTAATCAATGGGATTTAACTCATCATTTATCTCATATTGAATATGCTTCGTTATTTATACAACATAACGTTAATATTACGACTTATAGGCTATCTGCACAAAATGCCCCGAATGCACATGAACATGTCTGCGCGGCTCTAAATTAACTCCTTTTGTGGACGCGTTCTTCACACAACAACGTACAGAAACACAGCAACTAAACTCTAAAAATTCGCAGCGTTTTATTATAATAGTGTTCTCATTATAATTGTTATGTATTGACAGTCCCAGTCATAGTTATTAATATTCTGCATTGTTGTTTGTCCTGCTCGCGCTGCGCACTGAAGAGATAATCAATACCAATACTGATTTCTCTATAAAATTGTCCCCCCCCCCCAATTTCTTGTTAAAGATTTAAATCCGTGCCGCCAAGATGGTCCTCTGTCGGTAACGGATTATAGAAAGAGAAACTTAAACCTATAGGGGTGGTTGGATTTATTCACGCACGTTAAAATATTTTTTTGAAGCTTCTTTCTTTTCAGATTCTTATTTACAGCATTTTTTAATAGGCTGTATTTTAACTTATTGGGAGAAAACCAGCAGTTCTATGTGAAATAAGACATTTGAGCACCCCCATATAGCCAAAATGGCATGATCATAATACCCCGCGAATATTCGACTGTGAGATTGGTAGTCGAATCAGGCTCCTCCTATCGAAGCATAGAATCTTCGACTATTCGGGGTCACCCCTAGTTAGTACCAGTAAGATTTGTTTAGCAAAGTGACCATTTTCATGACAATTTTTACATTTATATTGTCATTATGTCATATGAATTATGCATTTATATCTAATCTAAATTGTCATGATCATTTCTATAACAATATCACGCATCCCTAGTATTCACAAACCCCTGTCCGGGTAACTCTGGCCTATACTGTAATGCAGAAAAAGATGTATTCAAATTAAAAAGTGCATAGGAAAAATATGCATACAGTACGCAAAGTAAGTACGTGTGTGTATTGTCCATAAAAACCTTTTTTTCCAAATATTAAATAAAAGGCTTTCTTTTTTGTCAGGAAAATTATAATTTTGGCACGAAAACATTTGGAAACATTCGGTGACATTTGGAATTGATGACATCATGAATGGAATTCTCTCTCACACACACACACACACTTTATAAACCTGAAATGTCAGCAGGTCAGAATGTGACTGTATGTGCTTGTTTATTTGAGACTGTCCATCTGAAAAACACACACCGGGGAGACGGACGGGACGCTGAGTCACAGATACTTACAGTGAGTGACAGTGCTACGGGTGTCTGCCGGGAAAACTTATATCAGCAGAGTCAAAGTTCATATCTGGAGCTTTAATGCAGAAAAAAAAAACATTATTTTTGTCTTTTTACCAGTAAAAATATCCTTAAATGTATTGCGAAGCAAATTGCAAATGTTAAGTCTTGTTTCCAGGAATATACATTGGGTTAAGTTTATTTATCTCACCCCAACTGGAGATAGACACCTTATTTATCTCACCTTCATTGACTCATCCCAGAACACCCCAACAATCTAGTAACCTCCAAACATCTAAAACACCCTAGCAACCACCAAGAACATGCAATTAACTGTCAAGTTACCATAGCAACCACCCAGAACACACTTTTAACTGCATAGCAGACCTTAGCAACCACCAAGAACACACTATATGACCTGGCAAGCAACCTTCTAGCAACCAACCAAAATAACATAGCAACCACATAGCAACGTCATCCCAGAACACCATAGCAACCACAAAGAACATCCTATTAACTACCTAGCAACCTTCTAGCAACCACCCAGAACACCCTAACAACCGCATAGCAACACCCTAGCAATCACAAAGAACACCCAGTTAACTGTCAAGTTACCATAGCAACCATCCAGAACACCAGCACACCCTGTGACCTGGCAAGCAACCTTTTAGCAACCAACCAAAATAACATAGCAACCACATAGCAACACCATCCCAGAACACTATAGCAACCACCAGTATATATATATATATATAAACAACTTGCCAACAACCACTTAACACGTCCAGCAAACTCCAACCACTCAGAACCCCCTAGCAACCACCAAAAATTCTTTATTAACTGCCTAGCAACCTTCTAGCAACCATCCAGAACACACCAGCAACCACCAAAACACTATATTAACTGCTTAAAAGTTTTCAGATATCTGTAGTGAACAACCAAAGTACAGATCAAGATATTTGTATTCTTTTTTTTCATTTAGCAGTATTAATTTTTCCATTTCTTTAGTGTGTGTACGTATAATCAACCCTATTTAATTCACTTCCTATTCTAGCAACTTATTATAGTCTGTTATTAAGTAGCAAACTATTCCCACCTTAAACAGACACCCTCTCAGTTCTCCATCTCTGTTTGACACTAATGTGCTAAATGAATATAATTTAATGTGGCTGTAATCACCTCCATCAATTTGATTGCAGACTCTAATAGCAGCTCTGGTCAGTGACTCATATGTGCTCTTTTATTTACTCCTCTCTCATATTTCTGCAGTATATGACCGTATCTGACACGCCGCTCTGTAATGGGATACAGAATTATGCTGTTAGACGCCCCGGTGACCTGTGTACCAGATTTTCTTCCAAATGTTTAATGGGTCATTCCTGTTGTGCAGAACCTCTTGAACTCTGAATTAATATGTTTGTGCTGTAATTTAGGGAAGGGTTTTGTTGTTTTCCAGTAAAAAAGGTTTTACCAGACTTTTATAAATCCGCTAGTCAAGCTCAGACTCTACTTAAAGGACAATAGAACTGACATTTAAATCAAATTAAAATTTTGATTGATTGATTGATTGATTAATAAAGAACATTCATTCAATTCACTTAAAAAAATCTTACTCTGCTTGGTTTTGATCATCATGTCTATCATGGTGAAATCATGCATTTTAAAGTCATATCAGTGTAAACTTCTGATATACGTTTTTTTAAACACACATCCAAACCACGCCCACAGAAAGCGACTGTCACATGGCATGTGAGTACCCACTAAACTAGCTCTCTTTCATGTCTTATTGCGCTTAAACTTTCAAATGCACACAAGTTTGTTAAAAACACACAAGCTGCAAAAACACAGTCCGTTAAAAAAAAGGAGCTGGTGGATATCGATCATTATAGGGTGGTTGTGTACACACACTGCCAACACATATTTCTGTTCAAACAACATGTAAAAGTGAATTTTGCCTAATAGGTGGCCTTTAATAGCCCCAAAGAACACATGCAAGACAGGCACAAAATGAATTTCATACAAGGAAGGATCCAAGTGGTTTGTTATTAACTGGTTTGTTTCCTTGTTAACCTTGAAGGCTGATTTTTGTAGTCCCAATCATGCATATTTCCAAGAGGACAGACAAATTCATTTAAAGATCACTGTGAGTTGTTAGCATTCTTGGGAGAGACACAAGGCCTTGTTGATTTGCAAGGTGGCAAAGGTTACAGAGATGTTTTCTTTAATTGACAACACCATTGGTCCAGTTATTAATGAGGCCAGTGCAGTATATAGCGGCGAGATGTAAGACGGTGCCCCCACCCCAATTACGGCTCCAGGGTTCTTCTCAAATCCTCTCAGCGGGATGATTAATTCTAATCACCAGTCCTTTTCTGCGCCCTCCACGATAAGCTCATTACGACACCAATATGACTGCAAAGCTCCAACACCCCGAGCTGAAGAGCTGAGAGTACAGGAGCCAATCAGAGCAGTGGACCACATATTTAACCAGACAATTACTGGACTTCTTGAAACGTCTAGAAGATGGAACTCATGCTGGACAGTTAATCAAAGGGAACGTGTTAAAAGTGACTCCAATCTGACTATGAACCAATGGACTATTGAACGACATGTTTAATTGATGACAGACTATGTAAGATGTAGCTAAATGTTCCAAAACCAAGGGAGATGCATTGCTGTATATCTACACACGTAGCTGCCTTTTTAGGGAGCATCTTCACCTATCTATCTGTCTATCTGTCTATCCATCTATCTATCTATCTATCTATCTATCTATCTATCTATCTGTGTCACTGTCTGTCCAGTCCATCTATCCATCAATCTCAAAATTAGTTATCTCAGGAGGTACCAATTTTTTCGAACAGCCTTCTAGACAACAGTATACCTATGACACCTATGATGCCTTAATAGGCAGTTTGCTAGGTTTTGGACCAGACATGTTTGACTGTGTAAAGGCTTTTTTAAGAGACAGCTTTTGGATGTTTAGCTCATTAAGAAACTAAAAAGACCCACTAAAAAGACCAAACAACCAAAAAAAGCAACATTTAACCTTTCTGACCCTTAAAATGGCCAAGTTGTCATCATGTAATGAGCTCATCGTAACATTCCGACATGTGCCATCAATCTGAACGATACATCACCTCAGTCGCTGCTTCGATGACGGCTGACACATGAGTAAATCAACAGAGAAGAGAACAGTAAACAACGGTCGGACAGACGTGTGTATCTCTAACCTGTAAAGAGGGGAGCGTTGTAGTCCTTTCAAAAAAAAATTGCTGCTACCTGCCACGAGAGAGGAAAGTTTCTAAAGGGCGAAAGAGAAAAGCTGACGGAGATAATGGTCTGACTCACACATCACGGCATGAGACGAGGAGAAAATCAGGCAATAAGGTCTTGTCATTTCTCTGGCTGTGCTCGGCTCATGTCTTGCGCCCCAGGCATGACATAGAGATGAAACACATGAAACCAGTGGCACAGTCCTACGCTTTTTGTCTCACCCCAAACAAGAGGGTCTTAAAACCTGATTATTGAGCTTGCATCTTCATTTGAGCCTATAAGACTTATATCAGAATGTCCCAGATGTTTTGTGTGCATGTTTTCCATACAATAATAATGAATGAACACTTTTGGGCTCCAAAAAGGATAAAATGCACCATTAAAATATTATAAAAGTCCTCCACATTACTTGAACACTATACTGAAGTCTTCTGAAGTCATATTGGCCACTTTTATGGTGCTTTTGGTCAATTTTAAAGCTTGAAAATGTGTAGAAAGTACAACATGAGCATAAAATAATCAACTATTTAAGAGCTTCAAGATTTTCCAATTTGACCTGCATCACTGAACATTAAGATTTGGCAACCCATCTGATTTCACTTTCAATGACAAAGTGCTCTGGCTTTTGGTCTCTCCCAAAACACCAGGGGCTGCAATCATGATTATTGAGCTTGCATCATCATTTGAGCCCATTAAGGAAGGCTCAACCTTTCAGACTTTAAAGAAATATGAAGACATTTACGAGAATGCCCTAGATGCTTTTTTTGCCATACAATAATAATGAATGAGGATGAACACTTTTGTGCTACAAAAAGGACAAAATGCATTATTAAAGTTGTACACATGACTTGAGCACTATACTCAAAGTCTTCTCAAGTCATATATATGATGTTTTTGGTCAATTTTGGAGCTTGAAAAATGTGTAGAAAGTACAACATGAGCAAAAAAGCATCAACTATCCCTTTAAGAGCTTCAAGATTTTCCAATTCTACCTGCATCAGTGAACATGAAGATCTGGCATCCCATCTGATTTCGCTCAAAGTCCTACGGTTTTTGGTCTCGCCCCGAACATGATGGGCTACAATCTTGATTACTGAGCTTGCATCTTCATTTGAGCTCAACAGGGAAGATTCAACCATTCAGAAGTCCTAGAAATATGCAAACATGTAGGAGAACATCCCATATGCTCTTTCTCATACAATAAATAATGAATAGGAACACACACTTTTAGGCAAAAAACAAAAAAAACTATGTGTCATCAAAGTACTATAAAAGTCATCCAGCACTATATTTAAACTGTTCTAAAGTCGCATTGGACCTTTTATGTAACATATTTGGAGCATGAAAATGTCCATAGAAGGAAAACAGTACAATATATTCTCCATTTCCACTTGTATCACTGAATTTGAAGATCTGGCAACCTATTTGATTTCACTACAAGTCTTCTGACCTGAGGACACTGGTGTCTGGCGCTACAGATGCTCAGCAGGGTCAGTGAAGATCGTTGACAAAGCAGAACTGACAAGCGAATCAGCTTTGGCAAAAACATGATTAGTCCTGCATCCACTGACTTTTCGCACCATTCTTAATTTTCCAACAGTCCAAGCTCTCTAATAGAAAATATAAAAAATATAAACTGATTCAAACCAATAATAAAAAAAAACTGTAATAGTATCTCACATAACACCGGTTTAAAAACTACCAATTCTCAAAAGTTTAAGCTCAAATAAATAGCTTTGGCAAAAACATGATTAGTCCTGCATCCACTGACTTTTCGCACCATTCTTAATTTTCCAACAGTCCAAGCTCTCTGTTTTACGCGCCACTGAGCTGCTGACTTCAACGTGGGAATAACATTACCCTCAGAGGTGTGGAGGAAATACATTAAAAGCGACGCAACGAAGAGGAAAAGCGCTTCCTCACAGCTGGGTGTAAGAGAGCTCAAGCAAACACGCTAAGCTTTGTAAGTCACAGCTGGTTTTCCTTAAATGTTTCTATTAAACATGAAGGAGGAGTGGAGGTGGAACAGAAACATGGACACAGATGCTGCAACAACACCAAATCCTCTGCTCTAAAAGAGATTCGGGGAAGGTAGATGGTTTTCGTGGATAAAGATACAAATATTACAGAAAGGAGGATGCAACACTAATAACTGAAATTCATTTCTTATTAATAGAGACAAAAAGTTTGTACAACATCTTATGAAAACTGCCACAGGTCTAGGTCAAAATTTGCAACAAAATTTCAAAAAAGCACAAGAAAATATGTTTTGCATAAAGAAAATAAAGCATACAGACAAACAAGAATGCTTTCATAATTCAAATAATTTCATGACATTATTTTCATAATTAAGCACATTTAAACTAGGGTTATTATAATTAACTAAACCTGAAACAAACTAAAATTAAATCCAT
>NW_015660890.1:3803498-3826264 GCF_001515625.1 Sinocyclocheilus rhinocerous
TAGTTGCTAAGGCAACATTTATCATTTTAATTTAGTTTAACTTGTACTAAAAAAATGAAAATGAAATAAAAATGAATAAACGTAATTAATAGACATATAAAAAACAATTACAAAACTTCAAAGAAACAAATAAAACATAAAAATAGAAAATATAAAAAATATAAACTGATTCAAACCAATAATAAAAAAAAACTGTAATAGTATCTCACATAACACCGGTTTAAAAACTACCAATTCTCAAAAGTTTAAGCTCAAATAAATGAAAAAAATAATTGAATGAATGAATGAATGAATGAATATTATTATTATTATATTAAATAATAATTATTAATAATAATCATTATCATCATAATGAAGAATAATTAACCAATTAACCAATCCTAATATTATAATAATGATAATAATGAATGAATGAATGAATGGAGAATTTTGGGGAAATATAAATAAAAACTAATTGTCAATTACATTCATTGTCGAAAAGTTGTTGTTTTTTCACGCAAAAGTTAATTTTATATTTTTTGTATGATTTTCAGGTGAAATTTATTGCTTTGTGAGTCTTGCCAAAATACATATGATGCAGAAAAAATATTTTTTCCTCTAAGATCTAAAAATGACGCATCAGCTTAACAATGAGCTTAAATAGAGAATACATGGAGATGTTAAAATCTCACTCTCACTCTCCCAATACCAAATCTGAGCTGCTATCTATTATTGTATAGCTCTTCTTTCACATCTTGACAATGGTTTTCATTTCTGCAAAGGAATTTTAGGAGAAACATGTGAGATTAAGCTGATACTTAAATGAAGCAAATGTCTCCTGAACTGCAAAAGAACATTGATACTTTTCTTAGACCAGTGGTTCCCAAACTTTTTGCAGCGTGCACCCCTTTCTAGTGTTTGACACATGTCAAGCACCCTCACCACCGTACTCCGGTTAAACACCACATTTTTTACTGCAATACAAGTATAAATACAAGTATTCACTGTATACAGGGCTTGACATTAACTCTTGCTCACCAGCCACTGTGGCTAGAATTTTCCCTTAGAATTAAGGTTATTTTTCTGACCCCACTGATATATATTTTTTTCTTGTTTTAAATATAAACTCACATATTTATTTATCTATTGATTTTATGTTAAGTCATTTTGCTTCTCAAGTAAATGTATCTTGATTTAAGAATGTTTAAATATTTGTACTAGAAAACTACTCAAAAAATACTTTTGCATTGTAGTTTAACAAAACATTTTATTATTTACTCATACTGATGTAATTTCAAACTCATATCACTTACTTATTTAAAAAAGGAACAGCCATTTAATATGTATGAAATTATTATATATAATAATATTTAAATAAATGTATTTTTTTCCATGTAACACAAGTAAGCTATTTTGCTGGCTATTATCCATATAATGGAAGTAAAAGTACAAGCACTTAAAAATGAAGAAAAATACCATAAAAGTGGTCTGGCATCATGTTGTGTTCTGGTCATTTTGACCCAGACGGGATTATCTTTTTGCCCAAAAATTCTAGTTAATGTTATCGCACTCGACTGACTTTGCTCACACAGGGTAGAAAAACTTTCTCCCCCAAACACTGATAATTTATGTACTTTTTGGGGATATTCCCTTGCAAAAATGACCAGCCTGCAAAAAATTACTGAAGTCTCAAATAGCTCTGAATTCGTTTACATTCAAATTCGCCGCCACATCAGTGACTTAAAATGTCATTAAAGTCAAATGACTTGATGTACTGAGTGTTAGTCTTAAAGATATAATAACAAAGGGACCTGTTTAATTGTCAAGGGTCAAAGAGAGGATGGAAATGGTCATTCAAAACTAAATGTTTTTGATGCAAGACACCGTGACTAACATTAGAGGACTTCACGATAAAGTGTACAATATAAAAGTGCCAGACTGCATTTGCTGTCACACATGTCAGCTGTCTGAATATGCGAGAGCCTGGATGTGCATATGACCAAATATTCTCACTTGTTCATTAGCATCGACTCACCTATGGAGTCCATTCAGTTTGTGGAATGAAGTAGCTCTTGTAGATGTGGGGTAATTACAAACCAGCGCTGGCAGGTCATTAGTCAAGTGCGCTCTCAGGAAACACAGGATGAATGGGAAGGGGAAGTCTGCCGGGAGGGGCGGCACTCATCTAGATAAAGATGTCGGTTTTGAAAAACAGCTGATGCCCTTTCTGTCATTTTTCTGCCGCGACTCCAACATGACTGTATTAGCGCAAATGAGATTCTCTAGGCATGCTGTCTTTCTCTGTGCTGTGAAAATTAGCTGAAAGGGATTGTGGGAACAAGAGGAGCTTTGCAGTCTGGTGCCTGTCAGAGAAGTGATGGCACTTCATTACCATAAATAGAAAAGGCCTGAAATATTGATTTAACATGAAAGAAAACAGTGATTTGGCCATTTAATTTCAATGTATTTAAAAGCACAAGAATATGCATAGTTTAAAAGGGACGTCACCCCAAAAATGAAAGTCTACTCACTGTGGTTTTATTTTTTTTTCTGTGGAGCACAAAAGTAGTTACCCGGCAGAATGTTCACGCTGCTCTTTTCTACACAACAAACATGAACAACTACAGATGTCAAGCTGAAATAAATACTATAATAGTCATCCAAGCGACTTATTCAGAGTCTCCTGAAGCTGTAAAAACGTTATTGTAACGTAGTTTGTAGATCGGGAAGAAGGAGGTGGGAACTGGCGAACATTAAAGATTTTAATAATAAAATAACCAAACACAAAATAGCGCGACAGCCCCTCGCGGACGACTGTCGCGCACAAACAAAACCAAAACACAAAATAAAGTCCAGGCCTGGTCCTCTCTCGTCTTTCACTGTCGTCCCTCCTCCTTTTTATCCTTCCGGAGCTCCTCCGTGAGACTCGAGACCGGTGAGTGGCGCAGGTGTCGCGCATTAGCAATTACTCCACCGGCCTCGCTTAGTTCCCACGGCTCTCGGCCCCGCCCCTCTCGTCACAGTTATTTTTTTTAGTAAAGGAATTTATGGTGAAAAACTACATTACCCATAATGCTTTACAGAAAATTCCACCAATCAGAGTGTCACAAGTTAATCCACTCTTTCCTAACGTTTGGATCAGACGGAAGGCAATGCAAAGACTGTGTTTCCACAACTTGGCACTGCACAGCATCTTGTTCTCTTTATCATTTGGTTTCTGTGCGTTTGCCTCTCTCGTTATTGTACGGTGGGCGGGGCTAAACAGGCAGCAATGAAGAAGTAGGTATTGATCTCCCTCTGCGGAGGCGGTGCTTATCCACACCATTACGTCATAGTGTGGCACATTCCACAAGATGTCATTCAATATAAGCTGTTTTTAGACTAACGAGAAAGGATGTTTTTATAGCACAATGACCTGTTATATGTAAAAAGTTCAAGTGAATTTTGGTTTCTCAGTTCATGACCCCTTCAAATTGATAGTTCTCAATCAATCTGCAAACTTTTCTTAATGCAATATCAATGCAACATGGCACTGCTGGCTCTGCTCATGCAAACAGGCTGTCTCATCATCCACTGGTCCTCAGCACCAGGGCTTTAACCAGGCTTGACAATCAGAGCGATTGCAGGTCTCCCAAACTCAAGGTCTCCAGACTGATGGTGTCCCTACAGCGGCCAGACTCGCTTCTAGCTCCGTCTGACTAACAGGAATCAATGAGAGCGAGGCCCCTCGGGAAAGCCGACGCTGAGGCAAAACCTTCAGTCCATTGTAATTCAGCTGGTGCAATGCCAGCCCGCCAGAATACAGCAACACGATGAGCAATATTACAGCACGCGCGCATCTGACCAGGTGTTCGACTGCCAATCAAGGACAAATGAGCCATCGGCTGGCGGAGAACAAACTGTCACGGAGCTTTTGTTGTTAACAATAGCGACCGGCTGAGAGGTCTGACACTACAACCACCACTTACTCGCTTCCACTGTGTGCTTTGAGTGGGTCTCGATTCCTGTGTCAATTTGATATCGCCTCCGCTGAAAGCCGAACCCCATCATTTAGAGGGGTAAACATGTCGATAAGAGAGACAACAAGCGAGATATGAAGCTAAAATACCGGCGACGGGGAGGTCATTTCAGCCACAGCAAACACACAATCATCCAGAAGCTGCGAGTCGAGACAGCATTTGGGGAAATTGCTGTTAGTGCCCTTTGTGAAACATTAAACATCACAATGTGTTGTGCTTTAGACCCGAATTGTTTAGGAAAGGCATGTGCTGTGATATGCTTTATGCCTGGCTGATGATAAAATGAGCCAAAAATCCCTTAGACTTCCATTGAGCCATACCTTGAGAACTGAGGGTAGACTTAAGAAACTACCTAGCAACCCAGAACTCTGCATATTAACAAGCTAAAAATCACTCAGAACAACTTTAGTAAACACATAGCAAATCCTTGGCAACCACCCAGAACAACCTAGCAACCAGATATAACCTTGCTAAAAAGAATGTAATTAAATTTACAGATTAAATTTTATAATTTAGTTGAAATTGAATATTTTTAACATTTATTTAGATTATTACAATAATCATCTCTCTCTACTGGACAAATCTGTATAATTTCACTTTATATACAGATTGCATTTCATGTAGTTCAAATGTAATAATAATATTCATTTACTATTCATTCTTAAAAATAAAAAAGTTAAAAAGATAAGTTGTTTTTTGTGGAAAAAAAGGTTCTTTAGATTTTTAAAATGGTTCTTTTAAGAACTGATCACTGAAAAGTAACCAAAAAGACTGCACAGTAGACTGCCCACCTGAAGTTGGGGTAAAATCACTATTATGCATGGACTGTCGCAGCTTGATCTAATTAAATTTTTTATTTACATTGTATGAAAAACGGCTGTCACTTGGAACAGATTTGTTTGCATATTCTGTAGAAGAAAAAGGTTGTTTCGTACAGTACATGCCGTGTAAATGTGGCCTACTGTGAAGAATATACCGCATGTAGGATAAGAGCTTTACACAGCGATCTTTAAATCCATTCTGCAGTATTTTCACATATGGTAAGACGTTGCTGCTCACTCACTGAGTTAAGATGGATTTGCTTTGCTGTGCACACACAGAGGAACAGTTAGAGCGAGCCGTGGCAGATGTCTGGGTGAAACCACGGTAAACCGACTCAATCAGCCACGCTCTTGCGGGAACGTGGAACATGTGGAAATTGGAGTGCCTAATTAGCCGATTTCCTTCATGAAATTACGCATCTGCGAGGGGTGATTGGACCACCATGTCAATTTGAGACCTTGATCCAAGGCTAATTGCATATCCCAGAAAAAGCCACCCAGGGACACGATTATAGTTAATCTGACAAGATTCACCCTTCTGACTGCTAGACGATATAGTGTGCGATCCCCTCAGAGTCAAACACGACCTGCGCTCTTTAAAAGATACATGCCCTGCTTTATATTGCAGCCTCGGAAGCGTGCATGAGACTATATGAGACACATTATTAAAAACATCATAAAACCGACAATGTTTCCTTTAGGCCGGAAAAGGGAGAACAGAAAAATATGAAGGCTATTGGGAGTGGAATACAAGCACACTGCTTATTGCAAACATACTGTATAGTAGTACACAACCTAACCTAGCCTAGTAGTATGCATTCATTTACTACGTTGCATATGCATTTATAGTTGCATACATAAATATAGTTTTACGTTTAATTACATTACATTTAACGAGAAATGTATTTATATAAATTGCTTAAACTAATAATTTATATATCTACATCTGTAAATCTATAGAATTTCACAACATTTTTAAATTACATTGTATAATGCAGTTAAAATTCAATAAAGATATTTTGATATTAATTATAAATGTATTTTTATATAAATGGCTAAATTAATGGCATCTATAAAGAATGTTACCAAATTTATAGATTGCATTGTACATAATTTAAATATTAGAAAAAAGATATGTTTTCAAATAACTGGAAAAAAAAGTGTTTTTATTTTATTTATTTATTTATTTCGAATACAAATCATTTTATAATAGTAAACTCAATAATAATATTATTAATAATATTTAATTATTATAATAATATAATAAACTAATAATATTTTTATATTATTTAATAATACATTTATTTGTATAAATGACTAAACTAATAACTTAAATATTTACATCTGTAAATCTATAGAATTTCACTAAATGTATAGATTCCATTGTATAATATTGCAAAATGTAATACATTTTTTTTTATATTTTTTTAATATTATTTGATTATATAAATAACTAAATTAATAACCAAATGTATAAATTACACTGTATGCAATTGAAATAGTGTATATACAAATAATAAAATAAGCTAGAATTTCTTAAATAATTGAAAAAATAGCAGCCATGTATAATTTGTCTATAAATCTATAGAATTCCACTTTCACTAATTTTGTAGATTCCCACTGTATAAAATAGTCAAAATTTAATAAAGGTATTTTAATATTATTTAATTATAATTGTATATGACTAGATTTTTTATATATGTATGAAAAATCTTTCCAAATTTATAGATTACATGGTATAAAATGTAAATATTACATAAATATTAAATAACTAATATAGGCTACCAAATAAATGAATAACTCTTTTTCAGTTATTTGCCGTGTAAATAATGCACTGTAAATTAAATATGTATAAAATAACTGGTTTAAATTCAACAAATGTGTTAATCTTATTTACTATAAATGTTATTATATACAGTAAATCAGCATTATATAAGCTATCCATCTCTGTCGATATTGATACCGGCCATTAAAAGAGAGATGGAGACAGAGAAAGACGAGGCGCAGAATATAAAGGCATGCCTAAACCCTGCATAAATTCACATCCCCAGGCTGAACAATAAAATATATCCATGTGAGAAATGGGAGGCTGGGGGATGATGAAACCTAAATCCATGGTTTTATGCTGTTTTGTGGTGGGTGAATAAATTACTTGTCAAGCACGGACTGGGCCAAAATGGCTTCATTTGAAAAATTGAGAAAGAAAGGGGGAAAAAAGCACAACCACATTAGTGTTTGCACACACACTTTAAATTCTTCATGAGAGTCCCAGTTTTCCTTAAAGTCAACACAAAATCAAAATTGACCCCATTTGCTTTATTCCTATATATT
The DNA here is from genome assembly GCF_001515625.1 of Sinocyclocheilus rhinocerous. Lineage (NCBI taxonomy): Eukaryota > Metazoa > Chordata > Actinopteri > Cypriniformes > Cyprinidae > Sinocyclocheilus > Sinocyclocheilus rhinocerous. Next base: position 3,810,649 of record NW_015660890.1, read on the forward strand.
CACTCTGAAATTGCATTAAATATCTTTTCCCATTAGAAAAAAACATCTGGGTTTTTAATGCATTATTAAATAAACTTCAATGCATCGTATTTGGATCACAAAACATTCATATGTAAATCTAATTTCATTAATAAAATTACTTTTTACATTACCAATTCATCAAGACTATAAACTGGCTTGACCCCTTGCGAAGGCAGTTTCTTTGAAACGGTTGAACTTTTGTCAGATGTCAGGACAACTCTTGTCATGTCAGGACGTCTCTGAAGTCTTAAAGAGCGAGAGGGTCGCTCAAAGGTTTCCATCAAAGTCAACAAAACCCCTGACGGGAAGCACGGGACAGCGTTTTTCCCTGCGGAGCGACGGCTCTTAACCCCGAGCTCCTGAGACGGGAACTGTGCACTTTAGCAGCAGGGATGGATGCATTTACACTTCAAATGTTTTCAAAAATGAATCTGAAAATTATTCTCAGTTTACGATATTTTAATTCTTGGAATTTGGACTCCAAATCCTAAAACTAAGAATCAAAACTCAGACTTTTTAGCAGGACACACACACACACACACACAAAACTGACATCGTTTATAGCACTTTTAACAATACACATTTTTTCAAAGCAGCTTGACGGTAAATCATTATGTTTACCAGATTAGAGCTGTGATAATTCAAGCAATCAAACAGTTGAGATATGCTGTATATACTATAGCTGTTATTTTAGTATCACTGAGAAAATATCATAGTTTTTTATATATTCTGTTTTAGTAATTTTGTGGTGCATTCTTGTCATGTGTTACTTACTTCATTACTTCACACACATTTAATTGTCATAATTCCATACAATTTTTCACACGCTTTCATTTAAACAACTTGCCAGTTCCGCATGTGAAAAATCTTTTCTTTTCTGCTGACATCATCAAGCCCTCGGATTTTCAACCCTTCCCTTCACTTTTCACCATCCAATCATACGCCATTACATTAAATTAAGCCCCACCCCCTTTTTCTCATTGAATGTTCTATTTTTACTCGTAAACATGTCACATTATGTAAGTAAAATGGCTTGCAAACTCATTTCATGTTGACTTTAAGTTGTCAGTAAACATCTATATTAGCAAAAACAAAGAAATCTTAAAAGTAGAAGGTGAGAGGAAACACAAAAGACAAGCGGCCTCAATCCCCTCTGGTCGCGGCAGTTCTGTAACACACACACAGCTGTATTTCTCTGGGCGTTCAGACTCAGCTAATCAGCACTGGCCGACAGTTACATCTATCACGCAGCTGGCCGGGCCTTGATTCATTACCAGCTGCCGTTTCGGAGCAGATCTGGGCTCGGCTCATCCGGTCTGGCAGGTGGGAAGCTTCTGTGGCATTTGTCTTTCCTAAACAGTAAAGTTGCCCGAGCTTGTTAAGGAGAACAGAGTCCACTTGCAGCGGGATCAATGGCTGTAGTCAATCTGCAGACATCAATGAAGGCAAGAAAGTATGGATGTTCTGCTGCCTCGGCCTAATCGTATATCCACTAGCCAATGCGCATTGACAGCTTTTCAGTCGGACAGGGTCACTTTGAGAAAGCGTAACCTAACTGCAATGACAGTTCCCAGCTAATGAGTGTCCAAAACACCATGGGAAACCAACTAAAACTTCATAACAGAGCAGCAAACCACCTTTTTCTTTTTCACACCAAAAGTATGTTGAGCTCTCGAAGCTGTACTTCTCTTCAAATAAAAAGTGTTATCACACCATTCTTCATTCTAGAGCCTCCCTTGAAGTCTTCATCTTTATATGAGTTCTCGAGGCTTTTCCATTTCGAAGCACTTCTACGCTCTTGTGTTTCCGCACATAATAACGCCAGTATTGGTTTTGCAATTTATTTCAAGCGTGACACTCCTCCTGACCTCCCTCTAAAGATGTTTGCTGCAAGGCTTAAAGTAAAAATAAAAGCAAGTGAAGCGGAACTTTGCAGATGGTAAAAGCGCTTTTAGGAAGTCGAGGCAGATGTACCCACACATATTCCGCTCTGTTGTCAATAAGGTGGATTGTGGAATTAAAACCGCCTGAGAGAGATTTATCTTCATGTTCCTGAAGGCAGAAAAGTTTAATGGATAAGTTTAAACATACTGTAGGGCTGAGTGATACAACTAGAAATATATATTTAATATAACTTATGCATTTGATCAGAAACCCTTTAATGCAATCAGTCAGTAAAAAATATTGTTAAAATTAAGTTTTCCAGCAAATGAGCACAACTAAGAGTGATATTTAATAATTTTTATATGCATATCATAACCATAAAGTGTAAGAACAAATCTGGTAACACTTTACTTGAAGCCTTTAAATTCAATGGATTATAAAATTATTTTAATGCATTAATTATGCACTTTATAATGCAATCTCATGAATAATTGTAACCACGGTTATAATACATTATAATACTTTTCTATTTATTGTATTCACTTTTAGAACGTAAAATGCATTAAAATATGACAAACAACCAATTTCTGATTTTAACCAGATTCTGCAAATATCATAATGCATATTAACTTTTGTTACAATTATTTATGAAAAAATATAACGCATTACGATGTACATTTTAAATACCTTTATAATGCATTATACATTTATATTATATATACAGTTTTGAAATTCATTGAAAGACTAGTGAGGAATTGCACAAATCATCTAAGAGAGTTTAGGAAGTGCATTAAAGCATCTTGCAAAACTGCATCCTGAATCCTTTGTAAGTTTTCTAAATTGTCCATATTATGATGCTTGTCACCTCATCTATGAACTTTTGTCTGTAGAGATGCCTATAGAAATAAAATGAGCAAGTGAAATTCCTTTTAATTGGCAACATATGTTGCGTTTGATGTCCTGTGGTTGAGTCTCTCACTTTTGAGAGCTGATAATGATGATGAGTTAACAACACACTGTCAAAGATCTTGATAGCTAAAGTCACCCGAGGGACAGTTATGATGCTCCAGCAATACGTTACGTAACTGTGCTTTAATAACAAGTTGTTTAGTAGGAAAATACCTTATGTACACTGCAAAATATTTTTTCCTCAGTATTTTTTTTTCAATACAAATATATAAACACTGTTAAATCAAAATGCATTTACACTTGAGAAGCAAGATACCTCAAGGTAAGCCTTTTTTGAAAGAAAAAAAAAAAGCATCAAAAGCATGACTTTTTGCTTTAAAAAAAAAATCTGCCTATTGGTTAAGAAAAATAAACTTGTTTTCCCTTTAAATTAAGCTTATTTTTCTAAGCCCTATCTTGTTATAAGCATAAAACCACTTAATTTTTATACTGTAAAACAAGTCAAAAATACTAAATAAGAAACTTTTTTTATGCAGTGCATAAACCAAATTGTGTCATGCATGTCATGTGATTTGTACTAATGCTCTGACTGGTTGACTGCAAGTTTGAATCTTGTCTTTGTTTGCAGTTAAATGAGTTTTCTCCATTTGCAATCTTGATAAAGACCTATATGTGCTGAAACCCGTTGGCAAAATAAAGAATAGATTTCTACCAGCCTCGTATTTTGATTATTTCATTTCTTCACTCCACATATAAACCAAATTACAAACATATTAACATCCAATGCGTTTGAAAATACATTTCCATATGCATATTACTGCAGTGGCTTAAAAACACACTACATAACTTCTTTATTTTTAAGAAATGAATTCTACTTTCTATAGACCTGACTGCAACGAAATGTCACCATATATGATGATATTGTGCTTTGCAGTTTTCACCATCTGTTCCCCTTGTGGCATTCACTAGACACCTTCTGTGCAGGTCACAACCCCGAAATAACAGAAGCCTGTGTTTAATCTATAGACAGAGTTTGGCTTCCTTGGAATTTAATGGCTTCATTAGGCCCTTTAAACAGAGCAGACGCGCATTTCTGTCCTGAATTCCTGTGGGAACGGCAGCTCTGAAACCACTGCCCTGCCCTGGACCTCTGAGTTTTGGGGTTTTCGTATAATGTCTTCAGCAGCATGCTCATTAGCGCTAGCCTAGACGCATACAGCTGAGGTAGTTACCGAGGATGGCTAGTTTAGATGTGAGTGAGGACATACTATGGACGAACACGTTGGACAGAGAAAAGAGCAGAAAGATCTTAATGTCTCCAGCTCATCCTTTACTCCAGTCACAGTATTTTGTGAAAAAGAATAGCAAAGCTCATTCTGCGAATATGAAGTGTAGAGAGGACCTGAAGAACAAAAGCCCAGCTGCTGAAATGGCCATTTCACATAGCTTTTCCAAAACTATTGGGAAATCCCATGATGGATGTAAATGCAATTATCTATGGCCCATTGGCATGGTAATTAAGGCTAATGTCTATTAGCATCTATTGCTACTTGCTCCTCAGAGAACTGTGCTCACTAACCTCATCCTGGCAGCTGTCTCGATGCATATTAATTTGAATCTACACAGGTAAAAGACTTATAAGAAACCTAAAAGGCTGAAATGACAAACTGTTGCCTACCTGGACAAAGAAACACAATATGAAGCCATTAGCATGTAGACAAAATTAGGCAACTTTTATGAATAAGCAGTCAGTCGCACGCTAGCAGTTGTACACTCCATTAAAAGAAATGTCTAAGTTATAAACAATTATTGAAGTATTTCAGTACACAGTTTCAGTCTTTCTAAATTTCTTGTTTAATTCAATGCTTTATTTGCAATTTCTAAAGGTGCAATACAATTTTTTTCCAGAAACAGATGAATTTAAAAGTGGCAATGTTCTATTACATCGCAACAGTTCAGAAATGTCCAGTAAGTAGTGCTAAAAGAATAATACTCTCGTGTTTTAAAATAATGTATTAGTATGACCTACACTAAACCCTACGCCTAAACAAACATGAAATAAAAATGCATTTACAATGCCATTTTAGCTTGCTTCTACAAGACTTTGTGCTCTTTTATCGATACTAATGTTTTACCACACTCCAAATCACTAGTGCAATCTTGTCCCAGGTGCGCTACCGAGCAAGTTTGCCACATCTGAAAAGCCGTGCATATGTGATGCAAACATCAAAACGCATTAGTTTACAAATGGTAAAAGTGTTTTGAGGTCATAGCGTATTGTGCATGCAACCATGCAAAAATAAGCCTTAATTAATCAATAATCTGCCCTATAAAAATAATTTGTGTTGAATTAAAGTTAGAAACTGCAGTGAATTGTACACATTAGTATGTTTTTGGAATTTTTCAAATTAACCTGTATTGGAATTCCAAAGGAATTTTAGCAGGAACAAGTTGATACATTATTGGAACATATGAAAACTCCATTTAAACTTAAAGTTTTTAAAGAGCAAACTGTGAGCGATGCAGTTTTATTTTCCATTCTGGGGAAATAAGACAGTCTTGGTGTGACTAGAAGCCATACACAGCATGTTGTCAGAGATCATTAGTAAGTAAGTAAAGCAAGAGTCATCTGCACAAGAATGAATGCAATGAGACAGAATACTTCACCCAATTATAGATAGCTCACAACAGCCACACATAATGCAGGTTAATCCAGCATATTTCTCACCCAACTATGTAATGACTATTATAAAACAATGTTACAATCACAACAGTGCCATAATCCATCTAGTTTGGTGGTTCATCACTGTCTTTGCATGCAAGAGAAAGCTACTTCTGTGCAATCTGTGCTTTATACATCACTATGCTACTCACAATATACTTTTATTTAATACAATTTTCCTGTAAACTTTAAGACTGCACTGTAAAAAATGACCGTGAATTTAACGGTAAAAGACTGTAAAAATTCTACAGTAAAAACCTGTTAAATTGTTAACGGTAAATTCCCCTACTATATACACTGAAAAACTGTATTGGACATTACATGTATTGGACATTAAATTTACGGTAGTATACCATTTTTGGAAGTGAAAAAGACCGTATAATTTACAGTGAATAACCGTAAATTGACATTCCCAGAATTCCCTGGGTTACATTTAAAATTTTATGTTTTTTTGATGAACTATGTTTCTTCTTAGTTTTTTCTTATCAGTTTTGTATATTAGGGTTGTGTGTTACACCTAATGTTGTTAAATGAATGTTTATTGCATTATTTCAGTTTCATGTGTGTTACCATGATGGTGTTTAGCGTTTGTTTGAATGACACTGTGCACCTTCTATACATGTTATTATTTAAAAGCTGCTTGTGATGGGCTTTGGTTCATCATGTGACTTTCTCATAACCACCTGCTTTTGGTGTATTACAAAGGTACAAAACAGATTTCAGTACTTCAATAAGGTTGGTATATTAACATTATATCAGTTAATGAAATTACGGTATTTAACTGTAAATTTAAGTTAAAACCGTAAAACCTAAAACATTGCTACCGTATTTTTTACGGTAAAATTCCAGCAACCACAGCTGCCGTTTTTTTACCGTAAATTTTACGATTTTTTTTTTACAGTGCAGCACCAGGCCTATTACATAAGGTACAGTTTCCATGCATTATGCTATAGGCCCTGAGAAGACTAGAAACACTTCCTATTGGTTCTGTTTATATACCTTAAGGTGTTTGATGTGTCCCTGCTAGCTTAGCTAACAGACCCCCCTAGGTTTATGACCCTGCTGCAGCATCCCTTTGAACAAGTGACAACTGCTTAGTCATATCTCCTAGCTTAAACTAAATAAGGAAAGCCCTTCCTTCTCCCTCTGTCTCTGTTAAATGTGAGCCAAAATCATCACAATTAAAAGAACCAAAGACTTAAACTACTTCAGTCTGTGTGCATTGAATTTATTTAATACACGAGTTTCACAATTTGAGTTGAATTACTGAAATAAATGAACTTTTCCACGACATTCTAATTTATTGAGATGCACCTGTATATGTTAATATTTAAAAGCTGCTTGTGATGGGCTTTGGTTCATAATGTGACTCTCTTCACCACCTGCCTTTGGTGGTTATCAGTGTATTACAAAGGTACAAAACAGATTTCAGTACTTCAGTAGGTTGGTATATTAACATTATATCAGTTAATAAAATTACGGTATTTAACTGTAAATTTAAGTTAAAACCGTAAAACCTAAAACGTTGCTACCGTATTTTTATGGTAAAATTCCGGCAACCACAGCTGCCGGTTTTTTACCATAAATTTTACGTAATTTTTTTTACAGTATGTTTATTTTAGCTAATCTAGCTGGTTTAGGCAAGATTCAAAACCCCTATGAAACCATTTAACTTGAAGAGTCTGACCAGCTTTGACGAGCAAACCGCTGTTTTATCAGCACTACAGCTCAATGCATCAAAGCATGTACGCTAACCACTAGGTCATGACATCTATTCACTTTCAGACAGCGAATACAGTCATGCACAAGAGTAAAAATGGCCCTTAATTAAACTCAAAGTTTCGTAGAATAAACTGGGGTTAATGTTTATAGACCCAAAAGGGCAACTACTATCTGATACACGGTGATTTGCTGAAGTAGTGACAAGCAAAGAGGAAGATCTCAATTGTCTTGGCCATTAGCGAATGAGGGCATCATTGTTGCAAAGCTATTGACTTTTCATTCGCTTGTTGTATGACATTCATTTAGTGGCTAATTGCATGCTTGTTAAATTCTTTTTCTCTCCATTTTAATCCACCTCTCGCGTTACAGCTGGGAGACTCGAACCTGCAGTTTGGGAAATGAAAAATAAAGACTCCTCCACAAAGTCAACAAAACAACTGCAAACAAAAGCCAGGAGAACTCATATAGGCATGCTCACGTCTGTGCTTAGACTGTCTCCATCCATGTTTTACCTTCTTTTGTTTGAATTCAATACAGTGACAATAAAAGCCAATAAAAATATTATATTTTTTTAAACAAAATTTGTTCTTTATAAAACCATGCCTAATTATTACCCTCACAGTACAAACGAGTCAGTACACATACTATAGTAAAACCATGGTTGATTTTGTAATTAATATGTTCTTTTAATGCAAAAAAAACATAGTTAAACAACTATGGTTGCTGTAGGACTATGATTAATTTAGCATTTACTATGGTTTTACTACAAAAACATAGTTAAACCATAGTTACTGTAGTAAAATCATGGTTAATTTTGCAGTTACTATGGTTTTACTACAAAAACATAGTTAAACCATAGTTACTGTAGTAAAATCATGGTTAATTTTGCAGTTACTATGGTTTTTCTACAAAAAAAAAAACAGTTCAAACACTCCTTACTGCGCTAGTTATTATAGTTTTACTGCAAATGATGTAATAAAAACATGGTTATTTTTGTAGTTACTAAGGCTTACTAAAAAATCATAGTAAATATATTACTGTACTAAAACCATTGCTAATTAGTTTTACAACAATAACTAAACATAGTTAAATCATGGTTACTGTAGTAAAACCATAGTTAATTTTGCAGTTACTATGGTTTTACTACAAAAATCTTAATTAAACCATGGTTACCTGTAGTAAAACCATGATTATTTTTGTATTCACTAAAATCATGGTTAAACCACGATTATTAAAACATTGTTAATTTTTTTATTTAGTTTTTTTTACTGCAAAAGAAACATGGTTTCTGTAGTAAAACCATGGTTAATTTTTCTGTTTTTCATTGTTTAAAAACCATCCACTCATTTGGATATAGACACTCGACAATCTCCATACATGATGCAAAAAGAATCCCCACACACTTCACCTTTCAGCTGGCTGCATATTCAAATGTGTAGCTTCTGGCTAGACTGTGGTTAACTACTTTAAATGAGGAACAGCGAGTATCTTGAGTAGCTACAGTTTCTAAGTAGCTGTGAAACACTATGTGTGATGGTAAACACTGGAGTCCGGAGGATGCTAAAGTGGATGTTATTACACAAATGTGTGCCATCACTCATGAATTTTTAATGCACAATTAAACAGTGCGATTAGTACAGCTGTGTGATATTTGCATTTGTGGAGCAGCGGGGTCTCTGGTAATAGCTATAATTCTGTCACGTAGGGTGAAGAAGGGGGGAGGATTGTAGCGTAGAGGGGTTTTAGCGGAGGAGGATCTGTGTGTTAAAGCCCATCATTATACTTCCTGCCCATCCGTGTCCTCCTCTCACTCGTATTTCCTGCTTCTCTTCAGCCGCGGGTCTTTATTGATACTCCAGGGCACTTGATAGCGGACAGAACCATCATTCCTTTAGAGGAAGTGGTTAGTAGACTAGACAGAGTTTGTTTAACACCCTCCTGTTCAGTTTGCATGGCTGCTTAAGCAGCTTGCTGACCCAAGTTTGTCTTTATGGGGTAAACGTGCAATAAAATGTACTGAATGCCAACTAGAAGCAGACTACTACTATCTGCCATACTTTAGTGCACTACTATGGTCCTAAACACCTGAATAGAGCTTTAAAATACAGAGTGTAGGCCTACATTTGACCACATGGTGTGTCTGGAAATATGCCCAGTCATAACACTCTTCTCCATCATTCCTTTCATAAATTAAATGCATAAAGTAAGTTTATAACAAGCCTCATTCGCATAGAAACAGGATGTGTTTGCACGGGCAAGAATGACAATGCACTAAATACAGCTGGAGCAGTGCTAAATCACACTGTAAAAATGTTGTAAGATTATCGGAGTATGTTTTACAAGAAAATATTTCATTTTTTTCTACTGTAAAATGTTCATCTTTAATTCTATGTGTTACTTGTGATTTCTTTGTGAAAATTATTAATAATTTAGCTTTTTTTTTCCGTGTGAGTTCTGATTTTTAAAAAACGAACTTTTCTTAAATATTATGGCAATATCCAGTTTTGCTATGAAAATTCAAAAATAATCATGGTTTACATTGAAAAAAGTACAAAGAGATTTCTTATTTACCAAATAATAGAAACCGCAAGTAATAGTTTTTTTTTTTTTTTTAGTACTCTGATAATCTTTGTTTTATTCACAACACAACTTTTTTTTTACAGTATACAATTACCTGTACATATTTTTGCATATGGCTATACTTGAAATATGGAAAAAGTGCATATCCAGTAAAATAATGCATTTATTTTAATCTAATATACTGGTAAAATCAGACATTATGGGGACTAGGCTAGCAAATATTCACCCAAAATATAATAGCCAATATTTGAAGTGGATCAAAAAAGTTCATCATAGTTGTCTTAAGACAAGAACGCATTTTGGTTTTAGGTTTTAGGACAACTTTGATGAAAGGTTTTGATCCACTTCAAATGTTGACTACTGTACATTATATTCAGTATCATATAATCAATAGTATCATTAAACCTCTATGAACTTTCATTTCACATTGATTCATTAGTTTAGGCAAAGATTATGGATTTTGATTAGCTAATAATCCTTTTCCCACTCTCTTTTTGGGAAAAAAGACAAAAATGCAAGCTGCAGCAAATAATGTAGCATTTTCCTGGTTTTGCACCAAATTCTGCAATCGCAAACCTGTGAAATGATCAAGTGGTTGGTGAATAAGACACACATGTTGCGCTGAAATACCACCTGCTTAAAGTAGTGCAATGGCTAACGTCAAGATTTTACTTCACCCTGTCTACTTTCTGTAAGGCTTGCTTAAGGTCTCTCATTGCTGCGTGGACAACGAACACTTGGTCCCGCCGGTCGGTCTACATCGCCTTTGCCCTTTGTGAGCAATGTCAACATCCACTGAACGGACAGAAAACAGCTGAACACTCAACTGAGAGCACTTTGGCTCCCAAACTCCTACAAAATCAATACCATCCATGACATTTCGGTCGATACGTGAAAGAGCAGAGAGTCACCAGGGTACCCAGTACGTTCAGAAACACTACAGTACGTAACAGACACAATCCCCATTTATCCTTAGTTTAACAACTGAGAATTAATTAAATGGATTTAACTTCTGTACATCTTGAGCAGATAAGAATGTGCAAGATAAGAATAATAATATGCTTCACCTGCTTATTCAAGAGTGGAATTCAGATTTTAAAACGCTAGGCTTTAAACACTCGTCCACTTTGTAAATGGTTACAGAGAAAAAACATACACAGGCACTGGCACAGGCACTGAACAAATAAGGATCATTTACACAATACCAGACTTTCAAGTTGTTCCAAATACAACAAACTCGCAGAGAAACATGGACATTGTGGATTATTGTGATGTTTTTATCAGCTGTTTGGACTCTCATTCTGACGGCACCCATTCACTGCAGAGGATCCACTGGTGAGCGAGTGATAGAATGCTACATTTCTCCAAATTGGATGAAGAAACTCATCTACATCTTGGATGACCTGAGGGTGAGTACATTTTTTGCAAATTTGCATTTTTGGGTGAACTATTCCTTTAAAGGGGTCATATGATGCGATTTCAAGTTTTCCTTTCTCTTTGGAGTGTTACGAGCTCTTGGTGCATAAAGAAGATCCGTAAAGTTGCAAAGACTAAAGTCTCAAATCCAAAGAGATATTCTTTATAAAAGTTAAGAGTCAACCACGCCTACCTAAAATGGCTCATTCTAACACGCCCCCACATATCTACATCACTATGTGGAAATATTAGCATAATGCCACCCAAATGTGCACGCAAAGAAAGAAGGCGTGGTTTCAGGAACAGCAGTCGTGTTGATGCAGCCATGTCAGGGAGACGCTGTGTGATTCAGTGCGAAAGCAAAAGCACTTTATTAGGCCTTCCGGAAGATGCAATTAGGAATCATTGGTTAAGATTTATTTACAACAGAACAGCACAACCCAGATGTTCGAATTTGTGCAACGCATTTTATGGACAACAGTTTTTTGAACCTAGAAGAGTACAAGGCTGGCTGTGCACAAAGGCTATTTCTAAAAAAAAAAAAAAGAGGGTCAATTCCGACTTTGCTATGACAATCTGGCGCTTCTGAATCAGCAACTGTAAGTATGTTTTGTTATTAGTTTAAGCATTTGCTATTGTGAGAGAGGCGGGGCATAGATGACCTACAATAATGTACAGGATTTGAAAAATAATGTGGTTTTTGCACATTAAAGCATGTGAACATATTCTGTTACACCAAATACACAAAATAATGATCTTTAAAATAGCATCATATGACCCCTTTTAAGGCCAAGCATACACTACAAGACTTGTGCAAAATAAAGCACTCCGTTTCTTGTCTTCTGTCAAGTCAGTGCACGCACTACATAACTAATCTGTTGGTTAGTATCTGGGACTAAAAACATAAAGAGGAAAGAAGCTTGTTTCTTGAAACGTGCATTTGGTTCAAGTTCATCAATGCATCAAGCCAATCTTGGAAAAGCCATCTTACCCATCTCTCTGGAGATCTGCACGAATGCTTCCACGCCGCTTTCCCCGTAGTTCCCTTCAGAAGCCAGCGTGGAGACGTAGTTCCAGCCCATCGCCGTGACAATATCCAGCATAGCCTGGGCCTGGTAGGAATCCGGCGGAACGACGCGGGAAAAAAAGTCGTAGCGGGTGTTATCGCTCAGCTCCGGAGCTGTGGATGCATAGCTGATCTGAGGAATCTGCAGAGAAGAGAATAAAGATAGAGGAAGTTTAGAAAAAAGGTTCTCTTGTATCACAGTGGAAGAAAGAGGGATGCGTTTCCAGATCCAGTGACCTGCTTGCTTAGACAGCAATTGTATTCTGCCTTCTAAGATACCTAATTTTGGCCAAATTACATGCACCATTGCATTTCTCCTTTATACAAAAGCCAATCCTAGAATGCATTGCAACAAGCTCAGTGAAATGGTGGATTAGTCAACAGATACAAATTATAAAACTTTTATTTCATTTGATCTTGAAAGGTTTTGATGATAGTTGCAGTCAGTGACGGCGCTACACCGGGGCTAGGGGGGACAATAGCCCCGTCAGAATTTTGAATAGCCCCGGTTTAGCACCCCCACATATTGGTCTAGCCCCGCCTTAGCACCGGTAGAGAAAAAATTCTGGCGCCGTGCCTGGTTGCAGTTCACCCAATATACGCTACTTCAACACAATAGCTTGGCAATTCATAACTATTTTACGTTTTGGTGAATTGGTGTTCACAATTCGTATGATCTTATGTTTCTTATGACGGTTATGTTTAGGGGTGGGGTTATAGATGGGCCTTCATGCTTATGTTTTTTTCCTAAAAATCTTGTGTTTTCATAAGATTCACATCGTACAGATTCATACGAAATCACCACTAGTTACATTTTCTCGTGAGTTGGGAATGTTGTTTGTGCATAATAAGTATTGCATTAGCTTAGCAACATGTGCCAACCAGGGTTATCATTAACTAAAACAAAGTCCAGAAAAAATTCATTACTTGAAATAAACGTTAAGTGAAATTAAATAAAATATTAAACTTAAACTTATTTTATTTCAGCTAGTTGCCAATGCAACACGTTTTGTTTTTGTTTAGTTAAAGTACTAAAATAACTGAAAAATTTTTTTAATAATACTATATAGACATATTTTACAAAGCCCAACACATGACATAGACAAAAATATATTTATTGTGGCCACAAATTATTAATTCATTCCCACGAATTTAGAAGCTGTTTCCCTCATTTCATTAATTTGTTTCGTTGTTTTAGTTAAATCACAAGAATTAATTATTAATTTGTTCCTTTTTATAGTAAATTGTGGTTTTGCTAATTCATTCCCTCATTTTGATTTAATTCAAATCAAAAGTGAATACAATGAGGCCGCAATTTTCTTAAATGAGGGAACGAATTGTTAATTCATGGCCACAGTTTCTATACACTAAAACAATAACTAAAATTAAAGTCAAAATGAAAAGAAAAAAGAAAAGGTAAATAGTCAGGTCTGATGCTGAGAATCATGGGTAATGGAGTCTGTGGGAAATCTGACTGACAGATTCATTGTCTAGAGAAAGAGGACAGGAGGAGGTTAAAGAAGCTCACGGCTTAATTATTCTGAAGGATTCTGTTACAAAACTGTTTTGAAATGCACCTCACGTCAAGCTACACAAACGGTGTTAAATCCAAACATCCCCGATGGCGCGGCGGTACACAATCACCTAGACTGCGCTTTCACCTCTTGAAGCTGTAAATAAGAAAACATTTAGCCACAAAGCACTTGAGCAACATCACCGCATGCGTGCAGATAGCTGCGTCGAGTAGATTCATGAGTAATGACGCTGAACAAAACTCTGACATTGAAAAATACATCAAATTTACTCGGTCTCCTGCAGTGAGGAGTGAAAATTTAAATCTGACACTGTAAGACTGATAAGCAAGAGTTTTTGATAAACATGACAACTTCGAAAACATGCAAAAAGCACAGCTTCAATGCTCTCAGCGTCTTACGCAAAAACTACGTTGCTAATAAGATGCCAAGCGAATTTTTGCAAAGTTCACTCAATGGAAAAGATTAACCATAATGCATTGCAAACTTTCATTAAGTATACCAGTAGCAACTTATGAATATTTCATGAAAAAAAGCTACACAAATAAGACAACACCCAAGAGGCCAAGATACATAAAAACGGGATAGATAACTCCTCTTTTATTGCATAACACTTTAAAATAAGCAAATATTGCTTTCTGGTGTGAATATGAAGTTATGATCTCATATCAAAGCATCTTGGCTTATTGCACAAAGAACACAATGGATTTTGAGTGCTTTATTTGAAGAAGAATGAATTTTAATACAAATACCAAACACTGGTCAAGTTCTATAACAAAAGAAACTGCAACCAAATGTGCCTCAGAAACAAAACACAACACAACACAAAACAAAACAAAACAAAACACAACACACAAAAAAACACAACAAAACAAAACAAAACAACACACAAAAAACTATAAAATAAAAATAATTATATTTTTAAAAAGTCAGTTTTTCCTGCAAGATTCATAACATTAACCAGTAAGTTAAATTATAAAATAAAATGCAGACAAATGCTGCTCAGCTACTAAATAAAATATCTTTTTAGAAACTGCAACCAAATGTGCCTCAGAAACAAAACACAACACAACACAAAACAAAACAAAACAAAAAACACAACACACAAAAAAAACACAACAAAACAAAACAAAACACAAAAAACTATAAAATAAAAATAATTATATTTTTAAAAAGTCAGTTTTTCCTGCAAGATTCATAACATTAACCAGTAAGTTAAATTATAAAATAAAATGCAGACAAATGCTGCTCAGCTACTAAATAAAATATCTTTTTAAAAGTTTTTTTCTGCGAGAGTCACACCACTAGACCACTAATTATTAAATAGGAAGAGAGATGCCACCATAAACTATGGGTCAATTTGATCACTATCGTCAAAATAAGGCAATAAATCCATTTAACCCAAATAAAGACCTATCCGGCCTTCTGCTCTCTGGCATTTTGTATTAAAAATTCCCATAATTACACATCTAATGTAATAATATCAGAGGGCAAAGGATTTGAATTCATCCTCTGAGAACACAAAAGCATAAAAGTTTTTCTTTTTACAGTCAATAAACTCTCAATCCTCAGTAATCCCCTTTTTCAACATTTCCTCAAGCTATCGCTGTATAATTCAACAAACACTTGTCAGGCCGGAGCGTAACATAAAACCACAAAAAACATTTGTGATCGGAGAAATTACAAACAACACGTGCTACTCTACACTGCCCAAAAAACTCTCGTTTGAATCGTCAGTGGCAAATTCTTTAAATATAAAAAACG
>NW_015660890.1:3827586-3830898 GCF_001515625.1 Sinocyclocheilus rhinocerous
GGATCAGCTCTAGGCATGACGAAGCGGATATCGTCCTCTTTTGGAAGGCCAAACAAAGTAGTTTCGCTTTCACAAGGAAACACACAGCACCTTCACGACATGGCGCCGGCGGCAACAACAATACTACAGCGAGAATAATAGTTACGCCTTCTTTCTTTGTGTGAACATTTGCGCGGCGTTAAGCAAATCTTCCCACATTGTGATGTAGACATGTGGGGGCGTGTTGGAACGAGCCGTTTTAGGTAGGTGTGGTTGACTCTTAACTTCTATAAAGAATATCTCTTTTGATTTGAGACCTTAGTCTTTGCAACTTTACAGATCTTCTTTATGCACCAAGAGCTTGTAACACTCCAAAGAGAAAGGAAAACTTGAAATCGCATCATATGACCCCTTTAAAATATAAAAGAAAAAAAAAAGTTTACCTGTAAACTCAAGTCTCCAATGCATTTCATGAACACCGCTTTAAAGCTTGCTGAATGAGGACTTCAGTATTGAGCAGATATTGAGCAGTTGTAGTTTATGATACCAGCCGATAAAAACACTACTATAAAGAGCTCAGCATGAGATGTTCTGGCCAAGAGCTTTAAAAGATCCTCAACACAACAGAGATCATGCCATCGCACAAATGCATTTGCATTAAGAGAACAGGCCATTGAAGACGTGCAAATGGAGGGACATAACAGACCTGAGGCCATGGACGACAGGCTGGAAGATAAGAATGAAAAAATGGGATGTTTGGGATAGATCTGTGGTATTACAAAACAAATCCTTGAGCATTTAAGACCTAAAAATCCTCAGAGAATGGCCAACCCGAGACCTCAATGGATAAAAGAACAGCATAAGCTGCTGACAGCATTTGTGACATAATGTCAATTACCAGATTACAATGACGACTCGTCCCTCAGTAAATAAATAAAAGCAAAAACTGTGGTAGGGCAATTGACATGCCCTAGACTTTTGGCATTTTTATTCATTTAGTCAGTGTTATTTTAGTATTATTGAGATACTGTTATAAATTTTATTACTATTTTGAATGCATTTTTATTTGTATAACTTCCATTTTAATTTTAGTTAAAGTTTTAGTCATTTTGTTGTGTTTTTGACATTTTTAGTTTTTTTATTATGTCTATATAGATTTTTATTTACTTTACTTTTTTTAGTTTTAGTTATTTTAGTACCACAAGTCAAAATAATTTGTGGAATATTTGTAAAATAAAATAAAATAAAATAAATTGACAAAAAATAAATAAAAAGATGAAAAATAGAGAAAAACCATGGGGGCCAAAAACAGGATATACATTTTTAATTACACATTCATATACATTTTAATATAAAACCCACTGGCTTCAAAAATGCACTTAAATTAAATATAGTCAAGCTTTTTAATGTACTTAATGTATTTAAAAGCAGAAATTTGTATTTTTGTTAAAGCACTGACATTAAATGGTCTTTTTTAAGTTTGTGGTTTCATTGCTATAACAGCAAGGTTGAAGATTAATAAGTGATTTCATAATGCTAATAAGCTCATGCTGATATATATTTTTATATTCTTGCAGCTAGACATTCACCCTGTCTACTTCCATTTTAAGTGCCTTACCGTAACAGCAATAATATTTTACGATAATTGACATCAATGCTGTAGTGCATAACTTGTATTGAACCCAGAACATTCCTTTAAGAGAGAAACAAAAAAGCAGCGTATATAAATATATCATGTAATAGTTTTCCTATTATTTGTGAAATTAATCAATGCATCCACAAACAACTCTCCCAGAATGCTCTGCAGTAATAATTTGCATATTCTTTGCGTTTTCGTATAGAGAGGTCAATCAAATGAAGTTATAATGCAGTACTGGATGTCGCAGGTATAATATCTGATCATACAAATCCCACAAACACATGTGCGTGTGCATGCATTTGAACAGTGTTTGTGTTTGTGTGTGTGTGTGTGTGTGGATAATGGAGCTGCATGGCTGAGCGGCTGATAGATGGTTCTCCAGCACTGCTAATTAACCCTTGCTCAGACCTTTATTGTCCGACATAAGGCAGACATGGACCTTAACAAAGGGTGCAAATGCAAGCGTGGCCTCATGCACACACACAAACACACACCGAGCAGCCTCACGTAATTACAGCTGTATTGATTAATGCGTCTTGTATGTTGAGATAACACTGATCTGACGACACACACTCATTCCCAGGCGAGTTTGTGTTGTATGAGAGTAGAGGGGGCATATTATGAATGTGTGAGTCCACATATGCATGCAGTAGCACAAAAACAATAGGCTAAAACCACACTGCTACCAGTCTCAAACCTTAACATGCATATTTTAAATGCAGAAAAGACTATTTATTTGGCCACACTTTATATTAAGTGGCCTTAACTACTATGTACTTACATCAAAAATTAAGTACAATGTACTTATTGTGTTCATATTGTATTGCAAAAACACTTTTGCTGCTATTAAGGTGGGATACGGGTATGGTTAGGGACAGGTTTGGTGGTATGGGTAGGTTTAAGGGTGGGTTAAGGTGTAAGGGATGGATCAACAGTGTAATTATAAATGTAATTACAGAAATTAATTACAAATGTAATTACATGCAGGTATTTTTAAAATATAAGTACAATGTAAAAACATGTATGTACACAATAAGTGCATTGTACCAAATAATTAATTTAAATGTAAGTACATAGTTGTTAAGGCCACTTAATATAAAGTGGGACCTAAAGTCTTACCAACCCCAATCTTTTGACTGGTAGTGTACAGTATATGCAGGTGAATTGCCAAGATATAAAACATTGTCTTTTGTTTTGGCTACAGATTAGACATGAATTATTCAATAATGCATTTTTGCTTAAATGGTATCTGTGGGAAACAGCGTGCCAGATCCTTCAGGGAAAGTGGCTCCATTAGTGAGATTTGCATCCAAATTCAGGCAATGTTAAATATTATAAAATTATGAAAACTGTTTCAAAATATTCCGAATATTAAATCTTTTCAGACTGCTTTATAATGCTCAGTAAAATAAGACTTGGTAATGAGAGTTTACATGTAGCATAGACTTTTATCCAAAGTGGCTTACAAATGATAAATAATAGCGGCTGAGGCAAGTAGAATCATGTCATTTTTAATAATTTTATTGTATTCTCTGTAGCTAAAAGGCAACTTAAAACATAAAAAAATACTCTAAAACGATTGTATGTAACATGATCTTTTCTGCATTACATTGTTTCATATGGTTAAGTACTTCTTTCATTTTCATGAAAAACACTTTATAAGCTTCCATTCACAAATTGCCTAAAAAGCTATG
>NW_015660890.1:3834169-3839420 GCF_001515625.1 Sinocyclocheilus rhinocerous
TTTTGCTTCTATTGAGGTGGGATATGCGTAAGGTTAGGAACAGGTTTGGTGGTCTGGGTAGGTTTAAGGGTGGGTTATGGTGTAAGGGATGGGTCAACTGTGTAATTATAAATGTAATTACATGCAGGTATTTTTAAAATATAAGTACAATGTAAAAACATGTATGTACACAATAAGTGCATTGTACCAAATTATTCATTTAAAAGTACATAGTTGTTAAGGCCACTTAATATAAAGTGGGTCCATTTATTTTTACTACAAGTCTGAACAATCCCTAAGCACTGGTGCATAAAACTTTTTAATTTTTAAAAAAATTATTTTTTAATGCAATCAATCAAGCAAGCAAGCAACAAAATGCAATAAAATAAAAGACTAAGATATTAAGATTTTTTTTTTTACCAAATATTTATTATTGCATGTACTGGCACATATAATGTAATAAAAAATATAATGAAAAAATATATAGTGAATAAAATACCAAAACAAAAAACCAATGAAAATGCAAAAATTAAATAAAATAAAATAAGAAGATATTAAGAATTATTATTTACAAAATATATGTATGTTCAAATGTATGGACATACAGCATTATGTATACTATTATTAATTTCAATGCATTTTTAATCCAATTAAAAAGTGCAAATTGTTAGTATATGCTGAATTATGCATTCAGTATATACTAATACGCACATTTATACATACATACACACACACACATACATACATATACATATACATATATATATATATATATATATATATACACACATACAAAATTTCCTATTTTACACAAATATCTTCATTCGTGAAAGAAGATCTTAATGTTACCGAATCTATTTTTATGATAAATATCCTGAAAACATGTCTTATATAACTAGCCTAATATATAAATAGTGAGAATTTATTGTTATAGACATCTAGATATTTCTACCATTTTCACTCTGGTTGGAAACGCCAAAGGATTTGAAATCTGAGTCTACAATGATTAAGAGCAGGATGTTTTGTGTCGCTGTTATCTAATGGTTTCCTAAAGGGTACAATTTTAATGCATTCCAAGACAACCGACCCTTGATCTGTTCACAATAACACAACTCAATGAAGTATCGACTGGTGAGGATGTGTGCTGCCGCTCTAATAATGCCACTGCATCAGTCACAGCAGACCAGAAACACACAGATCCACTCAATGCAACACAATCAAGAACCTCTCTTCATTTATTCCCTTCATCCTCTTCTGAAGTCTATCATATACAGGCTAGAGTTCAGATGAAATGCATTATGGGTTTTCAGGATGATGCCGTATGAACTCATTCTCTGAGTTCAGCATTCAAATTAAGGGTGATGGTAGATTGAAGGGTGAGAAAGCGGATGTCAAACTCGATGGGCATCACAGATGTCTGGAGGCGTTTTATACACTCATCCTCAACCTAAAGACACTGCACTGCTTTACTATCAGCATCACTGTTCAGACTCAAAGAGGTGACTGGACTGAGCCTTTAAATAGTTCATTTGAGAGAATAGCTGATTTAAACTTAGGTTTTGAAAAGTTTACAGTAGTTTAGTTGGGCCATGTATTTTCATTTCACACAAAAGAGGCATTGTGTAAAAGTCACAACTACCTGAGGATGTAACCATAGCAACAGCAGGCTGATTAAGATCAGATCAGATGATTAAGATAATATTGAACAGTACATTGACAAAACAGCAGGGCCTACTGTCATTATTTATCAATCTATGATAGATTTAAATATCATTTATATAACAAAAATGACACAAAGGCAATTTTTGGGTAGCAGAAGACAAACATCAAATGGTAACAGGCCAAAATGATTCATGAAGAATCATATTTTTTTATAAAATAAAATAAAATAGTACATGTATATATGTATATTTTTTATTAAATTAAATTTGATTTAAATGTAATTCCAAATTCCAAATGATTTATTCAGTTTAATATAATCTATAGGTTTCTAATAAAATTGACCCATAAGTTCCTATTTTATAAGTATAAGATATTTTTTTTGCACAAGACAAACCTCAACCAATAGCACTCTGAAATTATCATAAAGAAATCCTAAAATAAATAAATAAATGGCGAAACCTCCTGAAGGTTACTGTATAATGTTTAATGTATAAATATAAAAACAAAATAAAATTATATTTAAGAACATGTTTATATTATTACATTATATTTATATATAAGATTGTATAAGATTATTTTTATAATAATATTTAAGATTAAGAAACAATGAAGAAAGATTAAGACCAATCCTCAAGCACTGGTGCACAAAATTTAAGGTTGTCAGTGCATAAAAATAAAAAATAAAATAAAATAAAATAAAATAAAATCTGGGCAGCACAAGACAAACCTCAACTGACAACGGCCCCGAAATTATCCTTAATAAAACCTTTAAAGCAGTTAAACCCCCTGGAAAGACACGGTATAATTTGCACTGCGGTTCTAACCAACAAACATGTTTTGTGTGCTTTTTAGGCCAAAAAGATGTGGGGAAGCAGCTCATGAGTCCGTCTCAGTCCAAACAAAGGCACCATCTGCAGGCACAGCACATTTAAGCATCTGTCGTGGTGCTAAAACAATAGATTGGATCAATTGCTCAGCACTGCAACATTACAAACACGTTATCTCACATTTAATGACAGAAGCAAAGCAACGACACAAAGGACAGGATGCTCGCCGAGAACCCCAGCTAAAATGACTGCCAAAAGAGTCCAGAAAATGCCATCGATGCCATGCACTGACCACAATAAAGCGAAAAGGACCCAGACAACCCAAATTCTGAATGTCACCCAGCAACTGACCATTTCACCCGCAATGAGGCGGATCGCTTACATTGTGCACTAGTGATAATGGCAGCAGCGGGGTGTAATTGCAGGGCACGATGCCCTCTTTGCTCAACAGGGGCTTCGACGGGACACGCTACATTGGCAGGTGGCTGCGCACTGGCTTCCAGCTTCACAGCGGTGGACCGTTTCATCCGTCATCTGGACGGCCTGTCGGATTAGACGGCTGGACTGACAGAGCTGCGGGTAGCGGAGGAGACAGATTAGCTGACGGGGTTTAACTCAAGACTGCCGGCTCCATCACCTTACATTACCGCTTCACGTATGAGGAGATGTCTGCTTTAGCCTCAAGACTGATGCAGTACTGCTATCATACAGGAACAGGTAACCTCTGACCTGAACTACTCCGGTGGGTCCTACTGAATTCTCTAATTCAGACAATTAAATGTTATTATGGCTTGATTATTTGCACAAGAAAAGGAACTGGATTCAAATAAAGATCTACCAACAGTGAGAGAAATATTGATAATATCATACTAAATTGTATAATTTTATCAGTAGAACTGAAAATAGTAGAGGGAGATAAGCCAACAAAAATAAAATAAAATAAAATTTATGTTTTACCTTTTTGGGAAGCATGAGGCAAACTTCAACTGAAAAAACACTCAACAATCCACAAATAAACATTTAAAATTATGGCTTGGTTATTTGTGATGGACTAAGTTAGTTTACATGAGAGTGACAACTTGTTTATTGGATTATATAACTATATCATATTTAGAAATATTGATAATATCACACTGAACTCTGTATTTTTATCAGTAGAGCTGAAAGTTGTAGAGTTAGACAAACCAATAAAATAAAATAAATAACATATTAGCATAATATCAGTGAGACAAACAAAACAAAAAATAAAATAAAATATTAAGTTAATTTTTAAGTAGCACGAGGCAAAGCTCAACTGACATGCATACAATGCATAAAGAAACATTTAAAATAGTTATGACTATTATTTGCACAAGATGATGATCATTTGAATAGTCAACCATATCATATTTAGAAACATTGATAATATACTGAATTCTGTATTTTTATCAATAGAGCTGAAAGTTGTAGAGTGAGACAAAAAACAAAACAAAACAAAAATATACACGATATATTAAGACCTCAACTGACAGCACTAAAACAATGCATAACGAAGCCTTTAAAATAGCTGACTTAATTATTTGCACAAAAAGATAATAACTCGAAGTTAATTTGAGTATTTAACCATATCATATTTAGAAACATTGATAATATCATACTGAATTCTGTCGTTTTATCACTAGAAATGAAATGTTTAGAGTGAGAAAGCAACTAAAACAATCACCTCATTCAAATCCATTGCTAATCGTTTTACTCGTTTGTGCTGTTGTTTTCCTTCCACAATGATGTCTCTCTGGAAGATGATGTCATTAAGGAAGAGACTTTGGGTAGTTAAAGGGATTTTACAAAAGACTAACAGGATTAAATCAATATTACAAATTTAAATCCAATTAGAACAATATTCCCCCCCAAAATGTTTTCTATTTTATATTTATTCTTTATGTTTCTATATATTATTATTATTTTGATTAGGGAAAAAAAAGAAAAAATATTATTTTAAATATTAATATTAATTTTAGTATTTTTTTTATAAATTGCCAAGTTTTGACTTATATATGCACAGTACCAAAATAATTTAATTAAAATAATAATAATAATAAAATAAATAATTTCCAGCTTTCAGAATGGTAGGTTTATTATATTAAGGAGGATATGAAGGGAACATGAAAATGTGCTACATAGTAACTGGACTATCTCAGTAGACCTGGGCGATTAGCATGTTAAGCCTCTGGGATCACGATGTCTCTGCAGCATCTCACCCTGTCTGGGACGAGCTGAGAATTGGATGAGCTCACAGCTCGCTCTGTTCCCACTCACACAGGAGAGCCGCATATCACACCTCGTCTGAATGTCTGAACGCATGCCTGTGGACCATCCAAACTCCATTCACTGACCGTCTGATGCATACAGCACACAAAAATGGCGAGAAATAGACTTCCAAACTGATTGGCTTGAAGCTACAAAAAGTCCCTGCATGGTTGTTCATGCATGTATATGTGTGTGTGTGTGTGTGTGTACATAATATCTACATTGGTTTTTCATTAGAGATTTTACAAAATTGGATTAAATAAAAATTCCAAATTAAAACCTAAATAGAATATTAATATTAACTATTTTTATTTAATATTATACTATTTAATAAATATAATTTTATTTATATGTATAGGAGAATTATATAGAAAGTAAAAAATTTTTCTTTCTATCAAAATTATAGGTTTATGGTTTAATATTTTATCCAATATATTAAGCTGTATATAAAGGGGACATGAAAAAGTAAGAAAATGCTTATATAAACTGCAATTTAA
>NW_015660890.1:3839601-3861240 GCF_001515625.1 Sinocyclocheilus rhinocerous
TATACACATACACACACACAGTACACACACGCGAATATAGGTGCATTTACTGTATAATGGAAATTATTTAACAATTATTGTGCTCATTTAAAACAGCAGTATAGAAAGAAAGACTTATTTTACACCTTTTCTGTACATAAGTAGTACAACATCATATATAGATGTATTAAGATTTAATAAGATGCAAAGCCCAACATATTAATGCAGAAATAAAAGTGTGTTTGCCCACATTCTTGCTTTAAACAGCCCTCCATTTATCTCTGTCAAACGCATGTGCATCATTAGTGGCCTCATGGGAAGCGTATCTTTTTTATTTTTAGCTGCTTTCCCTTTAAAGCTGCCACTATCTGGCAAATTCAGACCCCCTTGTCGTCCTTTTCATGTAAACCCTTAGGCGGCATCACTTAGGCTATAACTATTACTAGTAGTACGCCGCGGTCCAAACGCATCATAATCCCCAGCTGTAACGTCAGTGATGTCAGCAAACTCTCCCACAGCTGTTATGATTTTAGCAAATGGCTGCAATATAACAAAGAGTGAAAAATTTAAGGGGGTCTGAATACTTTCCGTACCCACTGTATATACACACATACACACACACAGTACACACACGCGCATATAGGTGCATTTACTGTATAATGGAAATTATTTAACAATTATTGTGCTCATTTAAAACAGCAGTATAGAAAGAAAGACTTATTTTACACCTTTTCTGTACATAAGTAGTACAACATCATATATAGATGTATTAAGATTTAATAAGATGCAAAGCCCAACATATTAATGCAGAAATAAAAGTGTGTTTGCCCACATTCTTGCTTTAAACAGCCCTCCATTTATCTCTGTCAAACGCATGTGCATCATTAGTGGCCTCATGGGAAGCGTATCTTTTTTATTTTTAGCTGCTTTCCCTTTAAAGCTGCCACTATCTGGCAAATTCAGACCCCCTTGTCGTCCTTTTCATGTAAACCCTTAGGCGGCATCACTTAGGCTATAACTATTACTAGTAGTACGCAGCGGTCCAAACGCATCATAATCCCCAGCTGTAACGTCAGTGATGTCAGCAAACTCTCCTACAGCTGTTCCAATTAAAACCATCGGTCTAATGCCTCTTTGATCACTCTGCGCTTCCATTTCTCTCCCTCTGCATTAGCCTCCATGCTAATTTCTTCCTGGTTTCCGCAATAAGGGCAAATTTGACAAACATCAGGCGCGCTTTTGATGGAGGGAGGATTTGGTGACTGAGTCAGAGCCGCTGAGTTTGATGGCTCTCTCTGAATATCAATGCGTCTGGCAGGCCTCCATCACATTGTTGGCTGAAAATGAGAGGGAGAGCGCGAGCACTAATGCACTAGCTGAATTGCTATGCAGCTCAATGCTCCGGCGTTGAAGGGTTGATTAGCGCTAAAGGCAGAGAGCTCAGGGTCTCTGGTTTGTAGAGTATCATTTACCTTCAGCCTTGACTCAACTTCAGAAATAAGTGATGGCGGCACACTTGTACACCGCTGCTAATTTAAATAATATTGATAAAGTCCTTAAAGGTGCTGGATGTAAGTTTTTGACTCTACTAAAGCATAAAAATACCATAATATGTTTGCAGATATTTAAGAAACATGCTAAGTGAACACACTTGTTTATCTGAAAAACAATGCTACAGTCAGTTATTCTCCTTTGAAAATGTGCGTTCCGGGCCGGAATGTCGGTCTCTGTTTTGGTTTGTGAAACCCGCCCACTGCCAGTTTACCCAATTGTATTTCGGCACCCCGGGTTGCCAGTTGGCGGAAAACACAGCTCATTTCATTCATCGTCAAGTCCGCTCGTTCCTTTTGGTGTCGTCAATCTGGCAACCCGCAAGTCTGAGGAGGACGGGCCGGGTGAAAAAAACCCGCTCCAGTATTTTGAATTTGGACTGCAATACCTATTTCAACCACTCGGTGTCAATCCTACATACAGCACCTTTAAATCCGCTCTCTGACTTTCAAAACCTCTTGAATATTGATCCAGACCTTCTTGAAAAGATGCCTTTTCTGGTAGAACATGTCACTTTGTTGATACCTCGCTAATTTTTATCATTTCTCTCTCTAATGGTGGTCTAACTCGGAAAGGTGAGATCTCTAACTGCATAGACATTAATGTTGAGTTGGTCCCCCTTTGCAGCTACTAACAGCTTCTACTCTTCTGGGAGGCTTT
The DNA here is from genome assembly GCF_001515625.1 of Sinocyclocheilus rhinocerous. Classification (NCBI taxonomy): domain Eukaryota; kingdom Metazoa; phylum Chordata; class Actinopteri; order Cypriniformes; family Cyprinidae; genus Sinocyclocheilus; species Sinocyclocheilus rhinocerous. Next base: position 3,841,792 of record NW_015660890.1, read on the forward strand.
TTGCCCATTTATCCACTGATGTTGGACAAGAAGGTCTGGTGCTCTTTCATTTCCAATTCATCCCTAAGATGGTGTTGATGTCAGGGGTCTGTTCAGGCTGGTCAATTTCTTCCACGCCAAACTCATCCAACCATGTCAAAATTGGCAGCATAGTATTGTCCAAAATGTCTTGGTATGCTGAAGCAGGTCTTATGAAGCAAAACAATCGGTCTGTACAAGAAACCAAACATTATTTGCAACATTATTTCCTGTAATCCAGAACCAGAGGCTGAAGGAAAGGGAGAACATATAAACCACTATATCTAAATGTATTCTTTATATTGCCTGTTATAGTAAAGAACTTGATTTTTTATGTGTCAAAAAAAAAAACACACAAAAAAAAAAATATATATATATATATATGGGGGATAGCATTTTGCACCACTTCTGTAGAATGACCCATATATATATATATAGAGAGAGAGAGAGAGAGAGTAACCACAGGTGAATATAACATGTCGTACGCACCACAAATTGGCCATAAAACTAAGAGCAATGATGTTATGATTTTATTATATTCAATGACACTATGACATTCTTTATTGTAGTCTCTCATTCACAGTAAAAACATGAGAATGAATTCAACCTCTCTTATCTCCTGTAGGAAAAAAGCCTTAAAAGATTCATTCCAGCGGCTGTAATTGAAAAGATTAAGTAACATACTGGAGCTCAGCGGCGGTGCCGTGCACAGAGCACTAGCCTGATTGAATTTTTAAGTTATCAGGGGGCATTTGATTTGCATTATGTGTCCGCGCTGGTGCCACTTTCAGCAGAATATGGAAAATTACACTTAACATGCTAAATTAGGGGTGGAATGGATTTTATAAATCAAAGCACTAAGGAAGAATCGCAATTAATTCAAATGCATGTGACATTTATGAAAATGGTAGGGTGTTACTGTTGCATTCAATCTGAGCTTGATGGGAAATTTACAGGATGTATAAACTGAAAAAAATGGCTTTGAAAGAATGTTCACTCTGTAGTTATTTGTGAAATTTACTAGCAATTTCTAAGAAATGGCAAGTAACACACTAAATGAAGTGTGAAATTTTGAAGTAGAATTTTTGAAGTGTGAATTTCTGGGGCATTTAAAAGCAGAAATGTGAAGTGTACAATTTATAAAAGCACTTATATTAATTTTTTTCGAGAGTCAAAAAATAATAATAATATAAAATAAATTATTATTATTATTTATTATTATTATGTCATTGTCTCACTTATAATTGCAACTTTTAGTGTCACTTTATGACTTTCACTCTTAGAAATGGAAAGCAAAATATTATTGGACCTATTTAAGAAAACTTTTCTGATTTTTAACAATATAGATGAAAATATAATAGAAGCTTTGGCTATTTTGATAAATTAAATTAAATTAAATAAAAGTCTAAATGAGACTTTTGCTGTTATTTTAAACTTTATCTCACAACTATCTTTAATGTTTTACTCAGAGGCAGAAATGGAAAGTGGGAAAAGTTTACTTGTACTATTTAAAGAAAACTTTTTTTAAAGATTTTTCTTAATACTAAGTATTTAAATTATTCTAATACCACCCAGCAGCCACCCAAAACCGCTCACATTTTTCTTCAGAAATCTAGTTTTCTACTAAAGCTGCAGACATCCAACGTATTGCCAAGATGACAGGAAGTCTCAAACAGGAACAGGACTCGGATCAGAAGTATATTATGAAGGTTTTGAAAGAGGTTTTGAAAGTCTCTTCACATCAATCCTCGATGCCGAGTCTAAGAACACGAGGAGTGGTTCATGGACGCCAGTCTGCTCTCAATAATAATAGCACTCCAACTAAACAGTCTGCACCCAAAAAGAAAACAACATTTCAGTTTCTCTCAGTCGAGGAGGGATATCAGGGTTCCTGTACGTCTGCAACATCGGCTTTCTGCTGTCAAGTGTGGGCCGGTTCCTGCTGTGAATCCCACCTGCGCTGGAGTGGGTCAATACTCGAGTGCTGCAGTGTTTTTAACACCACCAAACACGCAATAATTTAAGCAAACCGTGCTGCTGAGAAGATCAAGTCTGCAGCATTATGTAAGTTTCTCATAAATACTGCGATAATATCAAGTTGACTTCATTTCCGGCTCCGCTTGCATGCAGACGTTTTGACGCGCCTGAGAAGATCAAGTCTGCAGCATTATGTAAGTTTCTCATAAATACTGCGATAATATCAAGTTGACTTCATTTCCGGCTCCGCTTGCATGCAGACATTTTGACGCGCTCATGTATTTTTCATTAAAATCACAATTGGCAGCACGCTGAGATGCCACCTAATTGCTCTCATATAATCTCTGATTGTAACCTGATCTTTTTGTTGCGGCGCGCTGTGGCAGATGCAATCATATCTGAAAGGCGAACGCAGCGATATGAAAGCGTAGCCACAGGCATGCTGCTTTACATGGGAACACCACATCTCCCTGAGCACGACTGGTTCGGAAAAGCCGACGATGGGAACTCAACACATTACAACCACCAGCCGCGGCTCCGGGTGACTCCATCAGACGGCTGACAGGGAGCTGATGGAAGGAGGTGCGGCGGTGGCCTGTGAAAGCGCTCCACTGGGCACTGAGCCGAATAAAATTCGGCAATCAAAAAGCCATCCCTGCCAGAACAAAGACTTCATTTTTCATGAGTAACAAGTACACCTGAGCTTTGATGACACACGAGCGACTGGAACGAGTGAAGACTTGGGGGCATTTACACATCAACAATGTACTTTAAACTGAAACAGTTTTTAAAAACTTTTGCATGGACGAAAATATCCCCGTTCACACGGATTGGCGAAAACGCTGTATTATGCATGCCAGGCCAGTAGTTTGTGATGTTACTTTGTAAAGAAACACTACGCACCTATAGACTGAACACGTAATGTGCACCCGTTTCACCAGTTTAACAAAATTAATCTTTTTGTAGTTTATACAGAGACGATAACGGTATCATTTTCAAAAACTTGCACTTTGAAACCCATTTTAAAAGTTTTCATTTTCAGGCCCCCAAAACGCCATTGTTGTGTAAACGAAAGGCCAAATTGCGTACCATACAAATTGTATGTTTTTAGTTAAAAAATAGTGTCTAATAAACATACATTTACTCATCAACAATGTACTAAAAACGGAAAATGTTTCTTAAAAGATTTGCATACAAACATTAATGTTGTCAAAACAATCCCATTCACACGGATCCATGAAAACAACTAAAATGCTGTATTTTGCATACCAGGCCAGTAGTTGATGTCAATAGTCTGGCATCCATAATACAGTGTTTGTAGTCATGTTCATTGATCTGTGTGAAGGGCGATTGGTTTGACAACATTGTCATCTACACGCAAAAATTATTAAAAACTTTTCCATTTTTAGTACATCATTTTTGTGTAAATGTACCCTAAATGCAATTTAAAGGAATATTCTGGGTTCAGAACAAGTTAACTTCTAGCATTTATGGCATAATGTTGGTTTATCCTCTAGTTTTCTTTAAATAAATAAATACATAAATACGTAAATAAATAAAAACTGAGTTTATGGTCAGCACTAACAATGGAAGTGAATGGGGCCAGTTTTTTAGCATTTAAAAGAAGAAATGTAATGTATAGTTTTTATTTGATTTTATAAAAGCACATTTACATAAAAGTAAATAAATAAATAATAAGGTAACTGTGTCATTTACAATAACAACTTTCATTGTCACAATGACTTTCTCACATTTGTAACTTTCTCACTTTAACTTTAATATTTTACTCAGAAGTGGAAATGGAAAACTTTTCAGATTCTTCTTAACAAGAGCAAAAAGCAAAAAAAAAAAATCTATGTTATAGTCAAACACTTACAATAGATGTGAATAGAGTCCTTTTTGAAGCATTTAAAAGCAGAAATGTGAAGCTTTTATAAAAGCACCACCTACATTTGTTTTTCTAAGATGTGCATTATTTAAGAGTAAAGCTGTTTAAATGATCACTTTTACAGTCTTTTAGAGTTTTTTTTTTAGGGTTTTAGAGTTTAATATAAATTTAGTTAGTAAGCTTTTTTTAATGATCATATTTAAATGAAGTCCATGTCTTGTGGCTGTATTATTGAAACTGTAAGTCCTTAAATCCTTAACATTTAAGGATTGGTCCAGTTCACATCCACTGTACTGTAACTGTAACTTGTTTGAAAAGGAGAGATGAGTGGATTCATTTTTGTGGTAATCAAAATTATGAAAAAGACCCTCTAGAGTTTCAGAAGAGATCTCAACAGTGTTGTCAGAGGTCATAGTCACTATTTACTGTATGCGTACGAGGGTTGCAAAAAGGTGAAAATTTTCCAGTAAATTTCGGAAATATTCCAGAAATTTTGGAAACTTTCTAGGATTATTTGGAATATTCCAGGGATTTTGGAAAGTCTCCGGAAATGTACCACCCCTTTGCAACACTAATGCGTACTAACTATAGGAAGCGTGAATCTTCTTGATGTTTCATGACTTGAATGCTGAGTTAAGCCAAGCAGCTGACATTAATCATGAATCTAAGTGTAGCTGACATAACATACAGACGTTTTTCAGCAGCAAGATATCAGATTAAAATCTATAGGAAGTGTTTATGCACCATTTTAATCATCTTTTCACTTCAATAGCCTTGCAGTGTGACAACTGCATGATGCTCCTCCATTAATATGAGATGAAAACGGCATGCACAATTAAAATGCATGACATATGGCATCTAATGCTGCTGTAACTGCTTAACGTGTCATGTCAAACACTCAAGCACTCAGTGTGAGTCTCTCTGAAACTGAATTCTCACACCTCCATGACTGCCAATAAGCTGCTCAGCGAAACACAGGGTGACCTTTTGCGGCTGTTTGGAAGCTGAAATGAATAATAAATGTTATAGACAATAATGCTTTGGTCAAGTATTAAGTATTTATGTTTACGGGGAGCCCCCGTGGTCTACATTCAAAGAGCTTGCGGTCGATTTTCATCAGGATAATGCTTTCTCTGTGCTGGACTGTAAAACAATGGTGTGTCAAGTGTATCTTTTGACAATGGCTGGGTATCAGTGCTATTAGTATTTATTAATATTTTGAATATTTAATAGTTACAGTTAACACTAACAACACTGCTTTTCAACTCATTTGATTACACTGACAGAAGTTTTATATTTGCCGTTTTATTTTTAATTGTGGTTCATTTTAATTATATATATATATATATATATATATAGTTCAGTCATGAAACTCTAGATGGCGTGTTGCGGCGCGCTGTGGCAGATGCAATCATATCTGAAAGGCGAACGCAGCGATATGAAAGCGTAGCCACAGGCATGCTGCTTTACATGGGAACACCACATCTCCCTGAGCACGACTGGTTCGGAAAAGCCGACGATGGGAACTCAACACATTACAACCACCAGCCGCGGCTCCGGGTGACTCCATCAGACGGCTGACAGGGAGCTGATGGAAGGAGGTGCGGCGGTGGCCTGTGAAAGCGCTCCACTGGGCACTGAGCCGAATAAAATTCGGCAATCAAAAAGCCATCCCTGCCAGAACAAAGACTTCATTTTTCATGAGTAACAAGTACACCTGAGCTTTGATGACACACGAGCGACTGGAACGAGTGAAGACTTGGGGGCATTTACACATCAACAATGTACTTTAAACTGAAACAGTTTTTAAAAACTTTTGCATGGACGAAAATATCCCCGTTCACACGGATTGGCGAAAACGCTGTATTATGCATGCCAGGCCAGTAGTTTGTGATGTTACTTTGTAAAGAAACACTACGCACCTATAGACTGAACACGTAATGTGCACCCGTTTCACCAGTTTAACAAAATTAATCTTTTTGTAGTTTATACAGAGACGATAACGGTATCATTTTCAAAAACTTGCACTTTGAAACCCATTTTAAAAGTTTTCATTTTCAGGCCCCCAAAACGCCATTGTTGTGTAAACGAAAGGCCAAATTGCGTACCATACAAATTGTATGTTTTTAGTTAAAAAATAGTGTCTAATAAACATACATTTACTCATCAACAATGTACTAAAAACGGAAAATGTTTCTTAAAAGATTTGCATACAAACATTAATGTTGTCAAAACAATCCCATTCACACGGATCCATGAAAACAACTAAAATGCTGTATTTTGCATACCAGGCCAGTAGTTGATGTCAATAGTCTGGCATCCATAATACAGTGTTTGTAGTCATGTTCATTGATCTGTGTGAAGGGCGATTGGTTTGACAACATTGTCATCTACACGCAAAAATTATTAAAAACTTTTCCATTTTTAGTACATCATTTTTGTGTAAATGTACCCTAAATGCAATTTAAAGGAATATTCTGGGTTCAGAACAAGTTAACTTCTAGCATTTATGGCATAATGTTGGTCTATCCTCTAGTTTTCTTTAAATAAATAAATACATAAATACGTAAATAAATAAAAACTGAGTTTATGGTCAGCACTAACAATGGAAGTGAATGGGGACAGTTTTTTAGCATTTAAAAGAAGAAATGTAATGTATTTTTTTTATTTGATTTTATAAAAGCACATTTACCTAAGTAAATAAATAAATAATAAGGTAACTGTGTCATTTACAATAACAACTTTCATTGTCACAATGACTTTCTCACATTTGTAACTTTCTCACTTTAACTTTAATATTTTACTCAGAAGTGGAAATGGAAAACTTTTCAGATTCTTCTTAACAAGAGCAAAAAGCAAAAAAAAAAAATCTATGTTATAGTCAAACACTTACAATAGATGTGAATAGAGTCCTTTTTGAAGCATTTAAAAGCAGAAATGTGAAGCTTTTATAAAAGCACCACCTACATTTGTTTTTCTAAGATGTGCATTATTTAAGAGTAAAGCTGTTTAAATGATCACTTTTACAGTCTTTTAGAGTTTTTTTTTTAGGGTTTTAGAGTTTAATATAAATTTAGTTAGTAAGCTTTTTTTAATGATCATATTTAAATGAAGTCCATGTCTTGTGGCTGTATTATTGAAACTGTAAGTCCTTAAATCCTTAACATTTAAGGATTGGTCCAGTTCACATCCACTGTACTGTAACTGTAACTTGTTTGAAAAGGAGAGATGAGTGGATTCATTTTTGTGGTAATCAAAATTATGAAAAAGACCCTCTAGAGTTTCAGAAGAGATCTCAACAGTGTTGTCAGAGGTCATAGTCACTATTTACTGTATGCGTACGAGGGTTGCAAAAAGGTGAAAATTTTCCAGTAAATTTCGGAAATATTCCAGAAATTTTGGAGCACCACCTACATTTGTTTTTCTGAGATGTGCATTATTTAAGAGTAAAGCTGTTTAAATGATCACTTTTACAGTCTTTTAGAGTTTTTCTTTTAGGGTTTTAGAGTTTAATATAAATTTAGTTAGTAAGCTTTTTTTAATGATCATATTTAAATGAAGTCCATGTCTTGTGGCTGTATTATTGAAACTGTAAGTCCTTAAATCCTTAACATTTAAGGATTGGTCCAGTTCACATCCACTGTACTGTAACTGTAACTTGTTTGAAAAGGAGAGATGAGTGGATTCATTTTTGTGGTAATCAAAATTATGAAAAAGACCCTCTAGAGTTTCAGAAGAGATCTCAACAGTGTTGTCAGAGGTCATAGTCACTATTTACTGTATGCGTACGAGGGTTGCAAAAAGGTGAAAATTTTCCAGTAAATTTCGGAAATATTCCAGAAATTTTGGAAACTTTCTTGGATTATTTGGAATATTCCAGGGATTTTGGAAAGTCTCCGGAAATGTACCACCCCTTTGCAACACTAATGCGTACTAACTATAGGAAGCGTGAATCTTCTTGATGTTTCATGACTTGAATGCTGAGTTAAGCCAAGCAGCTGACATTAATCATGAATCTAAGTGTAGCTGACATAACATACAGACGTTTTTCAGCAGCAAGATATCAGATTAAAATCTATAGGAAGTGTTTATGCACCATTTTAATCATCTTTTCACTTCAATAGCCTTGCAGTGTGACAACTGCATGATGCTCCTCCATTAATATGAGATGAAAACGGCATGCACAATTAAAATGCATGACATATGGCATCTAATGCTGCTGTAACTGCTTAACGTGTCATGTCAAACACTCAAGCACTCAGTGTGAGTCTCTCTGAAACTGAATTCTCACACCTCCATGACTGCCAATAAGCTGCTCAGCGAAACACAGGGTGACCTTTTGCGGCTGTTTGGAAGCTGAAATGAATAATAAATGTTATAGACAATAATGCTTTGGTCAAGTATTAAGTATTTATGTTTACGGGGAGCCCCCGTGGTCTACATTCAAAGAGCTTGCGGTCGATTTTCATCAGGATAATGCTTTCTCTGTGCTGGACTGTAAAACAATGTTGTGTCAAGTGTATCTTTTGACAATGGCTGGGTATCAGTGCTATTAGTATTTATTAATATTTTGAATATTTAATAGTTACAGTTAACACTAACAACACTGCTTTTCAACTCATTTGATTACACTGACAGAAGTTTTATATTTGCCGTTTTATTTTTAATTGTGGTTCATTTTAATTATATATATATATATATATATATATAGTTCAGTCATGAAACTCTATATCGCGCATTCTGACCATGTGATATTTCCGTTTTTCTTTTTTAATAAATCTGCAAAGATGTCAACAATTCTGTGTTTTTCTGTCAATATGGGGTGCTGTGTGTACATTAATGAGGAAAAAAAATTAACTTAAATGATTTTAGCAAATGGCTGCAATATAACAAAGAGTGAAAAATTTAAGGGGGTCTGAATACTTTCCGTACCCACTGTATATATATATATATATAGTAATATGTAGAATTAGAAATGTAATATGTTAATATGAAAATGTTTCATATGTTAATATCAATCAAATTTTGATTTAATGTACAAAATAACCTTTTATATTACTTTAAAAAAGTGTACTCAAGTAGGCAGTATGCAAGTGCAGTACTATTTAATTCCGAACATAACCTGTGACCTTAGACTCTCATTAAAAAAAAAAACACACACATCTTAGCTCACCTAAACCCTAAACTCCAGCCTTTGTGCAGAATTTCATCCATTTAATTCGATATATGAGATCTTTTTCTCTCAGAAGAGTACAAAGTGTTACTCAGCAAAATGCTCAGGGACTCAAATGCCTGTCTGGCTTCGCTGCGTTCTGGAGTCCAAGATCTCCAAATGTCACCGTCCGTATTAAATGTCCTTCCTTGCTCAGGAGATCGGCTACTCTTTTTGCAATGCTAATGGCTGTCTACATTGTTTAAGCGGCATTATGTTATGAAAATAAACTCTATTCTACTTGTTAGTCACAACTGAAGGACCAAAAAAACATTCTTATCAAAATAACTTAAGTTGTTTTTCAAAGGGACATAAAGAAACAACAAAGATCATGGACAAAACTTAATGGTAGACAAAACAGTATGCAAAAATATAACAAAAATAGTATGTAAAACATTATGCAACAACAAAGATTTCAAAGAGTATTATGCTATACTAACATCACATCATTCACTTTGCTCATCAATGGATCCTCTGCAGTGAATGGGTGCCGTCAGAATGAGAGTCCAAACAGCTGATAAAAACATCACAAATATCCACAAGTAACCCACACCACTCCATCAGTCCATCAATTAACATCTTGAGAAGAGAACAATTGCGTTTTTTTTTTTTAAAGAAGCAAGTTCATCATTAGACATGTTTAACTTGAAACCATCGCTTCTGGTCAAAATACAAGTCCATAATCCATTATAACACTTCCTCCAGTGAAAAAAGTCCATCTCCTGTTGTCTCTCACATCAAAGACATATTTGTTTAGAGCTAGGGTTTTTTTTTTTTGCTTGTAAACAGTGTTTGATCTGTGCAGATTTCTCTCCTGATTCATACCAGATGACTTTTTCACTGAAGAAAGCAATATTATGAACTCCACTTTTGGCCAGAAGCGACAATTTCAAGTTAAAACTCTCTTAATGATGGATTTGTTTCTTACAAACACACAGCTTTCACTTCACAAGATATTAATTGATTGACTGGAGTGGTGTGGATTATTGTGATGTTTTTATCAGCTGTTTGGACTCTCGTTCTGACGGCACCCATTCACTGCAGAGCATCCATTGGTGAGCAAGTGATGGAATGCTACATTTCTCCAAATCTGATGAAGAAACAAACTCATCGTCATATGAACTGAGGGTGAGTAAATTTTCAGTTAATTTTCAGTTAACTATTCCTTTGGCAAAATGTAGTAGTAACTATTTTACTGTTTTACCAATGTTATTCATATGATTTTTTTTTTTTTAAAGCAAGCATACAGTTTCATCTCTAAAACTAACCATCAGAGTGTCATAAGCAAATACAAATGAGACTGTACAAATTCATACAAACTACTAGCCACCAATTTGCCAAGACGTAAAATAGTTACAAATGAGATTGTGTTGGCTATTCACAGACACTGTAGAAAAAAGTTCAAACACAGGTGTTGACACAAGTTTTAGCCCCTTCTCGCTCAACTGCCACATTTCACACTTCACTTTTACAGTCGAACAAATACATCATCCAGTTCACATAGTGCACTACGCTCAAATACAAATGAGACTGTACAAATTCATACAAACTAGCCACCAATTTGCCAAGACGTAAAATAGTTACAAATTAGATTGTGTTGGCTATTCACAGACACTGTAGAGAAAAGTTCAAACACAGGTGTTGACAAGTTTTAGCCCCTTCTCGCTCAACTGCCACATTTCACACTTCACTTTTACAGTCGAACAAATACATCATCCAGTTCACATAGTGCACTACGCTACAGTGTGAACACATTAACAAGCACTATTTATACTACAAAATAGCGTAGAATAGAGTGAAATGGGACACAGCCGAAGAGAGAAGAACTATTAATGGAGAAAATGAACACGACTTAATGATTCTCCCCTAAATAAGACAGAAATTTCTGCGCGGATCACAGTGGCATTTGGGTGACATTTAGCAGTGCAGACTGAGGGGATCGGGAGCATGTCCTGCTAATTTAGTAATTAACCGGGTTCATTTCTAAACTTCAAACAGAAGCGATAAGCATGCAAATACCTGCGGCTGACAGCAGAAACCAAAAGACTGTGTTCATATTTCCACTCTCCTCCTCCTGGATCTGTTAATTACCATGCATGCTTTTAATAATTAATGCTGGTGATGGATTAATTGATACGTTTCGTTTGAACTCTAGTGTGTTGCTTGTTCTGCACTTTAGATATCTGTCACAGCGCTCTCACTTTTGTTTGAGAGTTTGATGAAGTGATGACGGGCCGTTAACACAATAAACCCCTTTTACCCCCAAGACCATTAGCAAGAAACCGAGCGAAACGGAGCGAGAGAACAATATTAAAAGGTGTAAAAGACACGTATAGAGTGAGAAGCAACTGCTCGGTTTCAGTCTGCTCGTGTCGGATGTTTTACCAATGAAAAACTAGACCGCATAAAACTCCCAAAGCTATCCAGTCTCACAATAGAAATGTCATTCCAGTGATGTTTGCCATGTACAGAATCTCTCAGTGGTTGTTTGTAACCTCATTCAAGAAAGGGTTTTTGAAAGACTAGGAATACAGAAGAACAACAGTTGTTTTTAATGATAGTACTGTATGAAAAACATTTGCTCATTTGATTGTTGTTTACTCACACACTCAATATTTAATATGCACACACCTTATGCTGCATATACATGATAAAATGCAATGAAAGTCAGAAATTGACACTAGCATCAATCTAATACTTAAACGCATTATGATAGATATGCGGAATAGGAATTTGAGAGACAGCAACCAAATAACTAACTAACTAACTAAATTTATTTATTTAACACTGACACAAGCAAGATAATATTTAGTTTTGTAAACATATGATTATCAATATAATATACATTAAGAGAATCATTCTTACTAAATAAACCCCTTCAAGGCAATACAACACACCATAGACTATATAATATAATATAATATATTAATGGGTAAATAAATAAGTAAATAAAAACGCATTAATTTATTTTAGATTCATTATTTTAAGATAATTATAATACAAATAATAAAGATTTCTAATAAAAATAATAATAATACATTTTGTAATTCTCTCTATTTATTTATTCATTCATTCTACTGTTTCTAATACATCTGTATACAGAAAAGGTGGTGTTCTAAAAAAAAAAATACATCTGTCAAAAGCATTGAATCCTCTGACATTAAAATGTCCATTGAGAGAACCAGTAAACCCTGTTAGCGTGAACTTTCCCTGTGAGAGTGTGTAGGCCGAACATGCAGTAAAACCACTGCAGTTTCAGACTCTTGCTAATCCATTAGACTCTGATGCTGGAGATATTCCACAGCAAAACATCTTCCCACAAGCCTGCCACCCCTGAACCGAGGTAAATGAGAGGTAAAGGCAGTAGGCAGCAGCCGTCGCAGACACCTGGCAGTGAGTGTCAGAGCGGTGAAGCTCCAGTGACCCACAGACGACAGGAACACGCGCCTCTGAGTTTGCTCATTTGGACAGAATGAGCCCACGCTGATGCCGTGTTGTTCACTGCCTGTTTGTGAGATGCGCTTGTCTCTCAAAAACTCACTAATATGTGCGGGGAAAGCTCTCACAACGCAGGATTACATATGAAATCAACTCTTACTCTAGAACACCACCAGTGCTCATACTGAGCTTCAGTGACTTAAACAAACTCTAAATATTAAACCACAGCGTATAACTTCAGAGAATTGTTTTTCAAAGAGATCAGTCTCATAAGTTTCACTTGATGGACGCTGAAATAAGTGGAAAAATCTCTTTGATTTACAAGGAGAAAACAAAGCCATATTTAAATTAAAGCCATCTATCTATCCATCCATCTATAGATCTATCCATTCATAGATCCATCTATCAGTATCTATTCATCCATAAATCTATTGATTTCTCCATCTATCCATCTGATTGTCTGTCCACATGTCCATTTATCTATCCATCCATCATCTATACATCCATCTAACCATTATCTATTTATCCATCTGTCCATCCATCTATCCATGAATTTTTATCTATCTATCTATCTATCTATCTATCTATCCATCTATCTGTCTGTGTTTTATACATCTATAGATTTCTCAATCTATCCATCCATCTTCTATTATCTATTCATCCATCCATAGATCAATCAATCTATCCATCTGTCTGTCCATTATCTATCTATCCATCCATTTATTATTTATCCAACCATCCATCCATGCATCTATCTATCGATCCATCCATGCGCTCTCCAATAATTGAATTTACTAGACCAAAAATCTAATCTTTTGATCAACTTAATGCATCCTTGCTAAATAACAGTATTAATTTCTTCTTAATAAAAATCTTACTGACCCAAACTTTTGAACAGCAGTGTGTGTACTAAAATTATTCACACTATCCCTTTAACAACAACAACAGCAACAGTTTATTTATAGAGCACATTTTAACACAACCGAGGTTGACCAAAGTGCTTTACAAAGAATAAAACACAAATAAAATAAAAGAGTAACAAGGAAATCAACAAACATATTTTCGCTTCCCTTCAAGCAGTCTAGCGGCTGCATTCTGAACTTACTGAAGACGAGAAATTGAAGACTGAGAAATACCAAAATACAAAGAGTTACAATAACCAAGCCGAGATGATATAAAGGCATGGATAGCTGTTTCAAGATTTTTTTCTAGATAGAAAGGGCTTAACTTTACTGAGAAGGCGAAGTTGGTAAAAACATGACTTAACTACAGCTGAAATCTGTTTATCAAACTTTAAGCTGGAGTCAAATAAAATTCCCAAGTTCCTGGCACACTGTGTATTATATGGAGTGAGGAAGCCAAGATCAAAATTAAAAGCAACATTTTCCCTAGGACCAAACAAAATAATTTCTGATTTGTTTTCGTTCAGGTGTAAGAAATTGCTTGAAAGCCATAGCTTAAGTTCGTTTAGGCAATCTAACATTGGCTGAAGTGAATACTTATTATTACGCTTTAAGAACGAGTGGCTAACAGATCGGTGTGTGATGAGTCTCTGGGGTGTTCTTGAGAAGTGAAGCGTAAAGAGGGCACCTTCAGGACACTCTTGACTTCCATTCGACCCCAGATTTTTCAGGCCAATTCACAGTCAGCACGTCACAAGTGATAAGCTTTAATTGGCTGGATTACAACGCCGCAGATGCTGGAGGAATGGAAAACCCTGGATGAAGAGCCCTGGAGTCACGGCAGAACAAAGCTACTGTACGCCCAGCCAATCTGACACATAATGTCAATCAAAACAGAAAGTCCACGGGTGCAAACCAGATGAATGGAGTGGGTGTGGATGGAGGAGGAAGGCGTCGCCGATGGAAAACTTTGAGCTCAAGAAAGGCAGTAGCCAGAAGGTACTAAAAACCGTATTTAGGTCTGAAGCACAAAGCTGTCAGAGTCGATTAATTCAGCTCGTGTGGAGAATCTACAACACTGCCTCTCTAACACAAGAACACAGACGCACGCGGCTCTCTGGGGAGCAACTACAACACCTTTTAGAATACAAAACAACCTGAGCAGATCCATAACACAAGCCACTGTTTCTGCACTTGATTTCTTGCGATACATTACAGATGTGCTGCTAAATGGAGACGTTGCTTTCAAAGCGAAACCTCAGACCTGCTAGTGGTTGTAAAAGCCCTGGGTTTGGTTTCAGATCTATATATTCCGCCACACTTCTATCATTATGTGAAGTCTGGGATTATGAATAGGTGATGAAATCACAAGCAGATGCAATCTAAAGTCAAGTGATATGTGAGGAGGATTTCTGACATGCCTGCAAAGACTGGCTTTGATTCACAAGTTGATATTTGTGGTTTCATGTTACTCATGTTTCACACACTATGTAAAGGTTTTTGTATATAAGAAGGGCCACACAAAATGCCTGTGATTCACACAAACACATTCAACAGCAAGCACATTTTACCACGTAAACCCATTTGATGGAATTCCACAGATGGTTAAAAATCAGCAGATTCTGTCTGGACATGCATACATAATGCTTGGGCTGTTTTATTGATTGATTGATTGATTAATTGATTGATTTTGGTTTATGCTCACAGCTCCATTTAATTGATTGAAAAATATGGTAAAAACAGTGATATTGTGTAATATTATTACAAATTAATAAATTCCATTAATAAATTTTAAAAAGTTAGATTTATTAGATTTTTTTTATGTAAAAGTGGTCAACAACTTTGATTAATTACCTTAATTAACTAATAAAATTAATTAATTGATAAAGTTTACTGATTAGCTTAATGATAATTCAACTTCAAACTGAATGCAAAAAAATGATTTGCAAATACATTGGTTTGTGTTTATTTTTTAAAAAGTTCATTTTTAAATTCAAATTAGGTTTATGATAATAGTATTATTATTACATTTACATTTAGTCATTTAGCAGACGCTTTTATCCAATGCGATATACAAATGAGGACAATGGAAGCAATCAAAATCAACAAAAGAGCAATGATATGCAAGTGCTATTGTCACGTTGTTGCTACTGTGAGGGAGCGAGGAACAAGGAGACGTGGAGTACACCAGCAAGGAGACTTTATTAATCCAACACAAGGGAACCAGGAGAAAACACATAGCAGGAGAGGTTGACATATACAATACCGGACGCCGAACTAAGAACAGGGAACACTTTATATACACATGACATGACGAGGGGATGACGACACACACCTGGGATCAATAGAACTAAACGGGGAACACCTGGAACAAATGATAAGGACAGGAACCAGATATGGACCAAATATGGGCATAGAAACACATGGGGAGCAAAACACAATTATTATTACATTTACATTTAGTCATTTAGCAGACGCTTTTATCCAATGCGATATACAAATGAGGACAATGGAAGCAATCAAAATCAACAAAAGAGCAATGATATGCAAGTGCTATTGTCACGTTGTTGCTACTGTGAGGGAGCGAGGAACAAGGAGACGTGGAGTACACCAGCAAGGAGACTTTATTAATCCAACACAAGGGAACCAGGAGAAAACACATAGCAGGAGAGGTTGACATATACAATACCGGACGCCGAACTAAGAACAGGGAACACTTTATATACACATGACATGACGAGGGGATGACGACACACACCTGGGATCAATAGAACTAAACGGGGAACACCTGGAACAAATGATAAGGACAGGAACCAGATATGGACCAAATATGGGCATAGAAACACATGGGGAGCAAAACACAGACAAAACACAAAACAGAGTCTGACAGCTATAACAAGTCTCAGTTAGCTTAACGCAGCACACGTAGCAAGGTTTTTTTTTTATTATATAATAAATAAAATGAAAACAGATAGAATAGAAAAAGAATAGAGCAAGCTAGTGTTAGAGGCCTTATTTGCTTTTGTTAATTGTATAATAAATAAAAAGAAAACAAATAGATAGAATGCAAAAAGATTAGAAAAGCTAGTGTTAGTTACAGTTTACAGTGGGTAAAGGGGTGCAGAGTCAGTGGTGGTTTTGTAGGCAAACATTAATGCCTTGAATTTTATGCGAGCAGCTATTGGTAGCCAGTGCAAATTGATAAACAGAGGTGTGACGTGCATTCTTTTTGGCTCATTAAAAATTTATCTTGCTGCTGCGTTCTGGATTAATTGGTTTTTGAAGGAGTTATGGTTGATGTGCCTAACTGAATGGTGAAATTGTGATGAAACGATGACTTTGATGGAACCAAAAGCAGTTCTGTCTTGGCAAGGTTGAATTGAAGGTGATGGTCCGTCATCCAGCAAGAAATGTCTGTTAGACAAGCTGAGATGCGAGCAGCTATCGTCGGATCATCAGGATGGAATGAGAGGTAGAGTTGAGTGTCATCAGCATAGCAGTGATATGAAAAGCCATGTTTCTGAATGACAGAACCTAGTGATGCCATGTAGACAGAGAAGAGAAGTGGTCCAAGAACTGAGCCCTGAGGCACCCCAGTAGTTAGATGTTGCGACTGGGACACCTCACCTCTCCAAGATACCTTGAAGGACCTATCTGAGAGGTAAGACTCAAACCACTGGAGTGCAGTTCCTGAGATGCCCTTTGCCAATAGGGTTGACAGGAGGATCTGGTAGTTAACCGTGTCAAAAGCAGCGGACAGATCCAGTAAGATAAGTATTGATTATTATTTATAATTATTATTATTAATTTTAATAATGATTTAGTAATTTTAATAATGATTAATAAATCATAATAATGATTTAGATCATTTCCCTAAAATGATCTAAAATTATCTGTCCTCATAAGGGTACAAGATGCTGTAAAGTACAAAAATACTTATTGGTTATTGTAAAAAAAATAAATAAATAAATAAAAAACACTTTAAAAGAAAGTAGTTGCCTCAGGCTAACATGTATAAATCAAAAGGTTTTTATGAAAGCTTTGATGGGCAGTGACTCACCACTGGCAAGAATGGTGTGATTTGTGTTCAGTGTGTGTTTTATGCATTTCAGGTCTCGTTTTATTGGTTTGTTTTGCTCAGCCTAGCATGACGTTTCTTCTTAAATGGACCTGGTAGCGGGTTTAAAGCACAATGAAGTCAGGAGGAGTCATCTGCATCTGAATGGTGCTTTAAGTGAGTATGTTTCTTTCTGGCTGAGTCACGCACAGACTTTTACTGTGGAGAGTGAATCAAGGCAGAAACACAGGATGCTTTCGTGCTGTGTGCGTGCAGGCGAAGCAGGAAGACGTCCAGCTGGTGTCTGCTCTGCTCTGGACTCACCGTTCACCTGTGGAGCGCTCGCTCCCCGGAACAGGCCGTCTACATGGTAAACACTGAAGCAGGGCTCTGACACTGAGCCGCAAATGTTGCTTGCTAATAACTGCTTCCTGTGGGACCCAGCAGGGTATTTGAAGGTTGTATTCAAATAAAATGTAATAACCTGTGCTCCTGTTATACAGAGAACACTTTTCACTTTCTAATCGATTCGGATAGATCAAATTAAGTTCTTTTTATCTGTTTTAACACCCTGTTTTATGTCACATTACACAAGGAATATTGGTTCCAAACACTTTTGCACTTTGACTTGAATGAATGAATGAATGAATGAATGTTATTATTATTATATTAAAAAATAATTATTAATAATAATAATAATCATCATCATAATCATAATCATAATGAAGAATAATTAACCAATCCTAATATAATAATAATAATAATAACAATAAAAATGCAAGTATTGGTTAATTGGTTTAGAATTGTTATTGTTATTATTACTAATTATAATATACTTATTACTTAAATTATTTGTATTAGTAGTAGTATTAGTAGTATTAATTTGTAATATGAATTATTACTACAATTATAATTATTATTTACTAAATTAGACCGGTATAATTGGAAATACTACTACTACTAATTACAATATAATAATTATATTTATCAAATTTGTTATTATTATGATTAGGAATATAGAAAAAGGATATATATATATATATGAAGTTTATTTGCAAAAACAGATAACTTTTTTTTACATTTTCAAAAAACATGTTTTTAATTATGTTATGTTTTTATTGTGTTTTATTGTGTTAGTTAGCTGTATTTTTTTTTTTTTTTTACCTAATCAAAATAACCCAACCGCAGTTTGATTGAGATTAATTGGAATGCACAATGACAAAACATGATTTTTGAAAATTGTTCAAAACAGAGTTATCTGTTTTTGCAAATGAACTCTTCATATATAATTTTTTAAATAAAATAATTAAATAAAATGACTTATTTTCGAGGTTGTAGAAGGGCACGAGTAACACAAGTGGAGTCTCATGGTGCTGCTGACATGAGTCTCCTGACTTCTAGAGGAGAAACAGAGTCCCTGCTGTTATCAGAGCGATGTAAAAGATAACAGACGGCTCGACAGAACAAGACGAGAAAGGTCACGGCGGACGGCTTCAGCATTAATGCTGTTTATCAGAACGGGTTTTATCCGTGATTATATCAGAATGTGACGGTAGTAAACAGAGCTCTCAACCCTGCGTTCAGTGTCAAGAGAGCATGCATAGGTCAACAGGAAATCTAAACGGAGCAGATTTACTTTACCAATACACACTCGGTCTTATGAATGATTCATCAGTGCATGTTATTTCAAATGAATATCTGTAATCGTTCATCAAAATATAATAATATGCTCTACTTCTATAACAACTTTCCTTCTCAGTTGACAACCACCTGCCAACACAGAGACAACCTTTCACCATCCAATCAATTCATGATTAACAAAACTAAGTGCTGTCCCACAGCTTTGTCTGACTTTGTCTGACAGTTATTTCACAAACCCCTAATTTATGCTCCATTGCACATACTATACTTTGAACTGTTTGTTGACGCCTTCTTGACACGATACTTCCTGTTTGTT
>NW_015660891.1:0-6950 GCF_001515625.1 Sinocyclocheilus rhinocerous
TGACAGCAGGCAGAGCAGCAGGACGATGGCTGTGGCGTAGATAACAGGGTGAAGAGGTTCGAAGCTGTACGCGTCGTTCCCGGTCCTGTTCAGATCCTGTTAGACAAGAGGATTTCAGCCGATTATATTTGTAATGCATTTCAAATTTTTTTTCTTGTTGAGGATGTGTGAAAAAATATCTAATTACAAACAGGTCTAGAGTCAAAGGCTCACGGTACACATCAACCATGAAGGAAAATTGCACAGCAGATCAATCCAGCACTAAAAACAACCTCTTGAAATAACAAGTAATTACATGATCCTTATCCTATCACAGTCACACAGCAGCATCATATTTATAATTTTCAATTAAATTTCCACTCTTATATCACTAATGACCACTATGATGTTACTCTCACCATGGACCACAAAAGGAATTGTCCAGCAAAATGTTCAGATTCTTTCCATAGACATTCAAAAAAAACAAAAACAACAACAAAAAGCACTATAAAAGTACTACAAGTAACATGTGTGCCAAGTCTTCGAAAGCCCTACAATAGTTTGTTATGAAGAACAGACTGAAATGTACGCCTCTTTGGTCTCTCTCACCATCAGTAAAGCGTAGTTGTTCAGTGAATGGCAGGACATTGTGGTGAAGTTGTCGTCCTGATGGAGGATCCGGCAGCCGTCGCTCTGCCAGCCGCCCTGTCCACCCAGCAGACTGAAGTTCCAGAAGGAAGGAACAGCGTCTGAGCCGTGCAGGAAGCGCCGCAGGGTCGCGTTCACTGGACTCTGCAGGTTCTTCAGCGGGAAGCCCTCTAAACAACAGCAGAATGGATGCTTAATCAGTCTGTGTTACAAAACACAACAGTTCTGGTTGTGGACCATCTTTGATAGGTTATTATTAACATTTATGGTTCCATGAGGAACCTTTAGCATCCGTGGAACCTTTCCATTCCACAGGAGGTTCTTTCTAGTGGAAAGAAAAAATGGTTCTTTTAAAAAAAACTGTTCATTGAAAGGTTCTTTGGGGAACAAAAATGGTTCTATGGCATAACTCCTTTTCAAACCATTGTTCTTAAGATTTTTTTTTTTTTTTAAAGGATCTACTTTTTTGATCTATTTTGATCTACTTCAAATGTCGACTACTATAATTTTTGTTTAGGTTTTTCATCTAATAGTAATAATTTTTTTTTTTTACAATTTTGATATGATATTTTATAATCTTTGTTAGTTTTATCCTATTTAGCTTTAATTTGTTTTATTTTAGTTTTAGAAATTTTAGCACTTCACTTTTATTTCCGTAGTTGTCAATGTAACATTTCTAATTATATGCATTATTTCAATTAACAAAATTTTTTTTAATTAATTTTATTAAGAGCTTGTCATATTTGCTTTACATTTTATATAGATTTACAAAAAAAAAAAAGATTAAAAAAAATTGCTATCAACGTTTGCCATTTATATTACTTTTTTAATATTTTATTTTAACTTATTTTACTTGAGTAAAAGTTGTTTTTTTTACTCATTTGAAATTATAATTTTTTTTTTTATTCAAATTTCCACTCTTATATCACTAATGAATTTATGGTTCCATGAGGAACCTTTAGCATCCATGGAACCTTTCCATTCCACAAGAGGTTCTTTCTAGTAGAAAAGGTTCTTTAGATTATTAAAATGTTCTTCAAACTAAGAAAAAATGGTTATTTTATGAACTGTTCACTGAAAGGTTCTTTGGGGAACAAAAATGGTTCTTCTATGGCATAACTCCTTTTCAAACCATTGTTCTTAAGAGTGTATGATAAAAACACAGTTCATCGCTGACTAGCCAACTAAACGTTTAGTTAGGAAGTACACATATTAAATCCATGTGCATCGCTTGTCCTGAGAGACAATATGAATAGTGCCAGTAGTTCAGTGGCAGATCTTGGACAGTCGGTCCATATCAGATTCTTCTAAACTCTGCAGTTTTTTCATGGGATTGCAATCTCTTTCTGCTCCGCTTAGGCCTCTCGTTGAAATCAATCAGTTTTTCCAGCAGCTCCCTGTGCTGTAGTTTGCCGCCCCCTCACACTTCAGCTGCTCTCCAGCAGCATTATTGCTCTGTTCGTGACACGATGCCTCTTTACCTGCTTGAAGCCAACATGGGGGTGGGATGTATTATAATAGTGCTGCTGTACAGTAAAGATCACATCACAAAAGAAGAAAATAAAAGCACACTGTAAAAATATATTTTTCAAAGAATACTAGAGTATGTTTTACCAGAAAATATAATTTCACTCTTTCCATTTCAAAATGTCATGTTTAATTCAGTGTGTTATTTGCCATTTCTTTGTAATTATATGTGAAATCAAAAAGTAAACAAATAAAAAATATATATTTTTTTTTTCAGTGCAGTCATGTGTTTTTTTTTCTATGCTATTGTGACCTGGTGCAACATTTTCGAGAAAAAAAAAAAATAGTATTTGCGTTAGCACTTTTTTGTTTTATTTAAAAACTTACAAGGCATAATTAAACTTTTATTACCTACTGTAAGTTATACTTCTGTACGAGTGTTATTTATTATCACTGATACACTAATATAGTTTTTGTTAATGTTTTGAATTAGATTAGATTTTTAAATGTTCTGTTTTCACTTTTAGTCAAACTTTTAGTAATTTTGTTGTACTTTTTTTTTTGTCAATTCGTTCGTTTTTTTTTATAGATCTATATAGTTTATTAGCTTACGTTAATTAATGCATTAATTTACATTAACTGTTGTAGCCATTTAAGAAAATTTTTTTGTTTGTTTTATGTTTATGTTTAAATATTATTTGTTTGTGATTTGTTTCAGTTTAATCTGTTAATTATGAAATAATTTTGTGTAATTTGTGAACGTCATAAAGTGCGTGGTAATGAATTGAACGGCAATACGCCGGGAGAAATGGAGCGGGTCAGACAATTTTTGACCACTTCATACGTTTAGTTTGTGGAAAATCCCTTTTTTGAACAAATTTCGTTTTGTATAATTTGTATCTTAATTTTGATACATATTTTTGTTGTTCAACTATCAAAACCAAATAAGAACAAAGAGAAATCTGTGGAATAAAGTGCGTAACAAGACCATTGTTAGTTCATGTTAGCTTATGTCCATTAATTAATATTAATTAATTAATATTAACAGGTACAACTTTGGATTTTAATAATGTATTAGTAAAGATCTCGTATGTATGTCTGATCTCGCCCGAGGCGTTGAGTGTGTTCTTACCGATCTTTGTGAGGATCACAGGTGTGACCACACTCCTCCTCTTACTGCCATCGCTCAGGAGGGTGGAGTTGCCCGTCGGAGGAAAGAGTTTGCCGTTGCGGAAGGCCAGCAGGTGTAGCTTATAGACGGCTTCATCAGCCTGACCTGAGCTTCCCAGAGACGAGAAGAGAGACGGGGGAAGCTGGAGAGACGCCTCCACGATAGTGTTCTGCAGACGTGGAGATGCAATAACGTTAGTGTCAGAACATGATGGATATATTCCTGCTTCCACAGCTTTATTGGAGTTCTCGCCTTATAGGTTATGACAAATCAACTGTATACGTACAGGAAGTAGGCTTGCTGCGATAGACGGAGTTGACGGTGATACCGAAGCTGTCACTTGCCCACCGCGGCATCGTTTTGATTTTTTATAGTAATAAAAATAATTTAGTTCATTTAGAGAACAGACACTGCGATTAAAAACTGAACGCGGCTGCTCATTGCAGCGTGCCGAACGACGTCAGATTTCATTTATCACGTGAGGAGAGTGAGGTGAGACAGACGAGACGATAGCGAATGATTTAGTTTCGAAACGAAATGCAAAAGCGCCTGTTTGGCAGTATTTTGAAAAGCCTGTTGACTTTTGCCGTTTATCTAAGGTGATTTCGGAAGTTTTTTTTAAACACTCGTTTCTTTTTTTAATTGGTTCTACAGTGTTTGCTGATTTTTACTTTATTTGAACTTTGTGTAATTTATTTATTTATTTTAATTTGCCATCAAGGTGTATGCCGCGCCTCCAAGCTTTCTTATTCGTTTTGTTTGCTAATAAACGTTCTACGTTTCTTATTTATTTGGTTCCACGGTGTTTACTTGTTTTCAGTTTTGTATACCTATTTAAACTTAAGTTATTTGTTATTTTATATTAGGCCTAGCCTATAGCATGGTGTATTTTTATTCGTTTTGTTAATAATAGTTCTATGATTTATAAATAGGTTCTATGATTTAAAAAAGTAAGTTTGGCGTTGTATTTTGTTGTTTGTTGATGCCGAATTGCTGCTAATTTGAAAGTGAAAGTAATATACGCACGCCACATTTACAAGCTATTTAAATCTATTTATTCACTTTTTAACACCATGCCAGCATCAAGGCTATCTTCATGGCGATCTCTGAATAAATTATACAAGGTATACAATTAACAAAAAGACATTTCAAATCTACACTAGACAAAAATTATAAAATACATTCAGGTGATAAATTTTTAAATAAATCAGTTAAACACACCTCTGAATAAAACCGTTGCCTATTTACATTAAAAACAGTACAATCCAATTCAATATGCTTCACAGTCATTTTAGTTTGGCAAGTAAGGCATGATGGTGGTTCTTCACCTTTTAATAAATATCCAAGTGTAAGTCTTGTATGACCTAAAGGACACCTTGTAAAAACAACTTGGTCATACCTAGATTTAAAATGAGTAAAAAATATTTTTCTTACACTAGGATTTATTTCATATAGCTTATTTTCGTGACATTCACCCCATTCCATCTGCCACATGTCATTAATATAAGAGTTTATCACAGGTTCTTTTTTTAATTGGTTCTACAGTGTTTGCTGATTTTTACTTTATTTGAACTTTGTGTAATTTATTTATTTATTTTAATTTGCCATCAAGGTGTATGCCGCGCCTCCAAGCTTTCTTATTCGTTTTGTTTGCTAATAAACGTTCTACGTTTCTTATTTATTTGGTTCCACGGTGTTTACTTGTTTTCAGTTTTGTATACCTATTTAAACTTAAGTTATTTGTTATTTTATATTAGGCCTAGCCTATAGCATGGTTTATTTTTATTCGTTTTGTTAATAATAGTTCTATGATTTATAAATAGGTTCTATGATTTTAAAAAAGTAAGTTTGGCGTTGTATTTTGTTGTTGCTTGAAATGCATTCAAGCAATTGATGCCGAATTGCCGCTAATTTGAAAGTGAAAGTAATATACGCACGCCACATTTACAAGCTATTTAAATGTATTTATTCACTTTTTAACACCATGCCAGCATCAAGGCTATTTTCATGGCGATCTCTGAATAAATTATACAAGGTATACAATTAACAAAAAGACATTTCAAATCTACACTAGACAAAAATTATAAAATACATTCAGGTGATACATTTTTAAATAAATCAGTTAAACACACCTCTGAATAAAACCGTTGCCTATTTACATTAAAAACAGTACAATCCAATTCAATATGCTTCAGTCATTTTAGTTTGGCAAGTAAGGCATGATGGTGGTTCTTCACCTTTTAATAAATATCCAAGTGTAAGTCTTGTATGACCTAAAAGACACCTTGTAAAAACAACTTGATCATACCTAGATTTAAAATTAGTAAAAAATAATTCTTACACTAGGATTTGTTTCATATAGCTTATTTTCACAGAGATAAAATAGTTACTGTGTTTATATACTCATTACCATGTTATGCCAAAGGGTGAGAGTGAGAATGAAGAATTTAGAAAAGAAAGAGAGAGATCTTACCCAAGCCGTGTGTTCCCGCAGGTAGCATCCTTTATACTCTATGCTGTTTGGGTGTTGTATTCTCTGGAGGAACTTGACTTCCTTTATAATATCCTGCCATTTCTAAGTAAAGACAAAACAGCATTAAATCAAACAGTCTTCTTTCAAATGAGCCACAAAAGACTACAATGAATTTCCTATTTTCCACCAGATCACTGCATCCACTGCTGACATGAGCAGACTGGACATACTGACTTACTGGTACAGGTCCTGAAAAGGAAAGTCAGTCCTAAAAGCTTCTGAAGGATTCTTTGTAGAGATTATGTGTAATCCGATTACTGCTAATCTGAAATTACAAAGGAAACGCTGCCACCAGCTAAAGTATGAATGGCCGTGGTGCTTCACTTCAATCTGTGTTGTTACCAGGGCTGGGGAGTAACGAAATACACGTTACGTATATAAAATACAAAATATGAGTAACTGTATTTCATTATAATTACATTTTAAATAGGTGGTAATGAAATTACAGTTACATCCGAAAAGTATTTTAGATTACCAAAGTGATTACTTTGAATTTTAATGTCATTTTTTAATTTAATATTTAAGTAAACAGTTTGGGGATTTTAACCAATAAGGCAACTGATTGTCCGTTGAAAAAAAACAAAAAAAAAACCCAGCATGCAGCAGCCTGTTCATTTAGCAACTCGTAGTGAGAGTGCATACGCTCATCATCACGACACAAAAATGGACGACACAACAGAAAGTCATTCGCGTAATGCATTTCTCTCGTGGAAATAAAAAGACTATTTTACTTATAAATCTGAAAAAGGACGTAACATCTCAGCGCAATGCCTACCTGCAACAAAACTTCTATCCGCATCGAAGGATTCAACAAGGCATCTTGAGGGAAGTTGTTCTTGATCTTTGAAAATGTTTATCCAGTAACTCGTTTTTCTATTTTCTCATATTTTGAGTGTTGAATAGTTATCATTACGTTTAATATTTCTAAGAATTTAATTGAAAAATGACAACGAATTCTCCTAGAATTCACACTTTGCATTCAGTTAACAGATCCATACGAATCATGCATGAAACAAAAGTTTATGAAGTCAAACGATAGCTTTGTGTGCTTTACAGATGAACTTGAAGTCTTTATTCATTCGAAATGTTCAAGAATAGATTATCTTTGGCGCGGTAATGCGAGTTCATGATCCGATTCGTGAACAGATGATT
>NW_015660891.1:10800-11779 GCF_001515625.1 Sinocyclocheilus rhinocerous
TCACTTTTTAACGCCATGCCAGCATCAAGGCTATTTTCATGGCGATCTCTGAATAAATTATACAAGGTATACAATTAACAAAAAGACATTTCAAATCTACACTAGACAAAAATTATAAAATACATTCAGGTGATAAATTTTTAAATAAATCAGTTAAACACACCTCTGAATAAAACCGTTGCCTATTTACATTAAAAACAGTACAATCCAATTCAATATGCTTCACAGTCATTTTAGTTTGGCAAGTAAGGCATGATGGTGGTTCTTCACCTTTTAATAAATATCCAAGTGTAAGTCTTGTATGACCTAAAAGACACCTTGTACAAACAACTTGGTCATACCTAGATTTAAAGGCACAATATGTTACGATTTTTTTATTAAAATATCCAAAAACCACTAGAACAGTGTGTTACAAAATATTTTGTTCCCACTTTATATTAGGCGTCTTTAACTATGTGCTACGTAGAATGTACTTATTTTGGTCATGTTGTATTGCAAAACACTTTTGCTGTTATTGAGGTGGGATCTGGTTGAGGTTAGTGACAGGTTTGGTGATTTGGTTAGGTTTAAGGGCTAGAAGTTGGTTTAAAATATGTGAATACAGAAATAAATTACAGATGTAATTACATCCAGGTATTTTTTATATTTAATTTCAATGTCAGTACATAGTAGTTAAAGACACTTGATATAAAGTGGGTCCAAGGTTTCTATTTAAAATACATTTAAAATGTATCACGGTTATGTTACCACATAAATATGAAGCAGCACAACTGTCTTCAGCATTCATAATAACCAGAAATGTTTCTTGAGCAGTAAATCAGCATATTATACTGATTTCTGAAGGATCATGTGACACTGAAGACTGGAGTAATGATGCTGAAAATTCAGCTTTGATCACAGGAATAAATTACATTTTAAAATATTCACATATTCATATATGAAATAGCTTTTGAAAACTGCAAAAACTTTCACAATATTA
>NW_015660891.1:12400-23433 GCF_001515625.1 Sinocyclocheilus rhinocerous
GTCACCTACATCTTGGATGCCCTGGGGGTAAGCAGATAAACATCCAATTTTCATTTTTGGGTGAACCATCCCTTTAAACACACCTCTGAATAAAACCATCGTCTATTTACATTAAAAACAGTACAATCCAATAAAATATGCTTCACAGTCATTTTCGTTTGGCAAGTAAGGCATGATGGTGGTTCTACACCTTTTAATAAATATCCATGTGTAAATCTTGTGTGACCTAAAAGACTCCTTGTAAAGACAACCTGGTCGTACCTAGATTTAAAATGAGTAAAAAAATTTTTTTTCTTACACTAGGATTTGTTTCATATAGCTTATTTTCATGACATTTATCCCATTCCATCTGCCACATGTCATTAATAAGAGTTTATCACAGGTTTGACATCACAAAAAGGAATTTGACACTCGGAAATATTCAGTTTGAGTGCTTCTTTTGCAGTGATACCTGATTTACAAGCTATTTATAAGCGAAGGAAAGCAAGGAAAAGACACAGTGATACCAGTATTACCGGTGCGGTCACACGTCGATTAACCGGTGGGAAAATTTCCTCATCGTCACAACCCTAACCGGAAGTACCCGAGACGAAATGCTTACTTTGAGAGCCAGTGCAGACAGGTTGCTGGTCACGTTGCATTTGAAGCTGAGCTGGCGCTCCGGGTTGATGTCGGGGTCTCTGGGAGAGAAATGGGCCACGGGTGTGCGCTCCGGTGAGAGCTTCTGGAACAGAGTGCAGGTCATTCCATTGAAGCTGCTGGCCTTGATGGCATGAGCCTCCAGAGCAATGTTGTGAGAGTTCTGGTGAAACAGATGAGAGGAAAGAAGAATGATTACAATATCATGCACATGTTACTGAATGACTGTGAACACCAGGTCTCCTTCAAACTACTCCATAACAATCTACACTTTTAATCAGCGAGGATGCATTAAATTGGTGAAAAGTGACAGCATTTATAATGTTACAAAATATTTTGTTCCCACTTTATATTAGGCGTCTTTAACTATGTGCTACGTAGAATGTACTTATTTTGGTCATGTTGTATTGCAAAACACTTTTGCTGTTATTGAGGTGGGATCTGGTTGAGGTTACTTTTACTATTATGTAGAATGTACTTATTTTGGTCATGTTGTATTGCAAAACACTTTTGCTGTTATTGAGGTGGGATCTGGTTGAGGTTAGTGACAGGTTTGGTGATTTGGTTAGGTTTAAGGGCTAGAAGTTGGTTTAAAAGATGTGAATACAGAAATAAATTACAGATGTATTTACATCCAGGTATTTTTTATATTTACTTTCAATGTCAGTACATAGTAGTTAAAGACACTTGATATAAAGTGGGTCCAAGGTTTCTATTTAAAATACATTTAAAATGTATCACGGTTATGTTACCACATAAATATGAAGCAGCACAACTGTCTTCAGCATTCATAATAACCAGAAATGTTTCTTGAGCAGTAAATCAGCATATTATACTGATTTCTGAAGGATCATGTGACACTGAAGACTGGAGTAATGATGCTGAAAATTCAGCTTTGATCACAGGAATAAATTACATTTTAAAATATTCACATATTCATATATGAAATAGCTTTTGAAAACTGCAAAAACTTTCACAATATTAATGTTTACACTTTATTTTTGATCACATAATTGCAGCCTTTGGAAGCAGAAGTAGTGTAACCTATATTTTGTGTTTGAAAATGGTTTAAAATATAAAGGGTTCAACATAAAGACACTTTTTTTAAAGACACTTTTTTCAGTTTAAATAAGTTATATAAACTGTTCAACTGCTGAAAAAAATATAGAATTTATTATTTTTATAATCTGCACACATCTCGTCTAAACATACTAACCCTGAACTGTAATCCAATTGAAGTTTTCCAATTGAAGTAATGTAAAACATTACTATTTTTCCAGTGATTCAGAGATATTTATCATTGCTGTTAGAATGCACAAAACTGAAATACTTGCATAGGTATATATATATATATATATATCAAGAGGCCTAATCTTCCAGTCATGATTCAGAACTGCAGATAGTAAGTGAAACGGCATCAAATGTCTGTATTTTGTTGGCAATCAGAGCTCAAGTGCTCGGCAACCTTTAGCTCCGCCCACGGCGCGCCTCCAGGACCAGGAGCAGGCCTACAGCAGAGACAAGGGAAGGAGGAGTCTTGAGGGAGGCTTGGCTTCTGTACCCAGGTAGATGACTGACCAAGATGGAGCTGGCAGAGGTAGAGACTAAAGCTAGGGCTGATTAATGGCGATTAATCGCATCCAAAATAAAAGATTTTGTTTTCATAATATATGTGTGTGTACTGTGTATATTTATTATGTATATATAAATACACACACATGCATGTATATATTTAAGAAAAATATGTTATATGTGTATATTAAATATATTTATATATAATATAAATTATATAAATATATACATGTAAATATTTTCAAAATGTATAATGTGTAATGTATAATGAGTGTGTATTTATATATACATAATAAATATACACAGTACACACACATATATTACATAAACAATTTTTTTTATTTTGGATGCGATTAATCGCGATTAATCGTTTGACAGCACTACTAAATTCCTAAACAAAATCACATAACCGATGCAAAATCGTGAGGCAAGTCAAATTTAATAAGGTGCCCTTGCAATATGTGAGATGTTGAACCAGATCCCTGCGCAGGTGTTACATGATAACATTTCCCCTCAACACTAAGTGAAGTGCAACCTGATCCTGCAAAATAGCTTTTACGTTCCTCTGTGGCCCAGTGTCCAAATCCTATCTGCGCCTCTCCTCACTGATTGAACCGTAAAAGCCTGTTTGTTCTCCAGAGATGAGGAGAGTCACGAACCGAGGTGGCCAACAGGTGCTTTAAATGGGCGGTTCTCAACCTTTCTGACTACAAGACGCCCCTTTGTACACAACAGCATTCATTAAGGCTTTTTATTTACTCGAGCTCTTCCAGTTAAAATAAATATTAGACATTTTAGGTTAAGTTTAGCATAACAGATTTTAGTTTTCAACAGTGTTATTGTGTAACTAAGACTAACACTAATAAAAATCATTTTCAGTAATTGAAATAAAGCTGAAATAAAACTAACTAATTATTAGAAGAAAAAAAAATGCATTTAATTCAAGTAGTTGCCAAGGCAGCATTTCTAGTTTGTTAGTTTAAACTGAAGTACTAAAAATAAAACCAAAACAGAAATGAACGAACGAACGAATGAATAACATTAAGCTTTTATTCATTTTAATGATTAATTTTCCAAATCTGGAAATAACACTTTTAAAATTCTGACAATTTTGACTGAGACTACTAATAATTAACTGAAATAATGCATAAATAAAATAAAAACATGAATATTTGATGAAAAACTTAAATGAAAAATGTGAAGTGCTGCATTGGTAAATAACTGAAATAAGTCTAAGCTAAAATTAAACTTAAATCAGAAATAAAAGAAGCAATATTAAAGAAATTTAAATATTATATTACTATCTTATTTATATTTAACTATATAAATACAAAAATAAAAACTATCATATTATATAAATATTACAAACATACTGGTAACTGAGAGCACATTTGAATCAGAGTTATTTTTCAAAATGTACAATAAAAAAAAAATAATAATAATCACACTTTTAAATTTTAAACGTTTTTCACTTTTTACTTTTAAATTCTCAATTTTTTTTAATTCTCCTAAATATCCAAGTTTTCTAAGACTGTGGGAATCCTGGTTTTTCACTGAACAGCTGAGGATGTCAATAAAATAAATATCTTGTTATTTTGTCATCTTGAGGTCCCGTCTGCTTTAAATTCCCTGGAAATGAGGCCTTATGTGATTTGTCTCAGAATGACTGTTGAAGTGTTTACAGTGGGTACGGAAAGTATTCAGACCCCCTTAAATTTTTCACTCTTTGTTATATTGCAGCCATTTGCTAAAATCATTTAAGTTAATTTTTTTCAGAGGCATCTGACATACGAGGGAAAAAAGAAATAAAATTAAGAAAATGAGAACAAACACAGAAGAATCAAATATTATGTCTGACATAAACCACTAAAAAAGGTGCATGATGAGGATTAAACACAGAATACTGCATGGCTCAACTGCTTTGCCCAATGCAAAGTTACACTTATCTACCTGGTTGATGATATAAAGCACACGCGTGACGTCTTTCATATATTCACAGCGCGAGTAGTCGTCCTCTGCCCACTGTCCACTGCGGCCACATCGCCTCCACGCACGTCGATCTTCCGTCGAGCTGCCCGAGAAAATGCCAGCTCCGCTCACCTGCCGTTTACAGGGCAAGTACGCCGTAATGCCAGCCAGTGTCCGAGGCCATCTGCATACAGACACGTTCAATACATGTTCATGCACGACAAAGGAAGTACCAATCTGTCTGTGATGTTGCATAGAAATAAATAGCCTTAAATGGGAATATATTTGTTTTGATTTAACAGAATATGCAATAAAAAAGTCTAAAAATAAATGGAAGTTTAAGCTTGTGCTGTAATATGTAGCACTTAGATCTGTTACCACTAGAGTGCAGCAAAGAGCTAACAAATACATTGTTTTGATATCTTCAGCAATATATACACAACTGATTCAATGATCTAAATCTATGCTAATCATATTTATACTGTTTTTTTTTTTACTTTTAACACCTTTACTAAAGCAAAGTTTAGAATCAGGGAGATGTTTCTGAAAGGAATTACTACTTTTATTCAATAAGCTTGCACTAAATTGACCAAAAGTGAAAGTGAAGACATTTTTGATGCTAGAAAATCAGCAAATCAGCATATGTGACCCTGGACCACAAAACCAGTCATAAAAGTCAATTTTTTGAAATTGAGATTTTTACATCATCTGAAAATAAGCTTTCCATTGATGTATGGTTTTTTAGGATCGGACAATATTTGGCTGAGATACAACTATTTGAAAATCTGGAATCTGAGGGTGCAAAAAAATCAAAACAGACCCTATATGACTTGATTTGATTTGACTCGCCTCTTTATACTTCTCGGCAAACTTGCCGATCTTCTCGATCATCTCGGCTACAAAGATCACATCCACCTTGTCAGAGAAGTTGGGCGCCTCTGCGGTGTAAGCCAACAGCTGCTGCGCCGTCTGAACCGCATTGGTCAGATTCAGAGGCATCTGACATACGAGGGAAAAAAGAAATAAAATTAAGAAAATGAGAACAAACACAGAAGAATCAAATATTATGTCTGACATAAACCACTAAAAAAGGTGCATGATGAGGATTAAACACAGAATACTGCATGGCTCAACTGCTTTGCCCAATGCAAAGTTACACTTATCTACCTGGTTGATGATATAAAGCACACGCGTGACGTCTTTCATATATTCACAGCGCGAGTAGTCGTCCTCTGCCCACTGTCCACTGCGGCCACATCGCCTCCACGCACGTCGATCTTCCGTCGAGCTGCCCGAGAAAATGCCAGCTCCGCTCACCTGCCGTTTACAGGGCAAGTACGCCGTAATGCCAGCCAGTGTCCGAGGCCATCTGCATACAGACACGTTCAATACATGTTAATGCACGACAAAGGAAGTACCAATCTGTCTGTGATGTTGCATAGAAATAAATAGCCTTAAATGGGAATATCTTTGTTT
This sequence comes from Sinocyclocheilus rhinocerous, assembly GCF_001515625.1. NCBI lineage: Eukaryota > Metazoa > Chordata > Actinopteri > Cypriniformes > Cyprinidae > Sinocyclocheilus > Sinocyclocheilus rhinocerous. Next base: position 18,056 of record NW_015660891.1, read on the forward strand.
TGATTTAACAGAATATGCAATAAAAAAAGTCTAAAAATAAATGAAAGTTTAAGCTTGTGCTGTAATATTTAGCACTTAGATCTGTTACCACTAGAGTGCAGCAAAGAGCTAAAAAAGACATTGTTTTGATATCTTCAGCAATGTATACACAACTGATTCAATGATCTAAATCTATGCTAATCATATTTATACTGTTTTTTTTTTACTTTTAACACCTTTACTAAAGCAAAGTTTAGAATCAGGGAGATGTTTCTGAAAGGAATTACTACTTTTATTCAATAAGCTTGCACTAAATTGACCAAAAGTGAAAGTGAAGACATTTTTGATGCTAGAAAATCAGCAAATCAGCATATGTGACCCTGGACCACAAAACCAGTCATAAAAGTCAATTTTTTGAAATTGAGATTTTTACATCATCTGAAAATAAGCTTTCCATTGATGTATGGTTTTTTAGGATCGGTTGCATATTGGCTGTTTATTAATACTTAATAAACCACTTATTAATGCCTTATTCTGCATGACCATATTTTAGATCCCTTAACCATACCTAAACGTAACAACTACCTTACTAACTATAATATAAGCAGCGAATCAGGAGTTTATTGAGGCACATGTTGTAGTTGATAGTTAGTTAATGGTGAGAATTGGACCTTAAAGTAAAGTGCGACTGAAAATTGCAGGGGAAATGAAGGAATGCATTTTTGCACAAAGCCTTGCTTATCCTCACACCCTGTTTTTAATAAATTCTGCAAACAATCACTCTATGTAATGTAATTCATACGATACTGTAATGAAAAATATCTCAAGATATTGCCTCCATCCCTACCTCAGTATTCTGCATCACTCAACCGAGAATCTCCAAAATCACATTAAAACATGACGTTTCAATATTTCTTATGTGAGACTGAGATGTTCGGTACCATGGACATGGTTATTCCAAAGTACCAGGGTATCATCACAGTATTTTTGTAGGTGACTTCCTTCCACAAACCCAGCAGAGACCCACATGCCCTAGAGAATCAGAGGATGGCTAGTCTCCATAACTCTCCTCCCTCAGCAGAAGGACAGAGGAGAAAGAGAGGAGAGGTTTTGTGCCAGAACAACCATCCGTTTACCCGCACTGACTTCCAGAATTCTGCGCGACACACATGCACACACGCGGCCACAAGTCAGCAACAGGAAGTGACCACTGAGTGTTCTGGGTCAATTTTTATCTTGTACTCAAAAAGATTTGTGTTTACTTTAACTGAGCAATTTCTGAAGGATCATGTGACACTAAAGACTGGAGTAATGTTGCTGAAAATTCAGTTTTGCATCACAGGAATAAATTACATTTTTACATTTATATTACAATAAAAAAGTATTTTAAATGGTAATAATATTTCAGTTTTTTACTCTATTTTTGATCAAATAAACACAGCCTTGGTGAGCAGTAGAGACTTTCAAAAACACTGAAGTTTTAGCGACTCCAAACTGTGAACAGCATCATATGATCAGATGTGCACTGGACTCACCTGTAGTCCCCCTTGTTGTTTGACACCCGATCTGGCAAGCAGTATTTGGCAGAGCTCTCCAGAACCACGATGTGGACCGTCCTAGTGTTGTTTCCTCGACTGGTGCGCACGCGACACTCCCAGTTCCCCGTGAATCCCGGCTGGATGTTGGAAATGGTCAAGGCGCTGTGTGAGGACAAATCAAACGAGACAAAAACTGTTGCTCTGGGAGAAAAGTCAAGATTATGAATTTAGCATACAGATGAGTATTTAACAGTGTTATTGTTATTTGAAACTAAAAGTAAAACCATTACAAAACTTCTGAAATAAAGCTGGGGGGGGGGACTATAAACATTATATGAAAACCTAAAATTTAAGAAATGTGCCTTGAAAACTAATTGAAACAAGTTTTAGTTAAAGTACTAAAATTGAAAAATAAATGAGCTGTACAGAAATAATTTAGCTACAGTTTTTGCTAGATAACATATAGATTGATCTCAAAGAAAAAATCAAGATTACGAATTTATCACTCAGTAATACACACACACACACACACACACACACGTGTACAGACATACATGTACACACATACATATACATACATACATATATATGTGTATATATATATATATATATATATATATATATATATACACGCACATACACACACACACACACATTATAGACAGACAGACAGATATAGAAATGTTTCTTTTAAATAAATGCCTTTAAATAAATAAGTTTTAGATGAAGTACTAAAATTGCTAAAATAAAAAAACTGTAAAATCTAAAAAATATATAATATATATATATAAAAGTCTCATTAGGAGTACAAAACTAGTAAAATTGTTTAAAAAAATAAATAAAATAGAATTACTACAACTGAAGCTAAAATAAACAAGAAAACTAAAAATATGAATATTTTGAATTAGCTTTTATTTTTATAAATACTATAATTAGTACAAATACTACTAAAATAGCACCGGTATTCAAAAGGATGCTTTGGCAGGATATACAACCTACATTTTTCTTCCTTTAAGAACAATGCATGGCTTTTTTAAGTTCTGGCATTTTCCAGCACAATGCTGATAGATCAAGTGTGAGTTTATATTTCAGGTATATGTATCGTCAAGCTCCAAGGCAAACACTGTTCACAGTGTGATTCATGCATGTCTAGTGTGCAGAAAAGCCATTCTGCAGTCAGTATTGGGTTTGGTATCTCCTTCATAGCTGGCTTCTATTACCTGGCTATTAAAGAGCAATTCTGCACCATGCTTTTCTCTATGTAGATGCCCTGAGTGGCATCAGGTTCCACCATCTTCCCGTCCTGATACCACAGAACCTGCATGTCCTCGTCCACGAAAGAGGCCATGCACTGAAACGGCAGGCTGTCTCCCTGGAAGACGATCTGATGCTGGGACGGAGTCATCTGGAAGGAGGGAAGCTCTAGAGGAGCGTCTAAAATAGAGAAGGGAGAAAATCAAAAGAGAGAGGAAGAAAAACACTGTGGTGAGCCACAGATGACTGCTATGTGCAAAAGCTGACATTAACGAGTGATCCGAGAGCAGTTTCATTGTAGTTCTTGCACAAGCTATGGTTACAAAAGTCCAAAATCAACATAAACGGGAGGCCTGAACCAAGGCTGAAGGTCTTTTATAGCAGGATTACTTTGCTTTTGGTGGAGGAGAGCATGTCTGTATTAGTAAAAGAACAGGAAATCAATGGTTTTGAGCTTTTTTCAATCACCAATCATGTATTCTTTTCCACTAATTTAGATATTAGACTATTAGAAACAGTGTAATTTTACTATAAAAGATTAGAGATTTAACGTGCAATGTGTCACAGGTCATGGAAAGGTAAGGTCTGGTTACTCTTATCAGACTACATGTTGCACAATGTCATTAAAACATAACAAAATAAGGCACTTATCTCCTTTAATCTAGTTTCTGTTTGCTAACAATTTAGGCAAAACCTGACCTATTTGCACATGTATGCAGTGTTGTTTGTTAACCAAAACTAAAACTATTATAAACGGTTTCATGATTTGAAATAAAAATTAAAAATAGAAATGTTATGTTAGCAACTAAATGAAATAAAAATACATAAGAAAATAAAGCAAATCTTAAGAAAAGAACATTTTAATAAAGCTGAATAGAAATATTAAAATAAATAAATAAATAAAAATAAGCACACAACAAAATTACTAAACCCTAAACTAACATTAAAAGGAAAACTGAAAATACATTAGGAAATAGCATAATTGAATATAAATAATACTAAAATAACACATTGTTAGAACCAAATCCTAAAACATATATTTAATAATTATGATGAGAAATATCATAAACACACAACAAAATTACAAAAAATAAAATAAAATTTAAAATGAAAACAGAAAGTGTGAAAATAAAATCTAAATCAAAATATTAACAAATATATAGACAAAATAATACAATTAATCCTAAAATACTCAGAAATAATAATCAGAAATACAAAAATATAAAAAGCTAATTAAAAATATTTAAAATAAATACAATAATAAAATCAAACAATAAATAAACACTGATTATTGGAATATTAATACGAATATTTACTGATTATAATGAGAAATATATTTCATATATTTAAATAAATATAAACACATTATTGCTATTATTAAATTTACATTTAAATAACTTCTAAAGTTTACAAGAAAATAAAATACAAAAAAACTATTTTAAGACAAAAAAAAGAAAAGCAGAATAATAAGAAAAAACAAATAAAAATAAAATATAATTTGTGTGAAGGTTAGAAAATATCTTTAGTTTCAGTATAAAACAACAGAAGTTAGTGGATAGTGAGTGTGTATTCTTACCACAGGTGAGTGTTTCGGGCCTGAGCGAGGTTATCAGCTGACCCTGTAGGGAGCGAGGGAACGAGCAGCGAGTCTCCTTCACCCCGATCGCCTTCTCTTTGATCCAGACCACCAGCCATCGCAGGTTACAGTCGCACAGAAGATAAGGGCTATCAAACTCCCTAAAAATGTATACAGCATGTTCAAAAATCATAAAAACTCCATCAGAGCCAATGATAAGATCACAAGAACATTCCTTTCGACAGAGTGTGGGTCAACAGATGCATTAAATTCAGGTCTGAGGGTAAATTCTGGATGGCCCCTATCAAGCATAAACATGTCTAGAGACATGCCAAGTGTTTCAAAACCTTATCTCGAGTGTTAATGAAGTTAATGAATATGAAGCGCGTAAACACAGACATTAATAATCTGCATTTATTTTAGGTGGCCATTTGTGCTTCCACTGTAATTTTATGTGCAAATGATGCAAAGTAAAACAAAACACTTACAGTATTTTCAGAGAGCCAAGGCTGTCGAAAATCCCTTGAGAGAGTGAAGAAAACTTGTTCTCTGAAAGATTACTACAATAAAAAAGGGGGAATTAATGAGCAAAATGTACTATGCTAAATGGAAACTGATGTATCATGAGTCATTTTTTGCACTGGAAAAAAAACAGTAAATATCACCAACCATTACAAAGAAATAGCAAGCAACACATGTAATTAAACATGAAAGTTTGAATTACAAAAAAAACAATAAATAGTATTGTTTTGTAAAATGTACTCCAAAATAATCTTTGTTTCAGGATTATTCAAGTTAACTACAACTAAAACCATAAAACATGTTACTTGAAATAAAATCAACTTTATATATTTATTTTAATTTAATTTCCGCTAGTTGCAACATTTCTCATTTTGATTTGGTCTATTTTGATGCACTAAAATAAAATATTAAAAATACGAAATAAATAATAAAATAATAAATAAATAACAATAAACATACTAAATACAAAAAAAAAAAACTTACACTGAATAAAAAATCAAACTAATCAT
>NW_015660891.1:23471-29657 GCF_001515625.1 Sinocyclocheilus rhinocerous
ACAAAAAACATACTAAAAAAAAAAAAAAAAAAAAAAAAACTTACACTGAATAAAAAATCTAATCAAAAACTATAAAAAATACAAACAAACAAAAACAAATGTACTAAAACGTTTTGAAAAAATTAAAACAGAAAATATTAAAATACATATATTAATAAAAACTATAATAGTATCTCAATAATACTAAAATAATCCTGCTTTGTTTTATTTACAAATAAAAAAATTATAGTGTAGTTTTTATATTGTTTAATGTGTCCTTGAGTGTCTTGAGAGCTGCTGATAAATGAAATGGATTATTATTACAACTATTATGTAGGGATGTAACGATTAACCGCGAGCCGGTTGAAAATCGATTCAAATATGTGACGATTCAAATCGGTTGAGATGCTAAACAAATGGCGATTCATTTAGGTGTAGGAGTTTATATGAATGCATGTCTGAGGTCACTGCTCTGGACATCTGTGAAAACTGCGCAAAATTATTTTCATATTTTGTGGACAACTTTCATAACCACTGGGGCAAACGTGTCATATTTGCGGTCTAAAATGACAAAAAACAACAACAACTTAAGGACAGTAATTCTGGTCCCATTTATTCAAGTGGGATCCATTAACATATTAAACTAAAAAGCCTCATTACCAACAGTTTATGTTTTCAATTTGTCCTGTATACCCTTGACATCACATCTGTTTTGGGGCGCAATCTGTTGAGTTTCAGCTGCTGTCTTAATTGAAATGACTGGATCAGTTGTAATCTTCACCTTCAGCAGGTGAAGACGACGCTCACAGTTCCTCACGGGACGGCAGCGTTAACACGCTCATCTAACAACACCTGTTACCAGCTTTAGCTTTCTGTGAAGGGTAATCAGGCTAATGAATCTCAGCCAAACACCACCAATGACTTTTGTGTTCTCATCATCTCAATCTAATATGAATATCTGCAGATAGACAGACAGACGGATCGACGGACTGATAAATGAGTATAATTTGCGATGCATTATAAGATAGATGGTATTTTACATTAAAATGGGTGAAATGTGCATTGCCAGATTAATTTTACACTAAAAGCATGCGACTCTGTTGTTATGAATGTGGCTTACGACACTATAAATAATCCATATTTACATGAATTTATTTCTTTATGATGAAAATGCGGTATTTCGACAAATTCCCCATTTCAAGTTCATATAGTAGAGATAGAAACACGACTTACAGTTTAACAAGGGTTGAGAGGCCTTTAAAGACGTCCACATGGAGGCAGCCGATCAGGTTTTTGGACAAGTCTCTGCAAGGTACAAAAGATAAGAGAAAGCGCTGTGTAAACTCATAAAGGCACTGTTATTCAACATTTCTTACCTGGATTTGTCCAAATATAAAGCATTTACAAAAACAGCTACTACATACAAATCACATGCAATCTGCAACATCTTCAAGTATTTTAATACTCTTTCTATCGAAATACTAAGGAAGTCCATTTCTGCCACTGCATGAAAAATAAAAAAAAAGGTAATTGCGACTTTTTCTCTCACAATTCTTCTTCTTTTCTCAGAATTGCATGATATAAACTTACAATTCAGATTTTTTTTTCTTGCAATTGCGATTTATATGTTGCATTTCTGAAAAAAATCAAATAAAATTGAACCGTGAAAGTCGCAATTGCGAGAAAAAAGTCATAAAATACAGCCTTAAAGGAAGAAACTAAATGACAGATCTATCCAATGAATTATAATAATCCAACATTATTATAACAATAATTATTTTAACCGCTGAGCACCATAACTGACAGCATTCTTGTCTTGAACTGCATTACTTTAGTATTATTTACATACAGTATTTATTTGAATTAGCTTTTATTTTTATATTTTCAGTAATATTTTTTTTAGTTCGTAATTTAATTTCAGTTGAAGTTTTTTAGTAATTTTGTTACGTGCTTTTGGCATTTTCATTGGCTGTTTTTTTATTTCTAGGTTTAATTTATATTTATTTCAGCTGTACTTTTAGTAATTTTAGTAACCTACTTCAAACTTATTTTAATGCAACATTTCAAATTTTGATTTAGGTTTTTAAGTTTCAGTTTTTCATCTATTAATTATATTTTATTTCATATTGATTTCAATTAATTACGACAATAAACAATACATTTTAATAGTTTTAGTTTACAACAACACAGGTCTTGATGGAGTGCAACAGCATTCATACAGCCATGCATAAATATGCCTTTATTAAGCAAAACATCCCTTATAAAAAACATGAGACACATTCACCAAACCCCAATTAGGAAATGATCTCACCCTGCCTATATTTTATTAAAACTGACAGCCAAGCAACCATTGCATCCTAGACAAAACATAATTATTCCTGTCAATCCAGCAGTCGTTCCATACAGGGCACAGCATGTTTTTGGCAAAGGTCTCTGAACCCCATTTAATCGCTCGCTTTCATGTCAAGCCACATGTTTCAGACATACAAGCATGAGGCATACAAAATAGAGCACTTTGATTTATAGCAAGCTTCACTCCAACATTCAAAAGCATAGAGAAGTGCGTAGAAAACCTTCTAAGCATAAATCTTAGTATGAATTCATCAGTCAAATCTTTACGAAGCAAACAGCATAAATGGTCTGAAATTTGAATTGAATGGCAAGTCCCATAATGTGGTTTTAGCGTAATACAAAGCCTTTGTGCGCTCCTGTATTTGACTCATGTGACTCACAATGGAAATGGAAGTGACTATCATACCAGAGGGCTTAACAGCAGCAGGAATGCAAGGCTGGTTTTTGATGAAGCCCTTGCATGAATGGTTATTCTTCATTGTCTAAAATATTATTTGTTGTGTAAAAGATGAATGGTGATGGTTTTCCTTCTATTCCCATATTGCTTACTTCTATCTATCCCTTACTAATGCAATCCCTGTGGGTGATGCACACAGAATTTGGCACCACATAAATATACCACATATGTTTATCAAACGCATACAGTACTTAACAAAACATTATGACATTAAGATTTTTAAATGCTTTTAATAAAGTATCTTCTGCTCACCAAGGCTCCATTTATTTGAACAAAAATACAGTACTATAGCAAAATATTTTTTTTTATAATTTAAAATAACGGTTTTATATTGTAATACATTTTAAAATGCAATTCCATTGATGCAAAGCTGAATTTTCAGCATCATTACTAGTATTAAGGATGATTTTTGAAGGATCATGTGACACTGAAGACTGGAGTAATGATACTGAAAATTCAGCATTATCACCACATGAATAAATTAAATTTTTTAAATATATTCAAATAAAATCTGTTATTTTAAATTGCGATAATATTTGACAATATTAGTGTCTCTACTGTATTTATGAGCACATAAATGCAGTCACAGTGAGCATAAGAGACTTCGTTAAAAACACCTAGACATTATAATGTTTCCAAACTTTTGAGAAGTGCTGTATGATCAGGTTACAACTTGAAAAATGTGATACAACTATTGTTAAATACTGGGCTCTAACAACTAATCAAAAAAACTGATAATTGATATTTAAAATAATCAACAAAAAATGTCACTATACAGTAGTCAAAAACACATTTCTATGGACAAAATGCATTATTACCTACATTGTCAAGGAAAAAAGAAATTCATGAAAAAATATCCCAAAAAATTAGGGTACTTAGCATCAGCAATTTCTTTTAAACTACTTTGACATTTGGCAATGTAACTTAGACTATAAAACTGTGAAAATTCATCTTCTGCACTCTCTCAAAAGTCCTGGACGACAGAAATTCTTTTACAGGGGAGCTGCATACTTCTCCATTTAGCCAGCCAAAGAGCAGTTTATATTGGCAAGGAGTGAGTCATATTACACGGCCGCGCCATACACGCGAACCCTCACAGGAGAACGTATATAACCGACCGCTCGCCACATATGCACAAAACACGGAACAAACTCTCCTTTCTTTCTCCAACTCTCAATAGTTCTCACACACACACACACAGAAGTACTGGCATGTTAAAGTCGATAGCATCAGTCATGCTGTGCAGAGCGCTGTCTGGACATCGTCCATCTGGAGTGAAGAACTGCAGAAAGATGAAGTCTTATTTCTGTGGCTACACACACCCAACGGTGAAGCTGTTTTTACTTGAATCAGAGCATTTCCGCAACAGAGGTGTCAACCAGTGCTATTTCAGTACTACTGAGTTCTTTTTTTATACATATTTTCACACACATTTTTTAGCACCCGCAACAAAATTACCAGTGTCGGGATTTAATCTTTAAAAAGAAAAAGAAAAAATATTTATTACAATAAAATAGATATTTATAATTTATTTATATAGTTATATTATGTATATGAACAAAATGCATAAAACATACATGAAGGAAAAAATAAATTATTGAAGAGCTACCAAACACAAATAGTGATGACAGACAGACAGACAGACAGCTAGACAGATAAAATATTATAACAAAATAAATATTTATATATTTATTTTATTTATTAGATAATTTTATTATTTTTTTAATTTGTCTATAAAACTTTATTTTTTTTATTGTCATTGCATTTTATTACTTGTATTCAGTATTTCAGTTTTCGTTTTAGTTATTTTAGTACATGAATTTAAACTAAATAAATAAATGTTGCCTTGGCAACAAGCTGAAATAAAATAAGTTTAAGATTTTATCCCAGTTAAAAGTTTTTGATTCAAAGTAACAATTTTTTACAGTTTTAGTTTTAGGGGCTGTTTCCACAAAACTGTTTTCAACCGTTTTGAGTTTTGAGTTTTAACCGTTCATTTATGGAATAATTTTTTGGGGGCCTAAAAATGCAAACTTTTGAAAACGGGTTTCAAAGTGCAAGTTTTTGAAAACAATCCCGTTATCACCTGGACTCTGAAAACGTGAATTTGTGAAAACAGTGACATCATGCACATACGTACGTATTACACGTTCAGTCTATAGGAATGTGCATGCGCGTAGGGTTTCTTTATAAAGAGACGTCGCCCTACTGCTGGCCTGGCAGACGTAATGTGGCGCTTTTAGTCATTTTCGCCGATCCGTGTGAATGGGGATTGTTTTTGTAACGACTGATTTGAAACATTTCAAAAACACAAAAGAAAATCTTTTCCGTTTTTAGTACAATCACTGTCGTGTAAACATACCTTTAGTTTACTATACTAACTCTGGTGTCAACAACACATTTTACACACAAGCGAGACAGAATAATACTTACAGTCTTTTGAGGGTGAAAAGTCCATAAAAAGCTCCTGGTTCAATATGTGTGATTATGTTGTTCTTTATGTCCCTGTGAAGAAAAAAAAATGTTTTAGACTGAACATTATCAAACATTATCAAAATGGCCTTTGGTTAATTTCAAACATGAGCCAAACTGAGCCAACCCAACCCTATAATAACCGGTTATTCAAAACTCAGAAAACATGCCAGTGGGTATAACACTCAAACCTTCTGATGCTGTGATGTGCTGTAGCTAACAGCCATAAGCGAACACGCAGCTTTTATGACGCCTTTATGACCTTTTTGGATCTTCAAAGTTTTGGTTGCATGAATTTTCTTTTGAGAAATAAAGTCCATGCTCGCTCCGATTGATCGGTTACCGATCACTATCGGCCGATAATCGCTTAGGGATGTTTGATCGGCAGTCTTTAAAAAGGCCGATCTCATAAACCGATCTCAAGCTGATGATGCGCCTGCTGTGCGAGGTTTGGCACAACATGCAGCGGCACCGTCTCAGTCCGGTATTTTTTCCGCAAGCTGTTTAATGCCACTCAGCGGGTGTTGCATGCATCAATCCAAAAGAAGTTAAATAAATCCCATCCATCCGGGGGGTGAACAAAGGCCTCTTTTAGCGAATCTATGCATTTTTGTAAGAAAAATATCCATATTCAAAACGTAATAATCACTCTGCTGCGTTTTCACGTGCGTCACTTCTGAGCGGCGCATGCACAACGCTGCTTCCGTTTACAACAGTGAGCGCAAGCTACATTAAAGTGATCATTACGTTTTGAATATGGACATTTTTCTTACAAAAACACATCGATTCGCTACAGGAGGCCTTTTTTCACCCCCCGGAGCCGTGTGAGACACTTTTTTTAATGTATGGGCGCTTTTTATTTCACTTCTTTTGGACTGATGAATGCAACACCCGCTGAGTGGCATTAAACAGCTTGAAAGATCAAA
>NW_015660891.1:32395-43422 GCF_001515625.1 Sinocyclocheilus rhinocerous
GTTTCAACACATATGGCTTTTTGGCTAGGTTTAAAGGAAAAGAGCACTTTTAGATCAACAAGGCAATAATAGATGGCACCCGTGGAGGTAGGAAAGCATAGTTATTTATGAACCGCAGAATTGCTTGTAATAAAAATTCAAATGCAAAAAAGGCAGTAGAGCTGGCTGTTTCTGTCAGTGGTAAGATTTAATTTAGAATGTTTGTGATAACGTAAGAAAAGTATTTTAAATGTTTTGCTACTTGCTTAAGCAACGGTGTTGTGCTCTGTGTAAGATATTGTGCAACGGTTGCTCGAGTGTAAAAACAAAAATGCAATGCATTATCGAACATTTAGATGATAAATATTTTATTTTTTTGCAAAATGTCTAAAAAATGCTTCCCTCCACCCCTCAAATAAAAAAAAAATCCCCTCTCAGTATTTATATAATTTTTTACCTCTAATACACCACTATGTCCAACTGTCTTTGTGCGCGCGCACGACTTCCGGTGCGTGAGGCGTGTACGCGCTCTGGCGTAGTTTACGTTAATGGGTGTCGCGGGAGGAGCAAACAACAGACACCGTTTATTAACAGAAAATAAACAGTGTCCAGAAAAATGGGAATCAAGTGCCCAAAATAAACAGGGGATCTGGTGTCGTCGTCGTGCTGCGGGGTTCGTGAAGGGAAGGGCAGTGGTCAGGAAGGAAGGAAGGGTCCAGGTAAGGGGCGGAGTCCGGCGGCCGCTCGCGCTCCCCTCTCCGGTCCGGGGCGCTTCTATCAGCGGCTTCGTCCTTCTCTCTGCCCACGGCGCTTGAAGGGACTAGACGGCCCGGCATCCTTGCCCGACGGCCGTGTAACGGGTGCGGTTCTCGTCCGGACTGCGGGTCCGGCAGCTCACGACTCTGGCGGCACGGGAGTCCCTCTACGCACCCCTCCTGGACCCACGAGGACACCAGCGTGCATGCACGGGGAAGAGACCGGTAATTAGTAAAATTAATGCATTTTTATTTGTAAAATCTATTTTAAAAGTATATAAATATGAATGTATTAATAATTAAGTTGAAATAGTAGTTTTTTTCAGCAAGGATGCATTCAATTGATCGAAAGTGACTATAAAAACATTTATAACGTTAGAAAAGTTTTTAGTTTTGGTTACACTTTATTTTAAGGTGTCCTTGTTACAGTGTAGCTATACATTTAAGTACTGAGTAATATTAATTAACTACATACATACTTACTGTATGGTTAGGGTTAGGATTAGGGTTTGTCTTAGTGTTACTTGCATGTAATCATGCATAATTTATTGTTCTTACATGTAAGTACGTGTAACAAAGACACCTTAAATTAAAGTGTTACCTTTATTTCAAATAAATGGTGCTCTGAACTTTGTATTCAAAGAACCCTGCATATATAAATAATTTATTTCTTGAGCAGCAAATCAGCATATTAGAATGATTTCTGAAGGATCATGTGACACTGAAGACTGGAGTAATGATGCTAAAAATTCAGCTTTTTTCATACTAATTGCATTTCATATAAATTCCTACAATGAACAATGAATTGCCCATTCAGTATGCACTTGACTTGTGCATTTTATTCGACATCAAAGGAATAATTTACATTAAAATATATTCCGATAGAAAACATGTATTTTAAACTGTGATCATATTAAAGCAGATGCAGCCTTGGTGAACATAAGAGACTTTTTTCAAACTGACTATAATAAGCCACATTCCCTCTAAAATGATGAAATTTATCAGTTTACAAATAACCCTGAAATACCTTAACAAGACCTGGAGTAAGCACATGGAAAACACACCCTTAGAAGAATTCCTCACGGATGACTTAAGTAAAGCACTTCCATGTTTCCTGCTTCAGATCCATTAATAAGTCTTAAATGGAGCAAGCACAAATAAATCAATGCTTTCTTTAAATAACGAAACTTCTAGAATGAGCTTATTGTGTCAATGCCTTTATTCTGCACTTCTTTGAAAGAAACCAGTTCTGTGAACACGTCTATTGGTCATCGGCTGCTGTTCATTGTAAAATCTGGGTCATGTATTATCAAGCAGCAGTATAAGGGAAAGTGCACCTAAACAGCAACACTAAATACGGCATTTCAATGTACAGCCTCTAAATTTAGCTCTAGCATTTGACCAGCGCTGCTACAGTGAGTGACTCTGAATCTCTAACGGAAGTACAGAGCAGAGAGGTAAACCGATGCCAAGACCAGACAATTGTGCTCCCTGAAGAGGCAACCGCTATAATTAACTTTCACTTGACCAGCCCCCTCAGTATGACCTCCCCCGAGGTCTCCAACAGCCTTGTGATCATTCACCGGCACCTCACTCTCTGCTTGACAACATTAGCACCTTGTCCACTTCAGAAGGAGGAACAATTGGCTTTGCACCGTCCCCAAAAACCTGCTGGTCTTTGACCAGGAAGACCGGATGTTGACACCAAATAAACATTTCAGAACAACTCAGAATGCCAATAGTGACAAAACAAAACACGATTGTTTCCATTATAATCAACGGAGACATCACTTTACTATGAATTAATTGCTTTGAGTTGTAATCATAACATATTTAAATAATCCATCATAACATCAAGACAAATAATCAAAGTACTCTGGGTGTTACTTTTTCATATCATCATTTGATTCTCAAACCCTTGTGGAAAAGCGGTGCACTTAATTATATTTAGTTCTAGTTTAAAGTACAAATGTAATAAATCTTTAATAATCTATTTTTATGATTTAACCCTTAAACGCATGCAATGTTTCGCCAATCATTATTACATAGCCGGGTCTTTAGCGACCCGGACCTATATATCCAGCACGGATGGACCTCTAACTACTGCAATAGCAAAAAATGATCTTGATATTTTAAGAACAGTTACAGAAGAATAAAATTAAGCATATTTCGTTTCCTTTTGAAACTTAAAAGGGTTCAATTTGAGCAGATGATTTTACCATCGCTGTCATCGTCAGAGCGCACTTCCACAGTACATTCAGCATCTGGCTCATATTCACGATCTCAACCATATTCTCAAAACTATTGTTTTCAATGACTTCATATTCAATATTTTGATCACTGGCAGTTTATTCACCACATCCAGCATCAAATAGCTGTGACATTTATATTTCATTGCGTTTAGTAATTGCTCTGCAGTAAAGCCATTCAAACCAGTTCAATTTTTGCTGATGATATTTGTTTGTTTTATGCCTGCATCACTGGCAGCTTATTCACCACATCCAGCATAAAATGACAGTGACATTTGTATTTCATTACGTATAGTAATTGCTCTGCAGTAAAGCCATTCAAATCAGTTCAATTTTTGCTGATGATATTCGTTTGTTTTATGCCTGCGGTAATTATGAGTGAAACGTCACGTCATTATTGTGTATCAAACAGTGCCACCTTGAGGAAAAAAGATGCATTGCACAAATTGAGTCATCAGATATGTAAATATAGTCGCGCAGGAAAAAAAACTTACACATTTACATACCTCGGGTCTGTAAACTTATCCTATAAACTTTTTACAAAAAATGAATCAGAAAACAGGCATTCTTTTATATTTTACTATTTTTTCTTGTTATATTGTTTATAATGAATAAATTAAGGAATACTAAGAAAGTTGATGTCTAACTTTAAAAAATGAAGGGGGGAGAGGGTAGAGAATGATGTCCCGGGTCGCTAAAGACCCGATGTATGCATTTAAGGGTTAAGTTTAAAGTTAATCCATAATTGAGATTTAAATCTGAGTTTAAAGTTATGGTGCAACAGGAAATAAAGTTAATCTTAAATATAACTTAAATCCGATCAAAATGATGGGTTAAAAATGTAAACCTGCTTATTTTTAAAGGTTTGAAGTTTGGTGCAACAGAATTATTAGATAAACCTTGATTTAATCTAGATTTAAAATTAATCAATGCAAACCATTTAGCTATAATTTCATTTGAAAAAAAAATGCACATTAGGCCTAATGACTGAAGTGGGCAAGCGACAATAGGCCTAGTGATAATTTAAAATATAATTTGAAGAAGTGTTTCTTTCACAAAATGAGTATTGTATATATAACTATAAAATATACTATTTTTATATATACTATATTTTTCTCCCTCTTCACCAGGCACTCATGTCACTTTCATTTCTTTCAGGATAAATAAATGAATTCACGTGTTGTAAATCAGTCTGTAGGCCTAAAGCGCACATAGCCCCTAAATTTAGCAATCAACTATGCATATTATAAACTTAACATTTAACATACAACATTTTTTCTATTAAATGATTTTATCTTTGTTACTCTTAGTTATAAAGGATGGTAGCACAGCATTTTTGAATGATTGTCTTCATGAGTTTGTCTGCATCCATATTACATGTTTCCTCTTACTTGTAAAGTATGGTAGCAGTTATTTCTTCTAGTTCTTTCAAAGCAGTTCTTTCTGCGTTTCCGCTCACATATTTTTAAATCTATTTCATTGAGGTTCCAAATAATGGCTCAATGGCTTCGATATAACACCTAGAAGCATATATTCTTATGCACACATGCAAAGTATGTTGCAGCTGTATTTCTATGAAATTCTGTAGTAATTGCTCTGCAGTAAAGCCATTCAAACCACTTCATCATTCAACATCACGTCATCATTGTGTATCAAACAGTGCCACCTTGAGGAAAAAAAAATGCATTGCACATATTGAGTCATCAGATGTCAAATGTAGTTGCGCAGGAAAAAATACTTAGCCTACACATTTACATACCTCGGGTCTCTAGCAACCCTATACACTTTTTACAAAAAAATTAATCAGAAAACTGGCATTCTTTTATATTTCACTATTTCTTTCTTGTCATATTGTTTATAATTAATAGATTAAGGAATACTAAGAAAGTTGATGTCTAACTTTAAAAAATGAAGGGGGGAGAGGGTACAGAATGATGTCCCGGGTCGCTAAAGACCCGAGGTATGCATTTAAGGGTTAAAGAAGTACACTTATTTTGATGTGCTGACTGAACGTCCTAAAGCACATGTAAAGTACTTGATTATAATTTTCAATAAGGTTAATATATATAAAATGTAGTAAATTGCAACCTAATCACAAATGTGTAATTACAAATATATGTTAATAGAAATGACATTCAAGTGTATTTTAGTTTAACAAATGTAATTAACATGATTATAAAAATTACATATAAAGATGTACTTAAGTCCTACTCAAGAGTGTCAAAAACACTAATTGCATTTCATATAAATTTAAACTACAAAACATTTTAATTTAATCACAATTAATGTGCACTTAAGTGTTTGAAATCATTACATTCATTTCAGACTTAAGCATATTCTTTGAAGGGGTCCTATTATGCCCATTTATGAAGTCTTGATTTGGTTTTTGGGTGAACTAGAATAGGTTTTCATGCTTGATTGTTCTAAAAATGCTTTATTTTTCACATAGTTTACTAATGTAAAAATGCAATAATCTGCAGCACATCTCTTCCCAGTCTGTCTTAAACACCCCGTTTAGCTCCTGTTTCGATGAAGCCCCTCCTTCTGAAATACGAAACATGCTCTGATTGGTAAGCTAGCTTAGCGTGTTCCAGAAATGAGAGTTTCATCTGCTCAGCTGTAAATATTAATGATGGCGTCAATTTTGCCATACCAATTCGAGCCCGATTCAGCCCCTGAGAACGTTTATGAACAAGAGGATCGTGCAGAGGCTTTGCAAGCATGGATTTTACAGCACGTCTTAGAGTGGAATGTTTTCTGGTTTTTTTTAACCAGACCTCGTCCCCTTTTTTGTGCATTCTGTGTGTGAAATTGTGATTTCACGATATCTGGAAAAAATGCGCAGTAGTCCGAATGAGCCGTTTGCTGTAGTTCTTGAAAAGCCTTTTCTGTTAAAGCGAATATCTCCTTTTAGAGTGGACATTGAGCTTTGTTACCTTGCAGACCTTTTTATGCTCAAACTGCAACATTACACACTAAAGTTGAAAAAGTATAATATAAAACAGCATGAAAGGCAGGCATAAAAGTATATTACGTCCAAAATAAGTCCTCTTTTTAAAAGTATGATAAAGTGTACATCTTTTTCACAAGGGACAAAGAGGTCCTTAAGGAGACAAAATTGATGTAACCACTCAGAAATGTTCCTAATCACAATCTATTAACGGTGTATACGATTAAATGTTCTAAAATGGAGAATATAACAAATAAACTAAGAGAAAAGTAGCACAAATTAAACTTACAGTCGTTCCAGTGATGACAAACCAATGAAAGAGCCATTCAGAAGTTCCTGGATTTTATTGTTACTCAAAATCCTGTGGAGAAAACAAAAAAGATTGATATGAAAAATCATGTGACCCCAGACAAATAAAATTTCAACTGTAAAACTGAACGTGTTATTTTCTTGCAAGTTCATCCTCAAATTCATATTCCTCATCCTCTGGACTCAATGGATAAAAGATTGATATGAAAAATCATGTGACCCCAGACAAATAAAATTTGAAACTTGTAAGTAAAAACTTGAACTTCAACTGTAAAACTGAACGTGTTATTTTCTTGCAAGTTCATCCTCAAATTCATATTCCTCATCCTCTGGACTCAATGGATAAAGTAACTCAGAAGAAAACAATTTTGCTCATTGTATAACATTACATAAATTCTACATGAGCATTCATTGCAAAAGCTTTATTACCAAAGTGACCAGGCAAATAAAGACCAGGCAGCTGAAAATACAAAAGTCTAGCTAAGCTCTTAATCATCAGAAAGAAGACATGGAAAATAACCATAGCAGCCAACTGGGGTAGTTACAGGTCTGTACTGGTAACCTAAAGGTTTTATGGACTACATCACTATTGTGGCCTAACGAAAACTGGACTGTACTTGTAGTAAGTGTTCTGTAAATTAGGATTGGATGAAAATTTCTGCTAAATGACAAAAAAAAACCTTATGGCAGAAAGTACATCAATTGATTAAACCCATGTATCCTATTTGATCACTTCTGATTCAGTCCAACAGTACAGGTCTGAAACAAATCGGATTTCGCCTTGCTTCAATTTTCCACACAGATGACGGCCAATTGGCTGACATGACTATCAGTGGAGCGGCGCTTTAGTGGCTGCTCAGGCAAACAGCAGAAAATCTGTTTTGCTATAAATGGTTACAGTGCTAAACACAGTCTTTGCCAGCTTACAAGTGACATGCAAGGAAGAAAACACTTGCAATGGATAAATAATGCACTGCATTTAACTAGGTTCTATTTTGAAACATGAAATTACTGCAAAATGAAACTAAAGTCTCTAATTTCAGGTCACACATTAGTCTGGGGTCCAATTCTCACTATTAACTACGACTTTTGCCTCAATAAACTCCTAATTTACCGCTTATTAATAGGTTTTAATTCGCACAATGTAAAAGTCAACAAGAAATCAAAACTACCGTTTACCGTTTAATACCGTTTACTCTCTTAATACACATTCCTGGACTTATTGTGCGAGATTCAGTGTGTTATTCATGAATGAATTAAAAATGTCATCGAATTGCAATCACTTGCTCCTCCTCTAAAACGACTTTCCTTTTTGGCTGATGTCATCGAGGCCGCTTAGGTTTCAACCAATAGGAGCCAGATGTATCCTCCACTACAATTTCTGGTATTGATCACTCACTTTTCACAATCTAATAAGCTCTTAATGAATGAAATCAAGTCTCCCACTTTATTTTTATTAGTTAATTAATTAATTAAATGTATTTATTTAGTCCCGTTTCACTTATGTGTTTTAATAAACAGCAATGAGACTTTATGCATCCTAACCAAATCAAAATCTTGGTTTACATTAAAACAGCCAGTCTAATATTTGGAGATATGTTCTGCAATAGGCCAAAAAATGGATACACAGCCAAAACGAACAAATTTAAAGCTTGACCTTTATGCAACAGAATAACACGTAGACAATACTATAGAAAGAGTTTATCATTCATGTTCAATTAAACTGAAGCTGGAGAGATTACATACAATATGTAATGGTTCTCTCAAATTATATTCTCATCTGTCTGCAATTACAGTTGTGCTTTTGTTTTTTCTTTGTGTTTTTCAATCTGGGCAACTTAAATCTCAGCTTTCCAAATCTATTCCTTGACAAAAGGAGGAAGAAAAATGCCTGGGAACATTCTGAAGTTTGTATGGATAAACATGCAGACGCTGCCTTGTGACTCTGATCTGTCGAGATAAATTTGAGCGCGATACTGATATTCATGAGCGCAGCGATCTGCCAGCTGGGAGCCATTCCAACCTATGAATGGCTTATTGTTCTCTCTGCATATTAAGCAATGGAAGGAAGTATTTTATTGTCGTCAAAATTTTTTAACAGTTTTATTTATTCGTTACTTGACCCATGGATGTTGTGTTCACTATTGCTGCCAACTAGCATTTTAAGTTGAGTTGCAACCATGGAAGTCTAAGGTAATCCAAAAACTATTAAGGAATATTTCAACGCTTTTCTGAAATCTCACGCTGCAGTCACCAGGTGTGCTTTGGGGAGGAAAGATCACTCCAGGTGTAGCTTTCAACACTTGCCTAAGAGAAACAAGCTCTACGTCTGGCTCACATAAAAGACAGCTGCACACACATTACACACAAGATCCGTTTACAACAGAAATTGCTATAAACTGATCCCAATGTCACTGTTGGGTGGAGATTTAGTAACTTTCCTAAAGCCATTTACAAGATATATTTAAGAAGCGGTAAAGCATAAACAAACTCTCAAACTCCATATCCAAGCATATACGCTGCAATGAAGAAGCAACAGAGCTTTTCTTCCATATTGTGATGTACATCTAAGTATAAAGGATTACTGAACAAGAAAAAATGTAGGAGGAGGACTTGGTTCAATTCAGCGGGTGTTGACAGGATTTTGAGAAGTGAACGTTGCACTCAAAAATGGAGGTAGATGAACGTGAGCTTGCAAATGATTGGAGAAGTCCTGCATGTCTTAAGTTAAGTTGAGCTGAAGATGAACTTGATGATTGACGAACTTTACACAGTAGGGCTGGGTAAAAAATATTGATATCTCGATTTTAATCGATTCTCATTTTTACGGAACGATATTGATTCTTAAATCCCAAGAATCGATTAGTCTAGCCCGTTTTCAGTTAATGGACGGAACGTTGAAAGGCACTTCCCATCCAATATATTGCAATAAGCTGAGAATCGAATTGAATCGTGAAATTTGTGTCAAAACCCAGCACTATTACACAGTCACTGAACACTGAACTGACCGGAACTGGAAAAAAAAAAAATGACACTATTGTCTTCCCAAAGCTGCTTTACAGCAGAATTTGATTTGTCTTATATTTGATGAAGTTTCTATCACTGATTCTGTTACTTCCCTGTTTAATACTGCAGGCTGCTTTCATAATCCCTATTCCCTATAAAGCGCAACATAAATATAAAGGTGACTTGACGTCACCATTTTGATTAAAAATAAATAAATAAATAAAAATGAAACCTATGCATGGATGACTCATACACAACAAGATCTATAACATGCATTCAGAAAACAGGGTGAATTTCCATTTCATGCTGACTTCAACAAGACTGATGCATTTTTTAAAGTACTGACTACCAACCTGAATACAAAAAATACAATACAATCAAAATGCTTAAAATTTAACAACGCTGTAAACCGGGGAGCCTTTTCTAAACCTTGTTAAAAGGGTGGCACAATAAACCTGCTGACCCCACATATGCGTGTGAAGGAAAGGATTTCCCACACCAGGTTTAGAAAAAGAAATCGATTTTCTGGGTCAAAGAAGGTCAAAAGAAGTAGTAGGACTCCATGGATAACTATTGCCTGGAAACACCACATTCGGTCATAACCTGCCTACATTCTATAGGAAGAAAACTTTGCATGAAGTGAATGAACTGCTGAGTTTGCAAGGCATAAACACCCTCATCCTGTCTGTAAATAGTTCAAATGTGGCATTCATTCATGTGCCAAACCAAGCAACCGAGACACCATGAATGAAGTTTAAGTTTGGCTATTGTAATGCTGAGACTTCCTGTACAGGGCCTGAGAACTCGACTCGGCTGAATTTTAATTACCATTCTCATTCAATGGGACCAGCTCACAAAGCTTCACCATAGTGTAACGCTGAGGAACAGTTATAACATCAATCTAGGGTTCCTAAAGCAAATACCAGTTTCAGCAGAAATAGTTTTGGAGGGCTAAAACATTGACGTTTAATTTGTGCTTCTTCAATGGCACGTTTTGTCTGTTTCAGCATCCATTTCAACAGGCAAACATGTTAGCAGTGTGGACGCTCTTCACTGTGACCACAAATGATGCTAGAATAGCAAAAATGCAAAAACTGTAAATACATAAAAACATTTTTGGCTAAGAGGTGGCTCACTGCCGAAGAACTTCATTAGGACTGGTTTATCAACTAAAGTCCGGGACACGCCAAGCCAACGGTCGGCCGTTAGCCAACGGCGAGCAACGGTCGGGCTAGTTTGTTTGGTGTGTTCCACTCGTCGGGCTCACGTCGGCGGCAGTTTGCCCGATTCAACATGTTGAATCGGCGTCGGAGCCGTCGGCGCGAGTGAGAGCTTCTGATTGGATGTTCAGTTTAGCGAACGAGTCAGTGCCCGAGAATTAAAGCGAAAGTGATGAAAACAAGCACCTAAATGAAAGCGGTACAGACAGAAGGCTGTTTAAATGTTATGTGAACTTTCCCAATCATTCTAATACACGAATGTTTTCATAACAACATGAGCCGCTTAAAATGATTAAAGTTATCAACGTCACTGATATTCAAAATGGTAAGCAAGCGCTGCTTTGTTTACGTTTCGTATATCTGCGTTTATCTCGTATATCTTTGTTTCGGTTTCTCCTTGAATGACGAATATATAGTATTGATAGCTGCTGATATAGACAGTTAATTCCTCTCACGCATGCGCAGAACGCACGTGTTAGTTTGCCGTCGGCTGTAGTCTGTGCGGTGTGTTCAAGCGCAGCTTTTTGGTCCGACGCTGCCGACGTGAGGCGACAACACC